>NC_052664.1:6207515-6565015 GCF_016802725.1 Solenopsis invicta | reverse complement strand
TGCGCGAGAAATTGTGCTTGAGCACGTGCAAAGTGTCATGCAGAGATATGGCAACGTAAAGATAAACGTTATTTTTAATGGTGAATTTGTCGCAGGTGACAAACGCGCTAATAAGTGTATCACAACAAGAAATTATGAACTCTTTCAATGCTCCGATTTGCATGAGTGGTACCAGTTACACGTCATCGAGATAATCCTAGCATCGTTGGAGGAATTCCAAGAACGCGATAGCGGATGGGCGTTGTCGCGTATACTAAATTTAACAATAAATATAAACAAATATAACCCTTTGCATGCAGGATGCAACATCCAGTTACCAAGTAAAATTATGATGAAGAAAGCGGTAGTTAATGTAAAATCAAATGACAATGCATGTTTTGCATGGTCAGTGGTGGCCAGTCTGCATCCTGCCGAAAGGAATACAGATCGAGAATCTTCATATCCACATTATTCTACGGTATTAAATCTGAAAGGCATTGAGTTTCCAATGACACTGTCACAAATTAAAAAGTTTGAAATTCTCAACAAAATCTCCATTAATCTATACTGCATCGAGGAGAAGAAATTATCTATTTTTCCTATACGACTCACCGAACGAAAAATGGACAAACATATAAATCTGCTATACGTGCAGGATGACAATGTGGGACATTTTGCGTTGATAAAGAATATGTCCCGTCTCATGAGTTCACAACTCAGTAAGAAAAAGAATAAGAAATTCTTTTGTGATCGGTATGTATATATTTCGGAAAATACAAAAATATGTATATATAAATATATTTTTTCTAATTTCTCAAAAATAAATTATATTTTAGATGTCTACATTATTTTAGTTCGAACGACAAGTTGGAAATTCACACAATGGACTGTGGAAAGATAAACGATTGCGCTATCATATTACCAAGCGAAGATGACAAATGGCTAAGCTTTAAAAATTACTGTCGAAAGGAACGAATGCCGTTTATCGTATACGCCGATTTGGAATGCATCCTGGAGAAGACTGAGGATGAGAAAAATTACCAGCATCATCGAGTATTTAGCATAGCATATTATGTACACTGTGCGTATGACAATTCGCTATCAATGTATCGGTTTCATCGCGATAAGAATTGTATCGCGTGGTTCGTTGAGCAACTTAAAGATTTAGCACAAATTGTAAATAATATTCTGTCGGTTAATGTTCCCATGGATTTAACACAAGACCAATTTTAAATATCTCCGTAGTCCAATTCGGTGTATAACCTTTATCAAAAATGGTCTTAAATTTGCTCGCGCGTACCGATTCACCCACTTTGAACCGCGCGGGTGCATCAATTTTTATGCGACTATACACAGTGGATAAGAGTTTTTCGGCAATCGCAGGGGTAACATTGATAGGTCGCATACCAATAGTACGATGCCTTTGCGAGTTGTATTCTAATACGAGACGTGGTAACAAATCGATCCATTTATAATTTCCATTAAGCGTAAACTGCTTCCACATGTCGTTCTTTAATGAACGGTTGAACCGTTCAACGACTGATGCCTTCATTACGGAATATGTTGAATAATGATTGATATCATGTTTTTTCAATAGTTTCTGTACCGTGGCGTTGTAAAATTTTTTTCCTCTGTCAGTCTGCAAATTTTTTGGACATCTTTCATCGTCTCGTATTATCTTTGCAATCGCATTAGCCATTTCATTGCCACTCTTGGCCTTGAGAGGCACAGCCCATGCATACTTGCTCAATACATCGATAACGGTGAGTATGTAATGGTAACCTCGGTTAAATCTCATGTAAGGCCGCATCTCAACCACATCCGCTTGCCGCAGGTCATCGTATCCGCGAACAATGACATGCCTTCTCGGAAAATTTCTTCTCGCTGGAGCATGAAGTTCCTCCACTAACAGCTGCTTTTTGGAATTGTTCATGTTTGATTCACAAATGATGGAGAGATCTAATGTATCGTTTTTTCTACTCTGCGCTATTAGTCACTGTATCGAGTTGTCTTTGAATTTTGTTAAGCATAATCTCCACCTTATTTTGGAGAGTAACAATCTTCCTCTCGATTTCGTCCTGGTGATCTTTCAAAATTTGTATACTCTGTTGTACATATCGTTTATTGGCAGCATCGCCATCATCTACAGGTAACGCTACGTGACGAATCTTGCATGACTTTGCATCAAAATTGGCGTTGACCTTGCAAAGAGCATTATCGCGGACGTAACTTCTTATTAATCCGTTCCATTTGTAATACGATCCCGTTCCGCTATTTCCGAGCGATATCCCAAACTTATTGATTGACATTTCAACGTTGACTAAAATAATATGAATAGCACGACTCAATTTATAATTAAACCAGCTTCGCGAAGTTCCTCGATAATCGACAGGATCTCGTTATCGTGAGCGTTGTGTCCGGCTTGGCGTGAGGCCTCGACCAATCGAAGACGATCGACGAGTTCGTTCGGATCGTTCCAATGAATGTACACGGAAAAAAAAGATTAGTTGCAACAGCAAGATTTTGGGTGTGCCAGCTAAATTTCAGTCGTAACATATGGATACCTAAAATTTTAGCAGCATGGCCAATTTTAATTAGCTGTAAATATTGTAGGTAAGAGTTACAAGAATTTAGCTACGACAGTCATTTTAACGTGTGGCTACAGTATAACATATTACAACGATTGACACATAATTTTATAAGGGGGACACGAATTTAGGTGCTTCTGATAATAATTTAGGTGCCATTGCAAATCCAACCTTGAATTCAGAGCTAAGATTGGGTCCACGACACCTACTTCAGTTTGCAATATTAATTATTAGGGTTAGCTATGACAGTCATTTTAACGTGTAGCTACAGTAAAACGTGTTTCAACGGTTGATACATAATTTTACATGAGAGACGCAAATTTAGGTGCTTCTGATAATATTTTAGGTGCCATTGCAAATCCAACCTTAAATCCAGAGCTAAGATTGTGTCCATGACACCTACTTCAGTTTGCAATATTATTTATTAGGGTTAGGTTCCAAAACGTCCTTTCCGAGAAAAACTTTACTCAAAATACATAGTACACATAACGCATACTATATTATATCGAGTAAAATTTTCCTGTGAGAGGATGTTTTGGAATGTAGCTTACATCTTAAGTCCTATTTTTGAGCACATAGGAATAATTTTCGCATAAAAAAATAGCAGAAGAATCAATGGAAAAATAGCATTTTATTATATTCATAGGCCAAAGTTATTCGACAGTTAAGTGTTTAAAAACAGAATCTTGTCCTATTATAATTTACAAAAATTATTTCTATGTGTTTAAAAATAGGACCTAAAATCTAAGCTACATTCCAAAACATCCTCTCAGAGGACAATTGATATAATATAATATAATATGCGATACGTGTACTATTTCAAGTAAAGTTTTTCTCGGAAAGGATGTTTAAGATATATAGAAATAAATAAATCTGTAAATACATATAAAACACATTATATTTGTTCATAAAAAAGAAATATATTATATATATGTAACATAAATTTTATATATAATATGTATATATATATATATATATATATATATATGTAAATATAACATACATGCATACATAATATTTTTGCATAAGTTCCTTTAATAATTAAGATAGCTTACTTTAATATAGTTTAAACGCACTATTTCATTATCGTACAAATCAGAAATAGATATGAATAATTTTTATTAATATTTTATAAAATACGGTATTAAATAGGATGATGCAAAATAACATATTGTTCACCAGTGCTTGCAGTATAAGCAAATAAAGGAAAAGAGTCGTACAAATTATCATATTTTACCGACAGCCACTTTGTATTTTGTTTCGACTTTACTTCAAAACCACCAATGTTGTCATTAAGACCTACATTTAATAAAGAAGAACAAACAAAAATTGGGACATTTTGATGAATAATAATAAGTTGAACTTCTACAAAAACAGGACAAGAACTTTTGTCAATTCCATATACCAATATCATTGTAGGTTGATATTTAGTACCTTTATAATTAACCCAATTGGCAATAAAACATGGTTTAGAAATTATATCCTTAGGTAATGACAACGCAAAAAAATGAAAATAATCATGTTTAGTAATATCAAAAAATTTTCCTGATCCAATTTGAATAGTAGGAACAATGCTGTTTTGAGCCATAAGTCTATAACAAAACGAAAGCTGATGTCGAATGGCAATAGAAAGAAGAATATTTTTTCTTGACGTAACAACAGTAGAAATTTTTTTTAAAATTTTATGAAAGCCTTCAAGTCTTATCACTGATAACAACATTATTGGTCCAGATTTTATCATAACACTTGCGTAATGAATCAAATTGTGATGTTTGGGTTTTAAACGTTGATTTGTACATTTTACATATTGATTATAATGTTCTAAAACCAATATTTTAAATGCAGATGCAGATTCCTCTGATACTGACTTACTGGACAGAAACTCTATTATTTCTTTTAATAACAAATATAATTTCCAGAATGGGTCATCAAATGATTTTACAAGGTGTCCAGTAATTATTCCGAAAAGTCTACAAAAGGTTAACATTTCTGAGGCTGTCATTTTTAGTTTGCTTTTTGTTGCAAAATCGTCAGCAATACAAGGTTGTTTATTCTGTGCATCAAGACCATAATCAAACATTTGCAAACTGTAATTGAGACCTGCCAAGTTAAAATCACCTATATTAATAAAATTATTTATTATTGGAATCATATCATAGTGAGCGATACCTTCTGCAATATCATGCATCATATCAACATAGATATTGTCTATTACGTGAAATGAAGTAACTGTGTTAAAAATACACTCTTCTTTGATTCCGGTTAAAGAAACGTTTTCTAAGGCTACATCAGCACTATAAGATTCACGTGTTCTAAGAACAGATTCATCTTCCAGACAAGTAGTTTCAGAAATAGTACGATGTAATTTGCAAAACCTACATGTATAGTTTGCCCGGAAACTTTCAACAAACCCACACATGGCGTGAAGACCCAAATTGTCACCAAATAATAAACCTAGTACAAAGTATATTTTATAAATGTTACCATTTACATTAATTGTTATTCCAACGTGTTCTAAAAAATTCAGCTCCTCAATTAAAGGTGCAAATGTTTTTTTGTTTCCAAATTCTTTACGATCTTGAGACTTAAACAAAAGAACCAAAAAGAAATTCTCCAAACGAGATATACATTCAGGCGGCAAACATGGTATATAGCAATAAACTCCTCCAAGAGAAGCACTATGTGACCCTAATGGATTGTTTACTTCCCAATCATCGTAATACACAAATAGTGGTAAAACTATATCATTATTTTTAAAGCTTTCTCTTTTACTATGCCAAAGTTTGGATTGGATAAAGTTTTTTACACTATTTGATTTTTTAAGTGAATTAATATAAGAAATTGTTGCAGTAAAAGCGTCAGGTAGTTGAAAAAATTTTTGTAATACTTGTCTCAAAGGTATGAAATAGCCACAAACATCTTTAATTTTTTCAGTAGTGGAAGTTCCAATTCTTTTGCGGATTCTTTTTTTATGTATGTAATATTTAACAGGAGCTATATAATTGCCACAAGCCTTAAAATATTTCATGCGTTGGTATTCATTTCTAAGATGATCAAATTGATTTTCAAAACAATGAAACATTGATATAATATTTTCCATTGTTTCATTATTACAATTTAGAGCAGTAAAATGTGAAACAATTTTTTCTTTTAAGATAGAAATGTGACCACTTATGAGAAATGTACAACTGTCCTGAATAATAGATTGAATGTATTTTCGCGGAATTGAAGATGTATAATACAATTTTGCAACAAAAGCATCACAACTTTTTCTTACGAGAGATTTAAATTCGATAGGAGTTATTGACGAAGATTTATTGTTACTTAATTCTATTGAGATTACATCATTGTTACTTATATTAACATTGCTAATAAGACAGGATTCTTTTTTTCTTTCAATTTGTGTTTCAGTAGGTTCAATTAATACTTTAGATACATGTTGTTCAGAAGCAGGCCAGGCAGGAAAATTATGATTAGATCCAATTAAATGGCTTCGTAAAGAATTCCATGAAGACCATTTACGATTGCATCCATCTTCACCACATTTAAAAATTGTTAATGAATCAATATGTTTAATGTTAAAATGTACTAAAAGACCATTAACAGACGTAATAGTCTCTTTGCATAAAAAACATACAGGCATGATACAATCTGAATAATTTTAACGTTTTAAAATTTTAAAGTAATTTATATTCTTGAATTCTTGCTAAAAAGGCACTAGTAAGCTGGGAATTCTTTCGCTTGTCCCACGTAGTTTCAAAGTCGTACACAGCTCTTTGCAAAAACATAAATACTTGGCCTACTTCAAAAGGATATCGGATATTTAAAGCATTGCAAGACTTTACAATAAAATCTATGGCTTTTAATGGTGTCTCCACTTCGTACCTGTAGTTATTGATGACAACAAAACATTGACTAATGTCGTCAAAACTAGGGCCAACTATTATTGCAATAGGTTGCGAGGTTAAACCAAATGAATGTAATTTGATCGTTCGCTCATGTAATCTTGTTTCAAGATCAGCAATTGTCTGCAAAAAAAGATAATTTTATGAGATAAATATGATTTAAATATTTAAATTTTAATAGTTTATTTATTCTATACGCTACACACACACACACACACACACACACACACACACACACACACACACATACATATACATGTATGTAATGAAATAGATTATTTTAATTGTATTCGTACTTTTACATGTAGAAGAAACCCTTCTTCACATTCCTCTCTAGAAGGTCTCCAATTCCTCGGTTGGCCTTTTTTAACTGTTATCACAGGAAATAGATGACATATCAAGGATAATGTTGCAATTGTAGAACCATCTGTTCAGACGAAAATAATAATATAAAAGGTACTGTGATTATAATAAAGTTATTTTCAGTAATTACAATATTATGGCAAAAAAGAATATCTTTTATACCTGGCGTAAAAACATTATTCAAACGATTTTTGGCTTTAGATTGTACTTTATCGATTATAAAGGCAGATAATTTTGGCCATGCAAGATAAAGTTTTAAATTGCAACCTGGATACAACGTTTCAAAATCAGTTTCCAACTGAAAGTAAAGAATATAAAAATACAAATCACACATTTATTTTCTAATTAAGTTTTTAATTTTTTTACAAATGTTAAATATTAATTAATGATTTTTTTCCATGTTATATAATACAAATAAAATGAAAGAAATTGGAAAACTTATATTAATAATTGCAAATTAAAATTTTTGCTGTTCAATATATGTAAAAAAATATTTTAATAAGCTTACCAATGTATAACCTAGAGAATCAGATAGAGCTGGAAATTTAGCCATATATTCATGGCAAGGTTCTTTATCAGATAAAAGTTTTTTAATTCTTTTCTTAGCAGTCAAAGACCAATATTCTTGAACTTTTTGCCACGGTTTTGAATTATTTTGTAACCATAATAGATATTCTTCATAAGGCAAAATATTTTCATTGTTATCGTTACTTAATTCGCCTATAAAAAATAAACAAAAATTAAATTTTAAATAAATATTTTTTTGTATTTAGAAACTTGTATTGCCACCTATTACAATGATTACTAAATATCAGACTTTTAATGATATATAAAGAGACTTGTACAGAACTTACTATCAGTCTCATCTTGAACCACATCTTTCAAATTGAGCAAGCCTACTTTAATAAGTTTTCTTCGTATTGAATAGTATTTTGTAAGAATTTTGCCTCTACCCTGTGATTCACCTTTTTTGTGTTTTATATACCATACACTCTGCAACCAAAAATGCTGATAATGAAATTATGTTATACAACAAAATGTACTAATTATTTTTTAATAGAATTATGATTATACAATTTATAAAATTTTTATTGCCAGTGTATTATGTACATAATTTACTCATAGTCAATAGTTTCTATAAATTTGATTTTAATAGTGTAAGATTATTTAATAGCTTATAATATTATTTACAAAGCTAAATTTACCTTTTCTTCAGTTGGAAATAACTTTTTGACGTGATTACTTAGAAAAGCTGCTCTGTTACTTGTGATATTATTATTAATATTACAGCTTAATTCATTGCTCACAATTATTTTTGCAAGCTTATTTAGTGAATCATTATTTAACTTGCCCTCATTTTTATATGAACGCAGCAACAATAAACCATCATCGGATTTTTTCAATAATGCTTCAAGATCCTGCATAATAATAAGAAATAAATTTGTATAGTAAATTTGTATGATACGAGTGAAACCTAAATGCCGAGTGAAACTTATTTTAAGTGGGTAATGTAGAAAATAAATCACATAACTTACATATCTGTCACTATTATTTGCATGATTCAAATCATGTTCAATTAGTTCACTCGACAATACATCTAAAAAGAGAATAATTGATTAGAAGATAAATAACAGGAATAAAAAATAAAATAATAAAAATAAAAATTTTAGAATAAAAAAATAAAAATTTTAATTATAAAATAATATAAACATAGTCAATTTATATTATATTAAAAAAGTGTTAACAATACTCAATAAATTCTCACCACTATATTCTGAACCTGTGTCAGGTCCAGATATTGTAATTAAGCAATTATCCTGAATATTATTTACATCGATTAAATGTTGTTGATCAACAGCTACAACATTTGTATATTGCTGCGCAGTAGTAATGATTGTATTTTGAGGTCTCTGATTTGTTGGAACTACTGCATTTTGAGATTCGTGCTCTGTTAAAATTATAGTTTCTTGTTGTGTTACAACTTTTTTATTTAGATGTTCTGTATCTGATTTTAGTTTTTTATTAGGATTAGTGTCAATAACATGTACTTGCTCTTCTGTTTGTAACTGCAGAATGTAGAATATAAAATATTATTTCAAAATAATTAAAAATCACCAAATTTAATATTAACAAGAGGACAATTATACTTGTTTTTAAAGACAAGATCATTTAATACCTAATATAATCATATAAAAAGAAATGAATACCTCGCAAACATAATTCTTCAAATTTTTTTGAAATTTTCGTCGAGGTCCTATTTGTGGAATTAATAATTTTAAATCTTCCTCTGTTAAGATGTCCAATTGCTCTATTTCAATATCTTGAGCTGTAAATAGCACTACTGTATAACAGTTTCATAATAAACCTTATAAACAAGATAAATTGAAAATTTAATTAACATATAATAAACAATATATATAATACAAATAAATTGAGCAAAATAGCAATGCCACAAAAAAACATACACAAATCTTGTGTTTAAATATTGACACCTGGCAATTAACACCTATCAAATTTCTCTAATTATAGACGTATATTAATAACGTACCTACGAAATTTGCAATTATTTCTGCATTCAATCCCCATTCAGTTAATAAACTGTTTATATTATTATCCGACATGTTATTCCTAAATATAATGTTAATAAATACATAAATATATTCTTTCTTACCTAATGAACATATATATATATACATACATACATACACACACACACACACACACACACACACACACACACACACATAAATATATACACATCACGATACCAAAATGAAAGTCAAGTTGATATTATATATAATATAATATTCAAAATAAGTATACAACAAAAATACAAAGACAAGCTCTCGCAAATGGAGAGAAACCGGCAAACAAATGCGACAGAAGCCTTCACCCCTCGATAACGATTTGGATCGTTGAATCTCGATCTCAGATATGTAGCGTTCGTCTGAAGATCTTATGGACTTTACAGACACCAGCTCTTTTTCATCAAATGATTTATACAGAATTTATTAAAATATTAAATTAAATTAATTAATATAAACTCGAAAGATTTACTAAAATACTTTGATAGCAGATGAGCCATAACCTCGAATAAAAACTTAGACTACGTTTCATTTAACGCATAATATACATGACATATCATTTTATCCTTGTCCAAATGTTAAACAAGGACGAAATGATACATCATGCGTATCATGCATGCGTGAAACGGAACGAAGCTTTGCTCGGTTTCTTGTATATGAGCCAGGACGAGAAAGAAAGAGAAAGAGACTTATTGAGAAGTTAGATCTTCCTTCTCTGCAGGAAGATCTGGTGTCTGTAAGGTCTATAAGATTTTCAGACAAATGCTACATACTTGAGATCGAAATCCAAATCGTTATCGAGGAGTAAAGGCTTCTGTCGCGAAGTCTGCTTATCCGTCTCTCTTCCTTTGCGAAAGCTTGCCTTTGGTTATACATATGAGCACTTTTTTATGCAAAAAAAATTTTTGGTACCTTATACGAGAGCAAAACACCAGATATGATCCGCAGGAGCACGTGCAGGACGTTCACGGGCAGCGTCACTAGCCGTGTTGCTGCCCGTGAACGCCCCGTGACAGATGAAAATCGCGCCAGCCATGTCGCCTTGCTCGCCACAGCGCGGCGGTGCCGTGCTTATCAACAGGCCGGCCACGGGCCACGTGCAGGGACCCGTGGCCGGCCGAAACCAAAAAGGAGATGTTCACAAAAGGAGAGCGCGCACGAACGTGTCTCTTCTTGGCGTCCCTACCACCTCGTTTTCAGCGCGACTTTTAACATAAAGAGCAACAGAAGAACGTACGATACTACGAAACTACAATACACATTATTACTTACCTTATAACTTATTTTTTCACTTTTTAGATCAGTCACATAATTACGTACAACACTACATACTTAGCCGTGAATCACTTAGTTACACACTTTTGTTGCGTTAGTTATAGTTGTTAGCTACGGCAGCAAACTTATAGTTTGTAATCGGTATGATCACTGCAAACAAGTATACTTAGCTAAGAAATCTATATAGTAACAGTACTAGCAAATTCTTTAGCTATAACAGCAAATACAGTTTCAGCTAACCATGATTAGTTGCAACGGTGAAAATTTTTCTTTCCGTGTAATCAATCTTGTTGTCGTTTAACGTAACGTTGTTCGGTATACCTCGTCCAACTTTATCCAGTGCTAACATGGGGGAGATTATATTTTTATACTTGTGTCCTTTGTTACCTAGTATTGGATTACATTCACCATGGTCTCGCCTATGTGCGTTTGTAGTTAATATGATATCCTTATACTTCTCTACAGTCTTCTCGTCATTCGTGTAGATATCAGCGTTGGGTATTTTCATGAAAATTAACTCGTACAGACCTTGAGTACCCTTGTATCTTTTACCGTCTATGGATATATCATCGTTCTTGTGCAAGTCGATACGTTTGTTACCAAGCATCGTTCCGGTATTGTTGAAGTAAACTCCGTAAACATTATCTACGTTGACCGTTTTTTTACCGCTCAAAACAGCTCCCATATATTTTTGTCCCAATGGACCATAATGTATTTGTAATTTTTTTTGCCCCTCAGACGTTTTTAACTGTTGTCGAACGGACATCACAAGCGGCTCATCGGTGATTTCGAAAACCTCTTCAACGGAGCATGATTCTGCAATAAATCGCTATCTTGTAACATTTGTGATGCTTTATTAAAATTAATTGGTACAGTTTGCAATTTAATTGGAGTAGAAGTCATTATTGAATTATTAAACGAAATGTTCGACCGTTTTCGTTTTGGTTCCACGTATTCTTCATCTCCCGAAAAGAATGCTTCACTCTCAGCCTGTTTAGACCCATTTTCAACTCCAACGGTATTTTCAACAATCTGTTTTAGAGGTTCAATGATTGGCTTAAAATGTCTTTCCAATGCAATATCTTCTTCCATTTTACCCGTTTTTAATGCGCGATATTTTTTGCGAATTGTGTTACTTGTTTTTACAATCTGTTTAGCTATCTTCTCGCGATCTATGTTATTATCCATGTTGAACATTCAACGTATCGACAACAACTAATCATTCTACGGTATTGCAAAGTCGTTAAATCTTTTTCTATATCTTCCATCGACAAGCGCGCTGTCCTTGTCTATCACTAGAAATCCATATTTTTGTTGCCAACAAATCTGGCATAAATCGCAGAAATCCTTGTAAGACATGTCAGTGTTTACATGATCGTTGTATACATGCTTCAGATTGGTGCCATCCTGTTTGAACATAATTAACAAATTCGCGTTGTCACGTATAAGATGCTTCGGTATCTTGGCATACGTCTGACAGAGATAGAAGCAGTCAACGTTAGCATGCCGACCCATTGCAAAGTACTCTCTTATCGTATCTTGCTTGTCGCATGCTACATCATCAAAGATAAAGATGGAATTCGGAAGCGCTTCGCTCGGAGGAATGACGTTGCTGTTGTTGGAGAATGCAAAATACCCAACTTTTTCAATCGGTGTTAATAAGTTTTCCAGATATCGATATTTCGGCTGCTGAAGCGATTTCGAGTACACATACACGTTCTCGAAACGTACACCGTGCGGGCTTTCCAGCATGCTTATCAACACGTTTGTCTTGCCACAATTTGACGGACCGCAAATGATGCCACGTATAGAAATCGGTAGCATATTTCCATGTCTGCGTGTTTTTATTTCGGGTGTTATCTTATCATCAAAATTAATTACTCTAATTGCCTGCGGTTGCCGTACAAACCGCATATTTTCATTCCCTCTACGGTAACAACTGAAAAATTTCTATTGCGGGCAGCTTCTATTTATAGAGGCGCGTAGAGTGAAATCGCTCAGTATGCAAAATGTTTCTTATCGTGTCAGATATCTGTGATGTACACAGTTTGACTAGCGAACAGTTAAAATATATACCAAAAGTTGTTTTGCTACAAAAGTTTCACAATTACATCGATCATTTATGGGACAAATTGCCCAAACATATAAAAACAGATTCGGAGGTTCAACAGTACCGTCGGTGTTTCAAACATTATAATTTACCGTCTCAGCATACGCATATAGACGGTCCGGCACCGTTGAGAAAGAATTGCTGCGAATGCCTGCGAAAGGCTGCGGTTTGTTAAATCGCGCGATTAATGCACTTTCTTTCGAATTACATATCCCCAGTTATCAGTATTGCGGTCCAGGAACACGTTTAGAAGAGCGATTGGCTCGAGGTGACCGAGGCATCAATCCATTGGATGCGGCGTGTCGTGAGCATGATATAGCCTATTCGTACAGCAACGATCTGGCGAAAAGACACGTGGCTGATAATATACTCGCCTCGAAAGCACGGAAACGCATTACAGCGAGAGATTCAAGTCTCGGAGAGAAAGCTGCTGCGACAGCAGTTTGGGCGGCTATGAAAACCAAGATGAAAATCGGTATGGGTCTGAAATCAAAGAAGAAGAAGAAGAAGAAGACAACGCGCAAGCGGATACTTCCGGTAGCAAAACGTGGTGGTATTCTACCCGTCCTGCCATTGTTGGGAGTTCTCGGATCATTGGTCGGAGGAGCGGCTGAAGTAGCAAAGGCCGTAAATGATAACAAAGCGGCACAGCGTCAACTGGAGGAATTAAAACGTCATAATCGTGTCATGGAAGGTCATGGAGTTTATCTCGCTCCGTATAAACGCGACCGAGGAGTATCAAGAAGAAAAAAAAAAATGTCGATGAAACATTAAAAATGCCAAAGGTGTTACTACAAACCTTGAATTACTTCAACTAGCAAAACCTATGCGCATTCCACATTTCCGAGGAATTTTTATGCGTACTTCATTACCAACGGGGGGAGCACGCCGAAACGAGAGCGGTATCATGAATTTGGACAGTGTCGAAGGACCGGGTACTCATTGGGTGGCGTACGCAAAGAGCGGGAATCGTGCTATATATTTCGACAGTTTTGGTAATCTTCGACCACCACAAGAATTGGTGCGATACTTTAACAGTGATGTGACGTATCGAGTACAATCACGCGCGTTATCAACGTTACAATCAAAGCAACTGTGGTCAACTATGCCTACGTTTTCTACAATCGGTTGACAATCAATTTAAAGATCAACATTTTGCTATTTAACTCAGTATACAACATGTCACTGACGTTTACGTTAACCGGCAAAAGTAACGTCCTCGCGGTAAGCTACTTTCCAGCTGTAGATTTAAGCGATGGTGATTACGAGCTCGGTCTGACAGACTTTGAAACCTATAATACGATACCTAATATAAATTCCTCAAATAACAAATTTTACTATGACAAAGACGACAAGGAAATTATCATTCCCGAAGGATCGTACGAACTGCGTGACATTGACAAGTATCTGAGACATGCTATATCTCATGTCTCAAATGATGTTACTAGGAAGAAGTTGCTTCATAAAGAGATCGATGAAGACGAGGATAACGAGATTATGATTCGCGCCAACAATAATACTATGAAGAGCAAGATCAAGTGCTCTTATCGAATAAATTTTAGCAAATCCGACAACATTGGATCGCTGTTGGGATTTTCCTCAAATCGTATGCTTGAACCTCGACAATGGCACGAACCAGACTTACCTATAAATATAATCAATGTAAACATTATTCGCATAGAATGTAACCTGACCGCTGGTGCGTATAGCAACGACAAGTGCGTGCATACGATACATGAATTTTCACCGAGTGTTCCTCCCGGGTATAAAATCTCGGAAACGCCTGCACAGATCATTTACCTTCCGATCGTCGTACGGAGCATTACTGACTTGACTATTCGCATTGTGGATCAAAACGATCGATTAATTGATTTCCGCGGAGAGGAGATTACTGTTAGATTGCACGTACGAAGACGATAACGTGAGATGCTCGTGCTGAATGAGCAAGAGCGAGACACAATTTGCAACAAGAAGATCACAACAATCAAAAAGACAGCAATCAAGAATATCCAATTGCTTGGTAAAAAGAAACTTACTCCATCAAACGTTGCATATTTGAGATCACTGGGATTCACCGTACAAAATTTCTGAGATGTCTAATATTCTAAACATTGGAGGTGACCCGATCTTTGACGATAGCATTGTCAAGATTGAAACTCACTCGTATAATCCATACGCTAACACTACGTTTGGACATAGTGATGAAATAAGGATACCTATACAACAACAGGATTTATACACATTGCCGTGCGAAAGTTTTCTCTATGTCGAAGGAAGATTAGTGAAGAAAAAAAAAATGATGATGATGACGATGATGCATCAGAAATAAAACTTGGAAATAATTGTGTAGCGTTCATGTTTGATGAAATTCGATATGAAATCAACGGTGTGGAAATTGATCGCAACAGAAACGTTAGAATCACTAGTACTCTAAAGAACTATGTATCTCTTACGTTTGACAAAGGAATGATAATGCAGAATGCCGGATGGGACATGTCGTCCACTCTGTGGGAAAATTATTTCAATTTTTGCGTGCCGCTAAATTTACTGCTGGGCTTTTGCGAGGATTACAAACGCATGGTTGTTAACGCACGCCATGAATTAATTTTGATACGAGCGCGCAATGATAACAATTCTATTGTGGGAACGAATAGAACAACGGAACCGGAAATTGAATTGTTCAAAGTACAGTGGCGAATGCCACATGTTACGTTAAATGAAGTCAATAAATTGTCCATACTACGAGTTTTGGAAAGCGGGCGATATCTAAGTATGAGTTTTCGTTCCTGGGATCTGTATGAGTACCCCTTGTTGCAGAGCACAACCAAACATTCGTGAGCTGTTAAAACTGCAACACAATTAGAAAAGCCTCGCTTCGTTATCTTTGCACTACAGACTGGTCGCAAGAATATCATGTCTCAAGATGCTACTATTTTTGACGATTGTAATTTGATCAATGTGAAACTTTATCTCAACTCTGAATTTTATCCGTACGATGACTTGAACCTAGACTTTCGTAAATCTAAATACTCCATCCTGTTTGACATGTACCAACGTTTTCGTAAATCTTATTATGGACGTGATTGCTACGATACGCTGCTTAACGTGGTCACATTTCTGCAAAGAGGACCTTTTACAGTGATTGATTGCTCGCGGCAAAACGAGTCCATCAAAAGTGCTACTGTGGACGTGCGCATTGAATTTGATTGCAAAGAAAATGTGCCAGCGAGCACTACCGCCTATTGCCTTATCTTACATGATCGTGTAATTGAATACTGTCCATTGTCTAACGTTGTGCGCAAAATCATGTAAAATGCAGCGTTAGCAAATATCTTTAATAAAATACCGAGATATTTTGTGATATGGTACAATTTCAAAAATTACTTGTCATGGTTGTGCCAACATTTGTGGATCTGCAAGGATTCACCATTGGAAAAAAATTTATTGTAAAGGAAGTAGCGGTATTGAAACAAGGAAACGTTCTCACGCATTACATTTTTACGAATTCTATGCCATGGAATGCATTGACAAAATCCGAAAGATCTTGCGTTTCTTGGTTGACTGCTTATCACCATGGATTACAATGGGAAGATGGAATAGTTCAGTATCCGAAAGCGAAGCACCTGATTTCAACAGCTGTATATGATAAAAACAATGATGAAGCTATCGTATACGTTAAAGGCCATGAAAAACGAGAATGGTTGAAAAATATACTTGATGTCAGTGTAAGAAATAATGTTATCATCGAGACCGTGAATGCTGATTACGAAGACATTGAATCTTTAAATAATTTGGATACAGCGAACACTATACGATGTGCAAAACATATTAAGAATTGTGCTATGCAGAATGTATTTAAATTATACAATTATTGGTTACAATGTCAAAAAGATGCTTTAAAATAAAAAATGTATAAACGTATTTATGGTATATTTTTTTATCTTCTCCTGTAATGCATAAGTAATTCGTAGACGTTAGACGTTTGATAATAGTATGGTTGAACCCGTCAACCATACTATTATGAAACGTCTAACGTACTACACTCGAACGTCAGTAGTACAATGTAGTAGTAGTATGATCGTCAACCATACTATTATCAAACGTCTAACGTACTACACTCGAACGTCTGTAGTACAATGTAGTAGTATGATAGACGTACGATGTACAATAGACGTATGGTAAACGTATGGTCGATGTACGATAGACGTACGGTAGACGTACGATAGACGTACGGTAGACGTACGACAGACGTATGGTAGACGTAGACGTAGACGTCTAATAGATGTTTGATATCGGTTCAATAGACGTATGATGCACGTTCAATAGTGCGATCATGTTATAAAAAGTGTTTAATATGCAACGGTCACTTGGTGTAAGATACTGTCATACCTCTTGATAAAACGTATCTCTTGTGTTATCGAAAATTTAAGCTGCATGATAAGATAAAAAATTGCTTAGAGGTGTTCTCATTTTACTATGAGAACAATGAGGTATCAATGTCTCGAAGATAAATCACGTACATTTTGATTGTAAAAATAAATGGGCTCTGCTCGCATCAATCTGTCACTCAGTCAGTCTGCCACCATGAACTGCGACAAATGTCAACAGTATTTTACGCCTTCAAAATGCTACACATGCATGCGTTTTCATTGGGCGAGAGAACGCAACCATTTGCTCGGGAGAAATGAACAAACAGGGTTGGGTAAGTTAATAAATTTTTAACTAAATTAAGTTAAAGTTGATGGCACATAAAATTAATTTAGTTACGTTAAAAGTTATATGAATAAAAATTCTTTTTAACTAGTTACTACTCAAGCCTGTGTACAAATTGTTCAACCCTCGATCAGGGAGCTTCCTCGAGTGGTTGTAGAATCGAGAGTTGTACCACATTTGCGAAGAGGGTCACCATTATGGTGGCAAGCAGCAGATCCGGAGGTGGAAGAATACAATCGATCACACTTTATGCCTAATTCTCTCCGGATTGAAGTAAACACCATTAGTGGCCATCGTGTGGTACGGATTGTACCACGGCGCTTTTAAGGTAAGTTCTCCTTTTCTCTCCATAATTTCCTTACTGCGCTTTATAATCTATTAGTTTATTTTATCGCTTATCCTAATGACTAGGAGAAGGACAAAGCAGAAAAAGGACAAAGAGGATAACGTCGCCATGTCATGCATAACACAATTTATGTTTTATTAATTTATCTTATATATTTTTTCATATCATTTTTTATATAATTTTTTAGTCTCTTATTTTTAATAATTTTTTCCGTTTTCTTATAATTTTTAAATATTTAATTATTTGTGTATATTAAAAATAAAATAAATAATTTTAATAAATAATATGTTAATAAAACCATTTTTATATATTCTTTTTAAAATAAATAAATAAAATGAAAAAAATATATTTAAACAAATTATTATTATTTTCCCTATTCTCTTCCATTCCTGAGAACACCTTAGAAATAAGAACGCGTGCGATTGAGAACATTGGCGTGCGAAGTATAAGATAAGCCGTGGGAGAGCATGAGCAAGCGAGCGAGGATAAAACGTGCGTACGGGGGGAAGGAGGATGATGCATCGCCACACCGCATCGCAGCGTCTGATGAGCGCAATATATGGGAGGGAGTGAGAAAGAAAACGCATGTGCGCTTCCATCACCTATGCTATGATTAGCATCGCAAGGTGAGATCATCCCTTCTCCAAGACGGCAATTGAGAGCGTTGGCGTGCGAGCAAGAAGGTATACAGGAAGGAGTGAGAGCGCAGTGCTTGCGTAATGTCATCTATGCTAACGCCGCGAGGTGGCATCACCCTCTCTCTTCAAGGCGTGGTAAGAATGACAAAATACATGCCGTGAAATGTTCCTCCCGCTCCCCCCACGTGACATCATCTCGGTCAGTACGGCAAAGACGCGTCGTGAAATTCTCCCTGCCCCGCACAAATCGAGGTGACATCACCCCCTCCAAAACGCAGTTAGCGCGGCAAAAAGAACATTGGCGTGCGAGCGAGTAGGCATGTGGCATCACCCCCTCCCTTCAAGGAGTGGTTAGCACGACAAATATATGCCGTGAAATGTTCCTCCCGCTCCCCCCACATGACATCATCATGGTCAGTACGGCAAAGACGCGTCGTGAAATTTCCCCCCTGCCCCCGCACCCCCCTCAGATCCCTGAGTTAGAATCCGCCTTACTATACTACTGATATAGTTGATCAACTTTTTTGGTTAACTATAATTCGAACGGCAGCAAAGTTTTTTTAGGGTCAATGCAACTTATATAGTGTGTAAGTGAAACTTTTTTTGTGAGTATTTTACATAAAAAGGCTGGACAAAATACGTTCAAACAGGTCGGTTCGCGAATGTTACTCGCATTTACTCTGTCTAAAGTTGGAATACTATAAAATGCTGTAGAAAAGGGAGTTTTTCCAAAATACATCATGAAACACATCAATTTTCAATTTTAGACACGATTTAATCAAAAATACCTCATATTCTCCTTGTTACATAAGTACATCTTTTAATAGAAATTATATAATTTTTTTTTTTTGAAAGTATGAATCTTTAGCTTTAAAACGCCATATTGTAAAGTTCTTCAAAGTTTTTTTGTTGCAAAGATATGATTTTTTTTTCAAAAGTGGATTTTTAGATGCCCAAAAATACCTTATATTCTCCATGTTACATAATTATATTTTTTAAAAGGAATGACTTTGCCAAATTTTATTTTGAAAATGTGACTCTTTAGCTTTAAAACGCCGTACTTAATAATCCTTAAACAATTTTTGTTGCGAAGATATGATTTTTTGAAGAAAAAGTGGATTTTTGACCAATTTCTCATTTTTGCTTAATGGTTTCTTTTTACAACTTCACAATAAATTATTTTTCGGCAATGCCAATTGTGCAGTCACACTCCTGAGATTTTGAACTTTGTTTAAAAAAAAATCGTAGAAAAATATTGATTGTAATCAAAGTTATAGCTTTTCAAAGTTGAAAAAGTCTCCCAGACCCGAAAATGTGTTTCCGTATTTTACAGGATCGGTGTATATCGCCAGGGCTGCACAGAATATGCTTGTGCAGTGCCTGGCGGAGGTGGGTGGCGGGCTGGCCATCGTCGCCGATCCGTACAGGATCCCCGAGGACAACCTCAACTGGATTGGGGACTCCTCGGGGAAGGTGGCGATGGTCAGCCAACATGTTGCAGGCGCTCCGCCGATGATTCCTATATCGGCAGGAGAGGGCTTTATGATGATCGAGTACGGACCCATCGATGTCCTGGGTTGTTACCTCACCCCTAGCTTGGACAGGGGGGAGTTCGAGACGGCCCTGGATAGCATGGAGAGCGACATTCTCAGTCGCTTTCCTAGGCTAGTTGTTGTGGGGGAAGACCTCAATGCACACGTTGTGGATTGGGGCTGCCCTCGCACCGACACCAGGGGCCGCCTGGCTTTGCGGCGGGGCTCGGCCTGGTACTCTTAAACCGGGGCCGGGTCAGCACCTACGTGGAGGGTTGGGGGGAGTCCATTGTGGTTGTCACATGAGCTTCCCCCAGTTTTTAACAGGGTTAAAGGATGGAAAGTGGAGACCAGCTCCCTGGGAGAGACGTCCAATCATAGGTTTATCTCCATGGAGCTGGTCTCCCCCCCCCCACGGAGGTGCGTGAGCAACGCCGCCGCAGACAAGATGAAAAACGTTCTAAAGAAACTTGACCCCGAAGCCCTCGAGATCAGTCTCCTCGCCTTCACTTGGCCGGAGGGAGGGGCTGACCTCGGAGCCGAGGAGAAGGCGGAGCGCCTATGCGGAATGATGTCGCTTGCATGCGACGCCTCCATGCCCCGCAGCAGACCTATGGCGCGCCGTGCTGCCTACTGGTGGTCCGCGGAGCTCGCTGAACTCAGACGTGCTGCCGTGGCCGCCAGGCGAGCGCACACGCGCGTCAAACGGCGGGGCATAGAGGAAAGCTGAACCGCGTTGCGGCGGTCCTTAGGGAGACCAGGAAGGCCCTGAGAACCGCCATCGCACAAGCGAAGACCGCGGCCTAGGACGATTTACTCTCCGAGCTGGACCGTGATCCATGGGGGAGACCTTATCAAATTGTGATGAAGAGGTTTCGCCCATGGGCGCCTCCAGTCCCGGAGACGCTGGACTCCCAGTTCCTCGGAGAGGTGGTAGACACTGTGTTCCCCACCAGGGGGAGGGACATTCCGGAGAAGACGGGCCCTCTCCCGGATGGAGCGAGGAGCTGAAGGTTTCCAAGCACGAGATGGCCGCGGCCTTCGCCCGAATAAGAGGCAGAGCCAAGGCGCCCGGGCCAAACGGAATCCATGCAAAATGGAAGACGCTCACACCTGGGCCCGGGCGGCTTCGATTGTTGGGGAGGCACTTCGTGCCACCTACATGAAGTGCCTCCAAGAAGGAACTTTTCCCAGGAGGTAAAGAAGACCAGGCTTGTTCTGCTAGAAAAGGAAAGCAAGCCTGCTGAGAGTCCCTCCACGTATAGGCCCTTATGTATGCTGGATGATGCGGGCAAAATTCTTGAGTATCATCGTTAACCGCATCATCCAGCATATGTCTCGGAAGGGTCCCGATTTGTCCCCCGGTCAATATGGATTCCGAGAGGCGAGATCAACCATCGATGCCATTAGGCAGGTCAGATCCCTCTCGGAGTCCATCACGGGGGACGGGGAGGTGGCATTGGCGATATCACTGGATATAGCCAATGCCTTTAACAGTATCCTATGGAGCGTGGTAGTGGCGGCGCTCAAAGAGTATTATCTCGTGCCGCCCTACTTCGTCGCCATCATCGTCGGGACTACTTCCGGGACAGGGTGCTGGAGTTTCGGGATAAAACCGGACTCCAGCAGCGGAGGGACCTGTCGTGTGGCGTTCCACAGGAGTCCGTGTTGCTCCCTGCTGTGGAACGCAGCGTACAACACCGTGCTCCGCGAAGCTCTCCCCCCTGGCTGCCACGTCGTCTGCTACGCAGACAACACGTTTGTGGTAGTCAGGGGCGCCTCCTAGAGAAGAGCGGTTGCCATCGGCAATTGGGCCGTGACTTGTGTCGTCGGCTCCATTAAGAGCCGGGGTCTGAGGGTGGCCGGAGAAAACGGAAGCCATCTTCTTCCATGATGGCTGCTCCGGGATACCACCCGAGGCCTCCTGGTCGACAACACCCGAGTTCAAGTGGAAGCAACCCTAAAGTATTTGGGGTTGCTACTGGACGGTCGCTGGGCCTTTGTCGAGCACTTTGACAAAATGGCCCAGCGATTGTGCAAGAAGACGGACGCCATCCTAGGGTTGATGCCCAACCTCCGAGGTCCGATAGTCGGTGCGAGGCGCGCATACGCCTACGCGGCGATGGCTGGGGCTCTATATGAAGTTCCAGTCTGGTTCCGCGAGGCGTTGGCCAGCCGCCGCATACGCGAAGTACTGCACGCGGTGCAGCGGCGGCTGGCACGTAGAATAGTGCGCGCGTATCGCACCGTTCCTAGCGCGGCGACCATTGTCCTGGCAAGGCTTCCTTTGGCGGAATTTACGGCCGACGTTCTGGCCTGGTGCTACGCCAGAGCGAAGGCCAGAGCGTCGGCCGTAAATTCGTCCGCCTGCAGGAGGGAGTGGTTACCCCCAGGGTCGCTGCGCTATTACAGGAACGCCGGCGGGCGCTGGACGCTTGGCGAGAGAGCCTCACCAACGACCCGCCGGCGGCAGGATCTCGGATCTTGGAGGCCATCCTACCCCACTTGGACGAATGGGTGGGCCGCTCCTGGGGCGGCTTGTCCTACAGGACGACACATGTGCTCACCGGACATGGGTGCTTCGGTGAGTACCTGTGCAGAATACGGAAGAAGCCGACGACACAATGTCATCATTGCGACGCGGTATCGGACTCCGCGCAGCACACGCTGGAAGTTTGCCCAGCGTGGAACGAACTGCGCGGAGTCCTGAGAGCAGAAATTGGAAACGATCTCTCCCTTGGCCCGCGGGCCATCATCACCCAGATGGTCCGCAGGGAGAGCGCATGGGTCGCGATCTCCTCCTTCTGCGAGCAGGTTATGCGGCAGAAGGAGGAGGCCGAAAAACAATGGGAGTGGAGGCCGGGGGAACACATGCCTGGCGACAACAACGACGACAGCGGGAGCGGGGGCCACGACCCACCTTGACTCCCGCCCCGGCCGCCCAGAAAAAGAATCGCCCTCTGCCCCCCCCCCTCCACCGGGCCACGCGGCCCAAGGGTTAAAAGGCGGCGGAGGGGCGGAAACGTCGTGGTCGCCTCCTCACTCTCCACCATAGAGGAGGAGGGGAGCAACAACAATGAGGAGAGGAGACGACCCTCCTCCCGTACAATTGCTGCTGGCCGCGCTGTTGGGACACGCAGCCGTGGAAGGAGAACCCCTCATACTAGTGAGTCCGGCGAGGCAGACCCCACCTGACGGTCCGGGGAAAGCGACCCTGCGACATAACGCGGAGTCACTCCCCCCCCATTGCCTCGCCGGGAGATGGGGAACACTAGTGTTCCCCATCCCCCAGGATAGTAAGTTCACTAAAAATGACGTCCCATCGCTCTGAGAGCTCGTACGCAATTGAACCAGGCGTCGCTGGCAAGCTTAAAGTCCACCTCACCACTTCCGACCGGTCGCGCAGGTGTGCGCTGTACAGTCGCGTGGCAAAAAAATAAGGCTCATTACTTTTGGGACAAACCCTGTAATCTAATTTACTTACAATTAATAAATTAAAATTAATCAAAACTTACGATTTTTATCTTTACGGAATTCTTGGAAATCCATTTTCTGCTTTTAATTCATATTGTAAAATTAAAATTATTATCAGTAAATAATATTTTAATCAATAATGCATGATTACAATTATTTTATAAATAATTACAATGTAAGAAATTAAACTAACTTCTCTGCTGATTTCTGCAAACTAATGTGAACTAATGTCAACCATAACCATAAACTCAACTTTCATTACGGAACACACCGTAGTTATTTACAGCGCTACCAACCTTATGACTAAAAGGGATATTTCAGATAGAACTTTCGAAATGCACCTCCAGGGGCCTTATTCTCGAAACCATGCGATATATATATTGTTGACGATAATTTTTGCATGATAAATATCACATGGTACCGCTAATTTCTATTCTCGAAATAAAGTGAAATTTATTAATTGATAATTTTTGTACGCGATTCTCTTACAGCGTTGCCAAGTTTAAGATGAATACTTGCAGCAATCAAGCTACGACACAAGTCGAAATAACGCCGCGAGCCTCCGTGACGTGACGTAACGCATGGAGCATGATGCGACACAAACGCGTATGCATGGTGGTGTGGTGTTTGTCATTCGAAGACTGTTGAAAAAATTGTTGAAATTAGGGAACGAGTACTATTTAATCCTCAAGAAGATGAAATGCTCCCAAATTAATGAAATTATTTATGTTCTGTTGCATGATTTATTATTCTGTAAAAATAGATTACTCAGTGTTTGTTATAAATTTTAATGAACAAAAATCCAATTAATTTGCCAAATTTTTGTTCACAAAATTTCAAAAAAAATTTAATTGGTACACTTTCATTATTGGGTGTTTTTCAACTGTGACAAAAGTCGATACAATTGTACACAGCTAAAATGAAGTGTAGCTATAGTTTTATGTTATTTTAATTTCTACGCGATTTTAAAAACAATGTCAAATGATCGGTATTTATCCGTAAAAGAATACGTATAGCTTTGACAGAAGCAATATGTTTCAATTACAAGTTGGCACTTTCTTCCTTTCCTTTTTATTGTCTATGTGACTATGTTCGCATTGCTGCATCCATAATAGTATTTTTTAAATTTCGTATGCGATATTTGGTATTGCATGATCTGACTCACTCAATGTCAAATATGCGTTAATTATCGCACACGGGTTACTTATGAAAATTCGAGAATATAAATTTTCCGCCAAGTGTGTGGCGGCTTTCCATGACGCCAACGACGACGGGACAAGTCTCACTGGACAAGCGAGACGAGCAATCAGAATGTCGCTCACAATACGACGGAGCCCGCGCGATTCCCGGCGTGGTGAGAGGAGATGCTGGTCTGGCGTCCCTCACTCCGCGATAGCCTTTAGTAGAGAGAAGACTTAATTTGTATCACGGCGTTAGGCCGAGAAATAAGACTGACGCATTCTAAATAAAAATAGTTATATATATTATCTAATTCCCCGTTTTTATGTGTTGGAAACCTTACCCCACATATTGGTGACCTCGTACCGAATACGCGCTATAGCGAACTAAAGAAAACACGTGAGTTAACCCTACCAAACCACGCGGGAAGCTAACCTCTACCGAGCCACGTGGGAAAGGAGATCAAACAATGTCGTTACCACGTACACCACCGAGAGGCGGATTAACGGGCGAACCGAACACGGACCAACCCCCATTTAGTGGAGACACACCAACATTGGAACAGACGGACAGCGAACACGGAGTGGACGCGATTAATTCACGTTCAGTAAAACTGCCACAATTCTGGAAGGAAAACCCAGTCCTATGGTTCGCGCAAGTTGAAGCAGCGTTTGCAATAGCCAGAGTGACAAAGGACGAGACAAAGTACAGGTATGTCATTATCAACCTTGACCAAACCGTATTGCCCTTTGTCTCAGACATTATAGCCGCGCCACCGGCCGAAAATAAGTACGAGACCTTGAAGCAGAGAATTAATCGGATCATTCGCTGAGACCAACGAATCGAAATTGCGAAAGCTATTACGTGGGAACGAGCTTGCAGACGAAAGACCCTCAATCTTCCTGCAAAGATTGCGGAATTTGGCCGGCGGACAATGCAACGATGCAGTGCTCAGAACACTATTCCTCGAGCAATTACCGGATAGCGTACGTAGCATTTTAGCCATTAGCGAAGTAACAGATTTATAAAAATTAGCTCTCCAAGCCGATAAAATCGTAGAGATGTCTAAAGCAAGCGTAGCACAAGTTAACGTTACCACTCAAGCATTACCCACGGAAGAAGTCTCAATGTCCAACGAATTCAAGGTCATGCAATACAGAATCGACGCATTGACCAAACAAGTTGCCGAACTCTGCGACATACAACGAAGTAGATCCAGAAGCAGGAGATACGACGAGTACAGGCGCAGGAGCAAAACCAGATCCCAGGAGCGTAGAGGAGCATCCAAAACATGCTACTTTCATTGGAAATTCGGGAACGAAGCATACAGATGCGTACAGCCATGCGATTGGAAAAAGCCAGACGCAAAGAATGTTAACGCGGAAAACTAGCCGCGTTGTCCAGTCAGATGACGGAAGCAGGCGACGCGAAGACATTCCGTCTAATCGTGATGGACAGGAAAAACGGGATGCTTTATCTTACAGACACTGGAGCAGAAGTTTCAATTATACCAAAAAAGCAGTCAGAGGTAAAACTACATTAAGTAAATATAAATTATATGCCGCTAATAATACTTTAATAACTACGTACGGATCGAAATTAATCCACATAGATCTAGGATTACGGAGGAAGCTGGACTGGACGTTCGTGGTAGCAGACATAAAAGGCTATAATTGGTGCAGACTTCCTAGCACACTATGGACTGTTAGTCGATTTAAAACACAAACTACTACGAGACGGAACAACAAACTCCAAGGCAAGCGGCACACTGTCAAAATCTAAAATTGGGGGAATAACAACCTTCGACCACACTAACCCTTTTGCAGATCTTCTACAACATTTCAACAATATTACCAAACCGACAAATTTTCAAGTACCTAAACATGGAGTAACACATCACATTACTACTACAGGGTCACCAGTTGCGGAACCCGTACGCAGACTATCGGGTGAAAGATTACACGCAACGCGCTTGCAAATACAACACATGCTTGATGCAGGAATCTGTAGACCCAGCTCTAGTCCCTGGACTAACCCATTGCATCTAGTGCCCAAAAACGGAGGCGATTGGAGAATATGCGGTGATTATAGGCAATTAAACAAAGTCACGATACCCGATAGATACCCAATCCTACATTTACACGATTTTGTACACAACTTAGAAGGATGCACTACCTTTACAACATTAGATTTGACAAGAGCATATCATCAGATACCCGTCGCCAAAGAAGACCGTCCAAAAACAGCGGTAATAACACCATTTGGACTGTACGAATATAACGTGATGCCTTTTGGCCTACGTAACGCTGCACAAACATTCTAAAGACTTATGGATTGTGTACTTAAAGGTCTGGATTACTGTCACTGTTATATCGACGAAATTTTAATAACGTCACCGGATTTGGAAACACACCGCCTACATCTTCGTGAGGTATTCGAACGCCTACAAGATAATGGACTATCTATCAATCCGGCAAAATGCGTTTTTGGCAAAGAAGAAGTCAGTTATTTAGGCTACACCATAAGTAGTCAAGGTACTAAACCTCTGGACACACGAGTCGAAGCAATTAACAAGATAGAGAAACCAACAGATATCAGCGGACTGAGACGTTTCTTAGGAGTCATAAACTTTTACAGAAGGTTTATTCCTAACGCTGCCAGCACACAAGCCCCGCTTCACGAATATCTGACTAATACCAAAAAGAACGATAAACGCCCTGTAATCTGGAACGAACGCGCAGAAAAAGCATTTTTACTGCAAACAGCAGCTAATAGACGCAACCTTAATAGCCCATCCTAGAAAACATGCAGTGTTGGCAATTAAATCAGACGCTTCAGATACAGCAATGGGCGCCGTTTTGAAGCAATACCATGAAGGATGCTGGGAACCTCTCGCATTCTTTTCAAAAAAGTTCAGTCCGACACAAAGGAATTACAGCACTTATGATCGCGAACTCCAAGCCATATACAGTAGCCTCAAATTTTTCAAATCCATGGTAGAAGGTCGCAAACTTGTAATAAAAACCGATCATAAAACATTAATCTATGCTTTCTTACAGAAATCCGCAAAAGCATCTCCCAGACAGCTAAGACAACTCGATCTAATTAGCCAATTCAGTACGGAAATCATCTACGTCAAAGGGAAAGACAACACGGTCGCCGATGCACTGTCACGCGTCGAGGCAATCGACATGCCAGTCATCGTTACAACCGAAGAACTTGCACAAGAACAGCTCACAGACGAAGAACTCAAAGATTTACTGCAAAACGAAACGCATTCACTCCAATTAAGTAAACTCCGTGTAGATAACACTGATACCATCGTTTATTGCGATGTTTCTTTGACGGAAGTTCGTCCTTATGTGCCAAAAAGCCTACGATGGAAAATACTCAACGTCACTCACGGACTAGTACATCCCAGCGGACGAGTCACCCGAAAAATGATCGGACAACGATTTGTTTGGCCAGCAATGAACAAAGATATTACCGAATGGGTAAAAACTTGTTTACAGTGCCAGAAGAATAAAGTCCACAGACATAACCGACTCGTACCGGAACAGTTTCCAGTGCCAGATACAAGATTCGATCACGTACACTTACATATTATCGGACCTCTCCCTGTTATACATGGGTACCGTTATTGTGTAACAATGATCAATAGGTTTACAAGATGACCCGAAGCAGCTCCCGTTCAGGATATATCCGCACAAGTAGTAGCTGAAGCATTCGTTAACACATGGGTCGCACATTTGGCGCGCCTAAAACCATTACTACGGATCAAGGTACACAGTTCGAATCACAATTGTTTAAAGCCCTGACTAACCACCTGGGATGTGTACGAACAAGAACTACAACATATCACCCGGCCTCTAACGGAATCATCGAACGTTGGCACCGTTCTTTAAAAGTCGCAATCCGCTGTCAAGAATCTAAAAACTGGTTGCAAGCATTACCAATAGTTCTACTGGGACTGCGTACCAGCATCAAAGAAGACATAAAAGCGACAGCAGCAGAATTAGTCTACGGCATTACCTTACGTCTGTCAGCCGAATATTTTTTCAATGAAAATTTTACGCCAGAACCTCAAGCATTTTTATCACATTTTCGAGAGCATATGCGGAACGTCAGGTCCACACCTACAGCCCATCACAACAAGAAGAGAACATTCACTCACGGTACCTTATACACATGCACTCACGTATTCGTGAGAGTGGATAAATTAAGAAGCCCTCTAGAACCACCTTACGAAGGGCCATACCCGGTAAACGAAAAAATTACTGATCGTATATTTAAAGTTCTAGTTAAAGGAGAAGCTGTCAACATTTCGGTGGATCGACTTAAACCAGCGTTCTTGGAGGCAATACCGGAGGAGGAAAACGAGTCGTCACCCAGTCAAGCAGCGCAAGCTAACAGCCCAAGAGTATATCCAGGCAAACGCGTTAGATTCGCGACATAGTAGGAACCATGTCACTCGAGGGGAAGTACTATGGCGGCTTTCCATGACGCCAACGACAACGGGACAAGTCTCACTGGACAAGCGAGACGACCAATCAGAATGTCGCTCACAATACGACGGAGCCCGCGCGATTCCCGGCGTGGTAGGAGGAGACGCTGGTCTGGCGTCCCTCACTCCGCGATAGCCTTTAGTAGAGAGAAGACTTAATTTGTATCACGGCGTTAGGCCGAGAAATAAGACTGACGCATTCTAAATAAAAATAGTTATATATATTATCTAATTCCCCGTTTTTATGTGTTGGAAACCTTACCCCACAAGTGTAATATTCTAGTGACATCTGTGAAATATCGTATGCGATATGGGTGCATCCCGACGGAGGAAGAAATAACGGAACGGAACAGTTACGGAAAGGAGATATGGTGGGAGGTCAGCCAATCAGAGCAATTCCGTTTCAGTTCCGTTCCGATTTTTGACGACTGGGCTCCCCACGTATGAATGTTTGACGTAACGGAATTAAAACGGAAAAATTAACCTCACTTTCGTGAAATGTTTTCGTAGATAACACGTGTCCCAAGTGAGAAACAAATTTTAAAAAAAGTTTTCTGTCGATTGTATCAGTATTTATATGTTCAAGGAGCATGTCGTCATTGGTGAGTAATAATATATAAATACATAACATGTGTTAAAAACGCTGTCTCACATGTGTACGTTTCCACGTAAATTTAATAAAATTATATTTTATTAACTAGGACAGATTTAAATGTGGTTACTGTGGCTGGGCTGTTTGGCGTTACAAAAATGAAAGAATTTCTCACAGTTGCCTTGCAAACTGTGATCACTTATTCATGGATAACAATAGAAACCTCTTTATAGATGGTATGTATGCTTGTGTGTGTATATGTACATTTGATTCAATTGATGCTTAGACAATATTCTATGAATCTTTTTCAAATTGCGCATCAAATGTATGTCAATAGAGCATAATTTGTCCTCGTTATTCATCAAACTTAATCTGAATTATTTTAATTCTTTAGAGACACATTTGCATAAGACAGATAGCAACACTGCCATTGAAATACTGCTGATAAAGAAAATATTGCTGAGAATTTTGAAAGCACTGCCCACGATAATGTAATAGAAAACATAGACGAAGATTTAATAGCTACAGTAAAAGAGAGACCAGCCCTGTATGACTATCGAATACCCGTAAAGGAACGAGGAAGGAAACAGAAATATCATTTGTGGCAGGAAGTCAGCAACTGTTTAAAAGGTACTATTTATATATATTTAATTATGTTTCTTTATTTACGAATACTTTATCTCTATGTGCACGAACGCACGCGCGTACACACACACACACACACACACACACACACACACACGAATGATTGATTTTTGCACTTGTTTGTTTTGCAGAGAAAAAAAAGGTTAATGCAGAAGACTACGAAGAAGCTTATGAAGCGTATGACAATGTATCAGAGTTGTCTGAAAATGTTCAACGAGTAGAAAACGAATATTTCGAGAAAAGAGTAAAGTGCATAAGAAAAGTATTATTAATTAATAAAGTAAATGATTGGAAAAGATCACAATTAAGTTGGCACAAAGAAATACAAAAACGACAATTAGTGAAAACTCTCTTACTACATCGTTTTTTGAAAAGAAAAGAAAAGAAAAAACACCAATTTTGGGTTCGATCAATCTTTATTGAAGAAAGGAGATTTTATCAAGGAGATAGTGACAATTTAATTATAGAGATGGAAAATGATCCTGAAAAATATTTTGAATATTTGAGAATGACTAAAGAATCTTTTAACAAATTATTGGAGTTGCTTGAATCAATGTTAACCAAACAACATTTTCTAAGAACTCCAATATCGGCCTGTACACGGTTACAAATCTGTTTACGTTATTTAGCGTCAGATGATACAATGCATTCGATTTCTTTCGCTTTTCGAGTTGGATTAAATACAGTCTCCAAAATTGTAGCGGAAACTTGCGTAGCTATTTGGAATGTTTTAAAAGAAAAAGGTTTTCCTAACATAACAGAAGATTTGTGGATCCAAAAAGCAAAAGAATTTGAAGTTTTGTGGGATTTTCCAAACTGTATTGGAGCAATTGATGGAAAACATATTCAAATTCAGGTATGTATCCACACAATCACCCACACACACAATCACACACACATACAATTACACACACTCACGCACGCACGCACGCACGCACGCACGCACGCACACACGCACGCACGCACGCACACACGCACGCACGCACGCACGCACGCACGCACACACACACACACACACACACACATATATAGTACGTTACATTAGAAGTTCTTAGTTTCTTTAATTTATTTTTAATTATATTTTAGGCTTCACCTAAAAGTGGCTCAACATTTTATAATTATAAACTTAATCACAGTATTGTACTTATGGCACTTGCGGATGCCAATTGTTATTTTATAGTTGTTGATATTGGAGCCGAAGGAAGACGAAGTGATGGAGGTATATTCCAAAGTAGTGAATTTAAACGTCAATTAGAAGAGAAACGTTTAAATATACCGAAAGCAAGGTTACTTTCAGATAAAGGTCCTAATGTACCATATGTTATAATAGGTGATGAAGCTTTTGCATTAACTAGTTACTTGTTACATGCGTATCCACGAAAAACTAATTTAACTTTAGATAAAAAAGTATTTAACTATCGATTAAGTCGTGCTCGAAGAACAGTAGAATGCGCTTTTGGTCTTTTAAGTTCGAGATGGAGAATTTTTCGAAGACCTATAGCAACATCCGTTGATAATGCAATTTCCATTATTAGAGCCACAGTTTGTTTACATAATTTTTTAATGACAACTGATCTTGCACTTCCTATACAAAATAGAACTTATTCTGTTAATATTCGTCCGAAAAATATAAATAAAGTATTTCAAAACTCACGAACTTTTTTGATTGAAAATGATATACGTGGAAGTACTGTTCGAGATAGATTTAAGGAATATTTCAGTACTATTGGAGTGATTGAACAACAATGGAAAAAGCACAAAACAATAATTTTTAAAAATTTTAATCAATAAAGCTACTGCAACTTGGTTGTAAAAAAATTATATTTTTCTGTATAAAGTTGACTTTTACATACATTGTATTTATGATAAGCATTGTTATGACATAAAGTTTATGAATTTTTATATATTATAGCTCGTAACTTGTATTATAATTTTTCTTGTAACAGTATATAAACTGTAATAAATAATAATTTATAAAACAATACTGTAAACAAAAATTATTATGAATAAAACCCTTTTATTCATATTCCTATACTTACTAACAATACAGCTTACATTAAAACATTTAATCACACAAACAAGACTAGGTCAATATTTGTAGTCTATTTCTTATATAATATAATATTATATTATATAATATACTAATATAATATAATATTATATAATATAATAATATAATATAATATTATATTAACCCTTCTTTTAAATATATACGTTGTCACAAGAAAAACATCAGTATTGTATTACATAAATTATAAAACAAAATGCTATAAAAGGAACAAAAACTTCTAATATTGCATATTAACCGTATTGCAATATTTCTTAATTAACAATACTGTAAAGAATACTGTAAAAAATTAGAAAACAAAAACTTTTGAATCATTACAAATAAAATATACTTAAATTATGGAACTCCTAATATTGCATATTAACCCTATTGCAATATTTCTTAATTAACAATACTGTAAAGAATACTGTAAAAAATTAGAAAATAAAAACTTTTGATACATTGCAAATAAAATATCCTTAAATTATAGAAACAATCTTCTCAATATCTTTGTGCTTTATCACATCATATCACGTCTGTTTCTTTCTTCTTCCTCGGCTTGATATAATTTTGATAAAAATTCGATTTTTAATTTGGAACGTGATTGATAGGACAGCCTACGTAACCCTTCTGCCAACCGCGATACAAATCCGTCAATAGGATTTGGCTCACAAGGTTTTGTCAAAGAATGAAGAAGAGCTTCTTCGTAGTCTTCTGCATTAACCCTCTTTTTCTCTGCAAAACAAACAAGTGCAAAAATCAATCATGCATTCACAAACATAAATATGCAAGTTGAATAATAAAATTCTTACCTTTTGATGTAGATGCTGTTGGAGAGACGCTATTGATGTGTAATTATCATCGGAGATAAGAGTACCATTGTCGTCGAAATTGTCGAAGTTGTCATTTGATGTAGAAGGAATATTGGAAAATTGATTTTTAACTATTGATTTTTTCAAGGATGTAACGGTTCTAAAATAAACGATAGGAAATTATTATGATATAATACAATTAGTAATAATACTATTTGTTTAAATATTAATAATTAGTTGGTTAGATTATCATTTTTCTTCAACTTACTGTCGATATTCCAATGTATCATTTAAAAAAGTCATGGCGTTGTAATGACGAAAGGACGGTTTAATTTCATAAGTTTTAGGTAAACCAGCTGCCCCACTTTTTTGTACAAAGCTCTCTTTCTTTTTTATTGTATTTCTGGCTTTTCTGTAGCAGTTTTTTAGATAGAGCCATTTTTTTTCTGCTTCTGCAGCAGAATAGAAACCTACAAATTTAAATAAGAAAAAGTTAGATAATTGACATTCGTGTGTGTGTGTGTGTGTGTATGTGTGTGTGTGTGTACGCGCGTGCGTTCGTGCACATAGAGATAAAGTATTCGTAAATAAAGAAACAAATCCCAAATAGCTACGCAAGTTTCCGCTACAATTTTGGAGACTGTATTTAATCCAACTCGAAAAGCGAAAGAAATCAAATGCATTGTATCCTCTGACGCTAAATAACGTAAACAGATTTGTAACCGTGTACAGGCCGATATTGGAGTTCTTAGAAAATGTTGTTTGGTTAACTTTGATTCAAGCAACTCCAATAATTTGTTAAAAGATTCTTTAGTCATTCTCAAATATTCAAAATATTTTTCAGGATCATTTTCCATCTCTATAATTAAATTGTCACTATCTCCTTGATAAAATCTCCTTTCTTCAATAAAGATTGATCGAACCCAAAATTGGTGTTTTTTCTTTTCTTTTCTTTTCAAAAAACGATGTAGTAAGAGAGTTTTCACTAATTGTCGTTTTTGTATTTCTTTGTGCCAACTTAATTGTGATCTTTTCCAATCATTTACTTTATTAATTAATAATACTTTTCTTATGCACTTTACTCTTTTCTCGAAATATTCGTTTTCTACTCGTTGAACATTTTCAGACAACTCTGATACATTGTCATACGCTTCATAAGCTTCTTCGTAGTCTTCTGCATTAACCTTTTTTTTCTCTGCAAAACAAACAAGTGCAAAAATCAATCATTCGTGTGTGTGTGTGTGTGTGTGTGTGTGTGTGTGTACGCGCGTGCGTTTGTGCACATAGAGATAAAGTATTCGTAAATAAAGAAACATAATTAAATATATATAAATAGTACCTTTTAAACAGTTGCTGACTTCCTGCCACAAATGATATTTCTGTTTCCTTCCTCGTTCCTTTACGGGTATTCGATAGTCATACAGGGCTGGTCTCTCTTTTACTGTAGCTATTAAATCTTCGTCTACGTTTTCTATTACATTATCGTGGGCAGTGCTTTCAAAATTCTCAGCAATATTTTCTTTATCAGCAGTATTTCAATGGCAGTGTTGCTATCTGTCTTATGCAAATGTGTCTCTAAAGAATTAAAATAATTCAGATTAAGTTTGATGAACAACGAGGACAAATTATGCTCTATTGACATACATTTGATGCGCAATTTGAAAAAGATTCATAGAATATTGTCTAAGCATCAATTGAATCAAATGTATATATACACACACAAGCATACATACCATCTATAAAGAGGTTTCTATTGTTATCCATGAATAAGTCACAGTTTGCAAGGCAACTGTGAGAAATTCTTTCATTTTTGTAACGCTAAACAGCCCAGCCACAGTAACCACATTTAAATCTGTCCTAGTTAATAATATATAATTTTATTGAATTTACGTGGAAACGTACACATGTGAGACAGCGTTTTTAACACATGTTATGTATTTATATATTATTACTTACCAATGACGACATGCTCCTTGAACATAAAAATACTGATACAATCGACAAAAAACTTTTTTTTAAATTTGTTTCTCACTTGGGACACGTGTTGTCTACGAAAACATTTCACGAAAGTGAGGTTAATTTTTCCGTTTTAATTCCGTTACGTCAAACATTCATACGTGGGGAGCCCAGTCGTCAAAAATCGGAACGGAACTGAAACGGAATTGCTCTGATTGGCTGACCTCCCACCATATCTCCTTTCCGTAACTGTTCCGTTCCGCTATTTCTTCCTCCGTTGGGATGCACCCATATATCTTGAGAATAGGCCCCCAGACTCTACTTCTAGGGACACTAGAGACCCTATAATAAGAGTCGCGCCATCAGGGGATCAATCATGTAACATTTCCCTAGGGCAGAAACGTGAAAAGTGAAAAGTTTCACGTGAATTACACGATCATGTACACCCAAGGACTTTGATTCTGTCCATGGGGAAATTTTCCAAACTAAGAAGTCACCACTTTCTACATACTCGCAGTTCATGATTAATGAAACAACTAGAGCTTATTGGTCGTTACGTTAATCATGAACTGTAAGTATGTAGAAAGATAACGACTTCTCAGTATGAAAAATTTCCCCATGGACAGAATCAAAGTCCTTAGGTGTACAATTCCACGTAAAGCCCGTATCAGACTACGCATTAAAAATTGAAGATTGAAGATTAAAGATTGAGCTTTGGCCAATCAAAATAAAAGGAGTTAAAATTTCCTTGTTTTGATTGGTCAAATTTCAATCTTTAATCTTCAATCTCAATCTTCAATGCGTAGTCTGATACGGGCTTAACTCACTCATGAGCGTGTTACGTCCTGCGGAGTAACGATTCTTTCCTTCGCAACCAGCGGATATTCTAATTAACGGGCGAGCGACGGTGACCTCACACCGATCCCAAGAATACGGTGACTCTCACGGCAATAACCGGATGTCACGAATTAAGTATTTATAAATTCATCAATTAAGGAGATCTGAGGTGACACCGTTGCTCGATACCGGAAACACCCAAGATAGTAAAATCAGGGAGCTGGAGGACGCACGTGTGCATCCCTTTGAGTTCTGATGTCCGACACCCGCATAGCAACAAATCAAAGAATTTTTTGACATTTAATGCTTCTGGGAGTTCAATTGTCAAACCTGCCGCTTTCTCGGATAACAATTACCGAGGAATATAAAAAAGTCGTAAAAGTAAATATTGCACGTGGATGTATTAATGAATAAAGTGGTGCACACGGCCCTCGAAGGGACAAAGGAAATCATAGATGAAAAATAGTATAAATAGGTGCGTCTTCTAGCGGAGCGCACAGTACACAGTTCGCTTCACGCACTTCACAGTTCACTTCAGACCGTACAGTTCGGTTCAGCCTAGTCTCGTCTTCATCCGAATCGCAGTTCCGTGGCATCTTGCATGCCCGAGTTCTGCGACTCTCGGATCCGCGGCCTTTAAACTCGTGCGCGGCGCAAGTCTCGGTCGAGAGGAAAAAGTGTCAGTTCAATCGTCCCCGGTTGGGATCATCTGCGGACTATTGTCCATTGAACCCGGAACACCTCCGATCAGACCTACTATCTCCCGTCGAGTGCGGCCCAGTTTGAAGCCCTGCGGCTCCGAGAGAATAGCATTCACCTGCATCGACACTCACACTACAATCTGCAAGCAGTAAGTCCCGAATCAACCGTTTGTTTCGCTCTCGTTCTTCGAACACTCTTTCTCTCTCTAGTGCGAAAGATTTTGAACATAATATATTTATTAAGGTTATTACTCTTTCCTTCCCATGCTCCTCTCCATACTCTCTCTCTCTCTCTCTCTCTCTCTTTATCTTTAAATTCTTTTCTTTCTTGGGATTAACTCGTAAGAGTTAATCCGAAAGAATCTCTTTATTTTTAATTCTTCTCTTTCTTGGGATTAACTCGTAAGAGTTAATCCGAAAGAATCTCTTTATCTTTAAATTCTTTTCTTTCTTGGGATTAACTCGTAAGAATTAATCCGAAAGAATCTCTTCATTTTTAATTCTTCTCTTTCTTGGGATTAACTCGTAAGAGTTAATCCGAAAGAATCTCTTTATCTTTAAATTCTTTTCTTTTTTGGGATTAACTCGTAAGAGTTAATCCGAAAGAATCTCTTTATTTTTAATTCTTCTCTTTCCTGGGATTAACTCGTAAGAGTTAATCCGAAAGAATTTCTTTATCTTTAAATCCTTTCCTTCCTAGGGATTTTCTCGTAAGAATTCTCGTTTCCTTCTCTTCCCTTAGATTCTGTCGAACCCTTTTTTTTTACTTCCGATCTTTTCCCTCGGTTTCACTCGAACTCCACTCGAGTTAACCCGAGAGATTGTCTAAATTTTAACTTTTCGCCAAACAGAGAGAAACGGAGTATTTTCTTTTATTTTAGTGAATAAAGTAAAATTCATAAAAACCGGTCACGAGCAGCTGCGAAGCGCCGCCGAAATCGCCGCAATCGCCGAATCCGCCGCCTCGAAGCCATTGAGGAGGAAATCCGCCGGATCGCCGCCCAAGTCAATCGACTTTGCTCCCCTGTCTCATACTCGCCGGTCGCACCGGAAGAAGAGCGACTTCCCCCGTTCGCATTTTTCCCCCACTCCCCAGTAGATAATTTTCTTCGCCCCGACTCCCCCGTAGATAGTTTTTATCGCACCGACTCCCCCTTAGATAATTCTCCTCGCCCCGACTCCCCCGTGGATAATTTTCTTCGCGCCGACTCCCCCGATTCTCAAATAACCTATAGAATCTTCCCGGACTCTCCCGTTTCGCTCTCTTTTCAGGGATCTCCGATCCCTGAGATTCACGATTTGGAGGAAGACCAACCTCCTGCGGATTTCCCAAACGTAGGGCCTCACGAGGAGAAGGAGCAACCTTGCTCCACCCCTCCGATCCTCGGATCGCATGATCTCGAGGACCAGGATCGTTCTCCTAGCCCCGCGCTTAGTATAGAAATCGTAGAGGAGCTACCTCCACCTCCCCCACGTTGTTATTTTGCTCCTGGTCCTCTTCAATCGCTAGAGTTAATTCTCTCAATGTTTCCGATTTCTTCTGTCCCACTCCCTCCTGGCGCGTTCTCTATCGGCCCCGAAGATTTTGACCTCGAAGCGATCGGTGTCTTCTTTTCTCGGTCTCCCCCCGATGCACCAGTCCCCGTGTATCTCCCCCATATATATCCAAAATATTATTTAATTCCCAAATTAATATTTTTAAATCACTTCCGCCCCAATACCGCCGTATTAAATGAAGTCCCAACATAGGCACACATACACACGTGCGAATACCCTACTCGTTACACTAGTATAGAATATTATATATATATATATATATATATATAAATGTGTATAATCGTAATTGTTAACCTCGAGCTTTGTATCGCGAGTCTGCGGATTTTTTCGTTTTTTATTATTATTATTAAATTGCGCTCCCTAACAGCTCTAAATTGTAATAAATTACTTTTACATAGAATTAATTTTTTTTTCTCTTATATATATTTATATATATCCTTTTTTTTTAAATAAATCGATGATTGATTATAAGGAACTTGATTAATTTCTCAACCTGACTCATCATCCCTCGCTCTATTGAGCCAAGCACTAGGTCCGATCCCGATGTAAAGCAATTAAATTTGCTGCCTCAAAACAGGACCGAGGGACGCGGAACACCCTGAATGTTTGTCATTGGGCCCCCCGCTGTGGACCCATTGACCCATATATTTTGGGTTGTCGACGCGGCCTGCCTGTGCCTCGTGGGCACATTCTCAAGTTGTTACGTCTCTCCTCTCTCCCTCCATGTCTTACCTATCCTACTTCAACTCCGGACGTAACAAGCGGAAATATGAACTTTTTCACGTGAACTTTTTTGCCATCAGCCGTGATAGCGAAAAAGTGAAAATTTAGAGAATTAATAAATTGTATGTATTTCGAAATTAGAATGAAAGTGTGGTAACAGTGTGGTAACAGTTTGAAGAGGTATTATTAAAGAGTTAACCTTTTTGGTATTGCATTGCGTTGACAGGATAAGCTAATGTACATACATAAATAAAAATAATGCTTTTGTTATATAATTAGGTTTGATATTTATATTTGACAAGTTGATATTTTGATAATTATATAGAATAAGACTTCATCAAATGCAAATTTAGATAAAAATATACTTTAACGCGTTTTGATATACAATGATATAAGAAAAGTGTGTCTTGTGAAATAGAATATTAATCAATCATGTAAGTGTTTATAACTTATAAATTTGGAAAATACATGTGTGAGCGGAGAATTCAATTTTGATAAAGGTACGTATTCTAAATTATTTAATATTTTTTAATTAAACAAAGTTAAATTTAATGACTAATGAAATTAATTTATTTAAAAATTTGCATAAATGAAAAACTAAATTAAAGTTAATTTTGAAAAACAATGTTTGTATTAAATTACAATGTAATTTTTAGAATTAGATTACTACACAATAAAATAGTTGTTACAATATATGGATCATCAAAAATAAATGTAATATATATTATATTTGTAAATTAATTTTATGCAATATAACTAAGAAATATTGCTATTTACTTATGAATATATTTTTTTACAATTTCTTTTTTTATATAATTAAATTTTGACAGTAAAAGTTATACTATAAAAGCAGATAGAAACCTTTTTCACGACCGCTTGATAATTGCGATGACAGAGCCTCTAAAGGTGAATTTTGGAACGCAAACTAAACTTCCGCGCATTATCCATACATAATCGCTGTGCGTAAAAAGATTTACGCGAACTCTCTATGAGTGAAAAATGAAAAAATGAAAAGTGAAAAGTGAAAAGTTCCACGTGAAATTACATGATTGGCCCCCAGGCAATCTTGGCAAAATCCAGTGAGCGAGAAGTATATATACTCTTATCTCTTTATTTCTTTAACCTAGATTAAAGAAAGAAAGAGATAAGAGTATATATACTTTTCGCTCACTGGATTTTGCCAAGATCGCCTGGGAGCGCGACTCTTATTGGGTGCTTTCCAACAAGAGACATGGGCGACACTGTGTAACACAGTGTCTACATTGGCGCTTTCCAACTATGACACAGAGAGACACAGAGCGACACTGCAAAACACAGCTCAATCTTAAGTTTGACCGTGTCAGCCATCAATAGTGCCAAGACATCGGGCAAATAAATTATTTTTTCAAGTGTGGTACTGGTACATTTTAGTCCTGTTCAGTCATGTTTTGTCACCTTAACATACAAAATTAAAATTATAGTTTGAACCTTTTGTTTCTTTACATGCTACATCTTTAAATTAGCACAATGAACTTATATTTTTACTAAAAATGTCTTCGTGTTTGAAAATAACGTACCGGACCCAGAATTCTTAGATGGTAATCAATATTCATTATTTTTATTTAAAGAATTGTATAAGCTTAAGAAACAATGCATTCGTTGATTATTCATTATTCATCGGATTAATTTGCAAGTTTATTCTTTTGTCGGCATTGTAAAAAAGTTATTCCTACGTTAGATAATGTAAAATTTCTTCTTTAACGGGTTTGGATTTTCTACGGATAGATTTCTGATTTAATTCGAATCTGTGTTTTTTACTAACAAAGGGAGGATCCTAGTTAGCAGATTTTACTATAAGTAAAATCTGCAATACTTAAATAATTAACTTTTGTAATATAAGTATTTACATTCACACTCACAATCAGATGTTTGTTTATTATTCTTCTTTTACGATTAATTATTTTAAAAACTAGAATTTTAAAATACTGTTAATATTATTTCCAATTAAATTTTAAATTAAACAATTTGAAAATTTAGGTACGTTGTCTTTATATGTTATCCATTTCAAATAACTTATATACAATTATTATTATTATTACCTATTTATTATTTCAAATATTATTACTTGAATTCAAATTCCCTTCAAATTAAATTTAAATTGAAGTTTAGAAAATGATATTAAATTTTCTATTTTAGAAATTTGTATACTATATTAATATCATCAAGATAAATAAATACATTTATTATAAAAAAAAAAAAAAATTGCACACATCCGGGAGCAAACCCAGATCTTACGATTGTGAAGCAAGCACCTAACTCACGGAGCCGACTGCACTGGTTGCGAGAACAGTTACCGGAAAGGCTCATATGGCGCGTCGCGGTATGACCAATTTTCACAAATGTATTATTTCGAAACTAAGGCCTATTCGATGAAACGCCGGGAGACGTAAACTTTTTTTTCGTCTCCAGAATAACTAAAAAAATTGGGATCAAAATCCTAGGGTCTCTCACCTGGTCCTCCTCTTGTAAGTCAGTCTTTTACGCACTCTAGTGACCGTGTTTGGTAACTTATCTGTTCCAATTAGACTACACAACTGTGTTACACTGTGTCTCTCTGTCACACTGTGGCACTTTTGTTGGAAAGCACCCTTATTATAGGGTCTCTAAGGGACACTAGTTAAGACACCCACCTGTAGACCTATTTTCTAACTTCCTAACGACAATGTCGTTATCGTTATGTAGCGACGATCGTCGCTTGCAGTCGCTAGCCCTAACGACAAATGGGAAGGTACCGATAGCGCACAGTACTATTGCACACAGCCAATCACAGCGGCTGGTGCCTAGTGATATTCTTCTGTTCAAGCGCTATGAGTGGTTGTGAGTGGCTTGTGTGCAATAGTACTGTGCGCTATCGGTACCTTCCCGTCTAAAATCAGTAACATTTTTCTAACCTTATTTATTTTAATACGTTCCTAAACTAATCAAATTTTAGAAAAAAAATTTTATTGGCTAGATATTAGAGAAACAGAGTTATATAAAACCGAATATACTCGTTTTGATAACGACATCGATATCGCATCTTGTATCGACATCGCATCGTTAGGCTGAGTTACGGAATAGTATTTGTCGTGGGAAGGTACCGATAGCGCACAGTACTATTGCACACAAGCCACTCACAACCACTCATAGCGCTTGAACAGAAGAATATCACTAGGCACCAGCCGCTGTGATTGGCTGGGTGCAATAGTACTGTGCGCTATCGGTACCTTCCCTTTTAGACTAATATTAATGTGTAATAAAGTAAATTTTAATAAAAGAAAATTAATACAATGTCAGAGTAAGTATGTATACTGTAATAAGTGAAATGTCAGAGTATTTATATAAACAACTTAAGTAATATATAAAAAGATGTTTGTGAATTAAATGTGAAATCAATTGTAATATTATTTATTCGTATTTCGCTATCAAAACACTTACTAACAAAATGTAATTTTACATTTTTTTGTAACTATTTACAGTAAAATGAAGAAATCTCCATTATTTTAACATAATTTTTAAACATTTACAATAAAGTGCAATATAATTTCCTTTTTGTATGTATTGGGTTATTTAATTTGCATATCTCAAAAAATTTGTCGTATGAAAAATTGTTATAGGGTAAAGTTGCCTATTATAAGATAACTTTTTTTAAAGGCTTATAATTTATTTAATTTATACTATTAACTCCTATTTTTATAACCAAATTATAGTAAATATATTTAAGTTACATCGCCAAAAGTTGGCAATCGATAATAGTTATAGTTTGTTGTATATGAAATTTTTTGGCAAAATTGCAGAATTTGCTAATTCAAAAAAGGGTTCTTAATATGAGACACAAAGGATTCTTACCATGAAATTGGTCTTATCGACTTGGATATTACTAGGTTTAAATTAGACTCCATACTCAAAATGTAGATGACCAATCGAATAGTTCTTTTGATAGTCAAAAACTTTTACGTAATATTTTTCTCCAAAATCAATTCTATTAGAGATATTTTAAAGTCTCAGTGCTAATGTTGAAAGCTATAAACTTCAAGCCTCATAATTCAAAAGTCCTCAAAAACTTTGTTATAGCATTTTGGAAACCTGTCGAAGTTAAAGTATACAATAAAAAATAAGAATTTTTGAGTGTCTCATTTTACGAGTTCCAACCTTTACGGTTTCACGATCACCAAATCTAATATTTATAATTAAGCAAATTATCACATTCCGTATTTTTCTATTAATACGACTTTACTCTATCACTGCAAGCAGAATTTATTATCAAATATTTATTTATTTTATAATAAACAAGGGTTAAAGACTCATCTTAATAAAACTCGACAACATCCAATTTAAAAAAAATTTTTTTTTCAACGAATGCACGCATGATCTAATAATAAATTTTCTACCAAATAAATTTCACCCCAAGAGTAATAAGTTTATGACACACATTGTTTTATTTACAATATTTTGCTGTAATGTTATTTTATTGTGTTCCTCTTAATGATCACTATTGAATTTTGATTGTATCTACACAATTCTGTGGTACTCGTAACTCCACTTACAACGTTGCTTATTGGGCGCTATGTCTAGTTATGTTGTCGCTATTGCTTACCGAGGGATATAGGCATCGATTGTCCAACTTTGGTGAAATGGTTCACTTCTCACATTTTCATTTCACGTGAAAATATTCACCCGATTGTGTAACTATAAAGTGAAAATACAACATCACTAGTTTACTAATATGGAGAATATAATTTTGTACAAGATTGTACTATTTTTTCACGTAGTACTGTGACTCAGTGAGAGTTAGAAATAATAAAATATAGTACTGAGGCTTGAACAGAAATCCATTTTCTAGATAATCTGCAATTTATTCATTATTTAACGGGGTACAGTTATGACATAACCTATTCCATTAATATTATATAACTTAACCTATCCCAGCAAACGAGAAATAATGGAAAAATATTTAGGATTATTAAATGGAACGAAATTAAATCCAGTTTTTGGATTTTTTGAATCCGTTTTCTATCCGTAGTCCATTTGAATCAATAATTACGGATTGGCTATTTGCTTTCTTATTCAATATACATAAAAGTAAAACGTGCGACCTATTCATTTGAATCCGTAATTGTGGATTGGTTATTTGTTTTTCATATCATATTCAATATTCAATGCAATAAACGTGAGTTTATTTGTTTAAATCTGTAATTGTGGATTAGCCATTTGCTTTTGGTATCATATTCAATGTACATCCAAGGACTTTGATTCTGTCCATGGGGAAATTTTCCAAACTAAGAAGTCGCTATCTTTCTACATACTTACAGTTCATGATTAACGTAACAACCAATAAGCTCTAGTTGTTTCATTAATCATGAACTGCGAGTATGTAGAAAGTGGTGACTTCTCAGTTTGAAAAATTTCCCCATGGACAGAATCAAAGTCCTTGGGTGTACATACAATGCAATGAATTATATTTAACTACCCTAACAGCACAACCATCTATATGTCAACTGTAAATCGACTTTTCTAAGTCAGGCTTTCGGAGTTGACTGCAAGTCGACTTTGCATAAACGTCTGCAGACGTCCTTAAAATATTGACTTTATGACGTTTAGAAAAAGGCATGCGGTCCTGTAGTGCATCATGTATTGTTGAGAAACATAAATATTCATATCAATAGACAAAATAGGTCCATATATGAAGAAACCTTGATCTACATCCCAATGAGCAAACAATATTTTTTAATTGGTTTTTTAATAAAAATTTTTTCATATTTAATTTAATTATTGTATTATATTGATATATATTTTCTAATTGCATTTTTATTTAAACAAATAACAAAAAAGTTATTCTAGATGCTATTTTACATTTGCGAAATTAGTAAAAAAACTATAATTTTATATTTGTTTATATAAATAATATGCTTTAATTATACATACTTCATTTTTTCGATAACGTATATTGACCTGATCTAACAATTATATACACATATTAGTATAAAGTATTCACAGGTCATCATGAAGGATTAGTTCGCAGCGATCACGGAGGTCAAGCAACGTTCACCGGAGTCGCGACTTGGATGGGTGACCGCTTGAAAAATTCCTAAGAAATTGATTTTTTTTTGCAAAAATTGTTTTTGAAACTATTACAAAAATGTTGTTTTGCTCACGTAGATTCCATTTGAATGATTTACGTAAAAAAAATGCAATGAATTATATTTAATTAGGGTTATAGGAAACGGATTCAATGTTTTCAGTTTCTATAAAATTCAATACTTTTTTGCGGATTCAGAAACATGATTCATATGGATTTATCTAATCCAATCATTTCTCGTTTGCTGGGATATAACGAACAAAATTGAGTTTCTAGTAATGCAAACGGATTAGATTGATCCTTCAATCTTTTTCTTGTAACTCTTAATATTTGTTTTTCCTCTTCATTTTTTTTTTGTCAAATAACACAGCAATTACGATTTCTGCTATTATTTTCAATCGATGCGTATAATATCTTATGTAGCGAGTTTGGCATATTTGTCTCTCTCTCATGTGTGCATATAGCAGCTACCTTTCTCTTTTCAATCTCACTATTCGGCAAGACATTTCTTGTCGAATAAACTCATGTAAGATGGCTCACATTTTTATCATGGTGAAAATTATAAAATCACATAAACTGTTCACTTTTCACATTTTCACCATATTTTAGTTAGACGATCGATACCCTGATACTCTTCGATATCTTAACGACAAAATTCAGTACTTTATCGACACTTTAATTGACAATTATCGTTACGCTAATACCCGTATTCATAGTCCCTCCTTAAAAAATTAGGATTTCTTGTTTCTGACTGTCTTTGTTTTGCATAGGGTGAAACGTAGCACGTAAGACAAAGACAGACAATAACAAGGAATCCTTGTTTCTCAAGGAAGAACTATGAATACGGTCGTAAGTTACAGAATACCATTTTTCGTTAACATATCGATAAGTCCACGTAACGATATTCCTAGCTGGTGATATTGTCGTTACGGAGTTAGAGAATAGGCATACTGTAGCGGAATTCTGTAACACTTTAGCGACAATTTGGTATCGTTAAAGCGTTGTTGCGCAGATATTATACATGGTAGAAAAGCTGCGCAACGACACGTAACGATATCCCTAGCTGTCGTTAAGAGTTACAGAATACGGTCACTGCAGGCCTATTCTGTAACTCGTTAAGACAGCTAGCGACGAGTATCGGTTCGTTAACTTACCGAAGCGACGCGGTAGCGAGAAACGGTATTCTGTAAGTCGCGGTAACAAATTTTGACGGTAAGGCGGTTGTTAAGTTATCGAGATTTGTCGATAGTGGTCGTTACCGAAACGAAGGGTATAGGACCCCTTGTTAATGCGTAACGACGCTCGTTACTTTGATTCGGTAGTGTTTCACTAGTGTTTTATCGTGCTTTGCTTGTGTGTCTCGGCCGACAGCACGTGTGTAAAAAGCATATACGATTTATTGTGAACTTATTATTGATCTATTAAAATGTAAGAGGTAAGCAATGTATTTAAAATGTCTTTAGCTTATTCTTATATCTGCTACACTGTTGAATTATTAACAGTGAAAAGGAATTGAGGTTATGTTATTGATTGTGAAACAGAGTTCCTTATCCTGACACTATTTTAAAAAGTTATTAACAAAGTGTTTTAAGAATATTTCTATTTTGAAGGTAATAAGAACATAATGGCTGTCGGATTCCTTGCTTGGGAATTTATGGTACTGCAAGAAAAAGTGAGGCAAATGGAAAGGCGTATAGAACGGAGAATATTGAGAGACGCACAAAATCCATTTGATCTTCCTCGCTATGAATTCATGAATATTTTTTGCATTAGTCCAGATCCTGCAATGGAATTAACAAATTTGTTAAGGCCTGATCTGATCCGCCAACGTTCCACTGGTATATCTCCTGAAATACAAGTAATTATTATTCTCACGTGGCAATATTTCTTGATTCACACTCGTACTAATTGAACTGAAATTATAACTAATTTTATTGTATGACGTTTTTCTATAGACGTTGATAGCAGTTCAGTTCTATGCACATGACAGTTATCAAAGGCCAACGGGGAATCAATTTAACTTCAATGTAAGCCAACCAGTTGTCAATGTCTTCATGTAGTGACAACTTCGATTAATCGGCGGCTCTTACGCCGTTGGGTACAATTTCTCATGACTCAAAAAGTACGCCAAGCGGCGCGTATAAAATTTCGTAATGCACCATAGCCATTCGAAGGAGCAATTAGGGCAATTGATTGTACCTTCATTAACATTTTGGGTCCATCGGAACATGAAGAAGCTGATGGAATAGTAGGGATGCCGGGGACACTACTTAGTACGCAGAAACACTGAAGACACAAATGTTCTGTATAGTTATAACTCTTTATTCACAGTTCAGTATAAAAGCTCTTGACTCGCTCAAGACGTTCGTCCGAATGCCGATCGCACACATACACACAGCTTGTGCACTGACTTGAAAGGCGCTCGACTCACACGAGCCACCGCAGCTGCCATCTCTAGGGGTGGGAGCGTATCGCTCGTTCAAAGCTCTTACTCAACACTCCCTCCCTTTGTACGGGCGATCCTGGACATCCAGCTCTAGTCTCTATCTGAAATACAACAAGGATTAGTCATCTAGTAAAATTGATTTCTAAATTTGTTTACACTCTACATTCATTATCTTATCTTTTAGATATGTAAATGCTTTTAAAGGTAAAGGTTTTGTCATGATATCTGCTAAATTCTCTTTGGTCTCTATCCATTCGACTTTCATCTTCCCTTGGTCAACACATTGTTTGACAAAATCTCCATGAGTATCGGCCATGTGTTTTCTGTTTCCAGTCTCTTCTCTTTCTCTTAAATCTCTATGTATTTCATCTAAGTCGTCATCAAACGTTTTAAGTTTGTGACTTCCATCCTTCTTAGTGCAGTTTCCTGCTGCTCTATTGTCACACCAGATTGTTACAGGCAAGAATGTTCTTCCAACAACATATCTGAGTGATTTGTCCAACGAGATTACTTCTTGACAGGCCTCGCTCATCGCTAGATATTCTGCTTGACAAGTAGAGAGTGTAACATAAGTCTGCTTATAGCTTCTCCATGCTATCACATCTCCATACAGTTTGATTATATATCCTCCAGTGGATGTAGAATCAATGCAATCTCTAAAACTAGCATCTATCAATGACTCTAACTCGTCTGTTTTACCTCTAAATGTTAATCCTCTATTTGTGGTTCCTCTAAGATATCTAAAGACTCTTTTTACATCTTGCCAGTCGTCTTCCGTAGGCTCTAACTGTTTTCTTGCTAAATAGTTCACCGCAAACACTATATCAGGTCGTGTAGCATTAGCCAGGTACATTAGGCTTCCTATTGCTTCTCTATAGGGTACTCTAGTGACTTCTTTTCCAATATTCTTTTCTTCTAATTTACTCCTTTTGTTTCTGTTGCTCAATCTTCTAGTGACCATAGGAGTACTTTGAGGCTTGCATTCACTCATATGGAATTTTTCAAGTACTCTCTCCGTATATTGCATTTGGTGAATACTCATGTACCTTTCTTCTTTGTTTCGTTCTATTGTTATTCCCAGAAAGTTCTTGGGTTCTCCAAGATTCTTCGTCTCGAAGATTTCACTCAACTTCTCTGTGATTTCCTCTAATTTCTTCTGATCGTTACTTGCAACTAACATGTCATCTACATAAAGTAATATAATCACCATTTTGCCTTCTTTCCTCCATGTGAACAAGCATGGTTCATGTAGATCATTCTCTAATCCAAGTTTCTTGGCTTCTTCTGAAAACCTCTTATTCCATCTTTTCGGACTTATTTTCAATCCATACAAAGCTCTATTTAATTTACACACCTTTGTCTTTTTAGTGTTTTTATCCACTTCTATTCCGTCTGGAATTTCCATATATATATCTTCTTCTATTGTTCCATTCAGGAACGCAGTTTTCACATCCAGTTGATAGGTGTACAAATTATATTTGTTTATTATTGCCAATATAGATCTGACCAAAGACAATCTTGAAACCGGTGCATATGTCTCTTTTAGATCGTACACATTCTTGTCTTTACATCCTCTTATCACCAGTCTCGCTTTATATCTGGTCGATCCATCTGCTTCTAATTTTCTCTTAAATACTCATCTTGAATCTATAACATTAGCTCGTTTACCGTCCATCGTCTCTCTTGGTCTATCAACAAGCCTCCATACTTGATTGATTTGCATAGATTCAAGTTCTTCTATTACAGCATTTTTCCAATTCTCTCTTTCGCTGCTCATCATTGCTTCTTCATATGTCGATGGTTCTCTATGTAATGATGCCAAAAGACATCGACTCAGTTCATCTTCAATCTCTATATTCTGTCCAATATTTTTAACAGTAACATGATTAATGAAACTGATATCCTCTATAAGCCTCTGCACATTAATGTCTCCTTTATTTTCTAGTTTTCTTTTGGTTTTACTTCTAGTCATCGGAGTTTCGCTCTTTCTTTGTTCGATCTTCTGTTTCTGTTTTTCTGGTCGAGTTGTTTGTTTTCTCGGTCTTCCTCTTTTCTTTTTCTCTGGAATCTCTAATTTTTGTTTTTCCTCTTTATCATCTTCTACAAATTCTTTCATCCAATCTGAGTTTTCTCTTTTTCTATTTGACTATTTCGGTATATATTTTTATATGTTACCTTTTCATTAAACCGAATATGTCGGGACTCTATGAATTTTCTCGTGCTTGGATGCCAAAGTATATATCCAGTTTCGGTGTATCCCACCAGCACGCCTCTAATAGCTCTCTTAACGAATTTCGATGTAGACTTTGGTACTCTTGCATATCCAATACATCCGAATCTCTTTATTTGCTCAAAATGACAACTTGTTTTTGGTGAAAACTTCTTCAATGGGATCTCATACTCTATAGTTTTGTGTGGAGTTCTGTTATACGCATGCACAGCAGCGTCAACCGCCAACTCCCACATACTCTTTGGTAATCCCGAATCAAACATATATGTTCTCACTTTCTCTTGTAGTGTTCTATTAAATCTTTCTGCAACTCCATTATGTTCCGGAGTGTACGGTGGTGCAAATATGGCTTCTATCTTTTCTCTTTTCAGCACTTCTCTAAATGTATCTCCCGTGAATTCCTTGCCTTGGTCTGACTTCACGTAACACAGCTTTTCATCTTTTCCAAGTAGATTTCTGGCGGATACCAGATATTTCTCTAGAGCCTCTCCCGATTCATCTTTCGTCTTCAAAGAGTAAGCTTTCGCCAGTCTGGAATAATCATCTATAAATGTTATTATAAGTCTCTTTTGTCCTGGATATGATGTAGGTTTGATTGGTCCCATTATATCCGTATGTATTACCTGTAGTGGTCTCTGAGCTCTATTTCTATTCTCTTGGCAGTTTTGTCATCTTTGCCATTATACAGACTTCACACTCTAATATGGAATTATCAAACTTGACATTCTCTAATCTCTTTTCTATCTTTTGTAATTGTTTTAAATAATTTCGCGATGCATGACCTAATCTAACATGCCATAACATTGCCTCATTTATTTTCTCTAATTCCTTTACTTCTTCAATTACTGGACTTTCAAACATTTCTTCTATATTCTCTATTGTTTGTATATCCTCTAGCTTAATGACTTGTTCAGATTCAGTATTGTTGTTGTTCACATTTGTGAGCTCTCCTTCATTCTCCCTCCCAATCGCAGAGTCAGCATTATTTCTCTCGTCTAATTCTCCCTCCGAAATTGATAGCTCATAATTTTGAATGTTTGCTCGCGATTGTTCAGGAAGCTCACCATGTGGAATAATTTCTGCTCTACATTTATACACAGCACACTTTACATTATCTTAATCTTCTATATTTTTATTTTTGACTTCAAATTGTATAATCCAATTTGGCTTCTCATATTTTCCTTCAAAAACTGTTTTATTTGTTAATTTATTATAAACTCTAAGCAATTTATCATCTAAATAAATACTGAATCCCGCATCAGCCAATTTTCTTAAAGATAATAAGTTTTCAGATATTTCTTTCGTTGCTATAACGTTTGTTAATTTAATGACTCTATTCTCTTTGGCATTTGTTATTAATAGAAGGTCTCCTTTACCATCTATTGAAATATCTGCAAACTCATTTTTATTTGCACATTTAATGACTCTATCTTTACATCTTTCAAAATTTGACAGAATTATACTTTTATTCACAATATGATCTGTTGCACTTGAGTCTGCAACAAAGTTAATCAACTTTTTCGCTCTATTTCTATCTTTCTCTAGTCTAACCATACACATTTTACCTTCTTTTGATTTTTCTTCTTTTGCTGTCTTCGTTGTAGTTTTCTTGGCATTTTGTATCTTTGTTATCTTCCCTTTTTCGTTAACTCTTTTAGTACCTCTATGTTCAAATTTACCCTTTTTCTTTATATTTTTATCAACAGTTTTATCTAAATACCTCTTTCCTCTAAGTCTATTCGCCTGATTTCCGGCATTGGGGCAGTTATCCCCTTTGTGACCTCGTATCTCCTGGCAATAATAACAGAACCAGGCCCCTAGTTCCGCTAACGAGCAGTCTTTTGCCATGTGGCCCATCCGGTTGCATCTAAAACATTTTGTCTCCTCTGCGGTAGCCCTCTGTACTCTAATTTCGGGTTTCTCTATTTTCTCTAGCTTTTCACTCTTCTTTTCTGCCTCCAACTGCATCATAAAAGATTTTATTTCATCTACGTTCATCTCTTTAAGATTTGATTGTCTTCTAATTAGATCTACATTTCTCAGCTCCGGTACATTAATTGACACGGCTTGATAAAATGCGGATCTAATCTCTTGTTCTGTGAGGGGCACCGCATCCTCACATGACTCATATTCTCTAATTATTGAGTCAAAGCGTTCGCAAAAATCACTCACTTTTTCATCTCTTCTCATTTTAATTTGATAAAGTTTAGTAACTCTAACTGATGTATGAGTAATGTTTATTTCGCTCTTCTTATATCCTCTTAATTTCTTTAGAATTTCTATCGGCTCTTTTTCATGCAAAATTCTCTTATGATAGCTTTCATCTAAGTGATTAATTATGATATCTCTAACTAAACTTTTTCTTTTAGCAATTTTTGACTCGGAAAGATTTTCAGGACTTTTAATACTCGAATCTATCACATCTAATAAGTCATTATTTGTTAACTCAGATTTTAAATAATCCATCCAAAGATCAAAGTTGTATTTTTGCGTCAGCTTGTATTCTCTTTTAATATGCAATCTTTGATTGTTTAACTCTATCTCTATTGTATTTTTAATTTTCTCTAAACTTCTATCTTTACCGGCGGAACAGACTTTTACTTCATCTAATTTTCTCCTTTCGGATTCTACTTCTAATTCTTTACCCGTTGTTATGTCATTCTTTACTGAACTTTGTATACTCTTATATACTCTTATTATTTACCTTTAAGCATCTAACTTTGACTCTCTCTTTCTCTAAATTTATTCGGGAGACTTCTACCATATTCTCCATCATCTCGGTGGCCTTTAATATAATTTTGTCCAACATCTGCATTGAACTCTCCATTTTTGCGACCAATTTCTCTTGCTTTTCGTAGATGATTCTGCTTCCGATTGGTAGTATCGGACGATTCTCTATCCACGCTTTGGTCACTTCGATGTTTTCTGTGACTACGGGCAACTTCTTCTTCGGGATTGTTCCTTTTCTCTCCGTCTTCTTCTCTGTCTCTTTCTCTTCTCTATCTGCGTTGTCACTCTCTTTCTCTATGACTGTGACCACGCTGCTGTCGCTGTCGTAGTCCACCAGCGCATTTAGATTCTCTTCCTCCTCTAAAAGAATGTTCTCTTGCTCTTTGTCCATCCTCTTTCTCTAATCGGGATTTAACTGTCAATTAAACATTAGCATTTTTTTTTTAGTAAGACAAGCCAATTTACAGTTAGATATTGATTTTCAGTATTATCATCAACTCTCTAATGTTACAAAAAAGATTGTGCTTGTGAGGTCATATAGAACGCACTGCAATTCACAACAATCTCAAAGCGGGAAAACCGTGCGCCTCCGCAGGGCTATCCGCACACGCACACCACTGTCCGTTGCGATTCCCAGCACTGCTGATAAAATCTATGGGAGCTCGGGTTGATCACGCACGCGCACGGGGCCCATACGAATTTACGCGGCCTCCCTGAACAGTAATCAAGCTACACCGCACAGCAAGTCCTGCTCGATCACTGACCCGATTTACACATACCGAGTTTTATACATACGCATATCATGTTTACACATATATCGTTTTCTAGCCATTTAACCATCTAACCATCTAACACCGGTGTCATATTGTTGATCGAACTCGGTTATGTTTTAGTGCGCACCCAGCAACAAGATTCGCGCGTAAACAAAAGGCTCTCGCCATACACGCTCGGACTTGCACGCGCACGTCGCCGACTCGTTTCCAAGTGGCTTCTTTCTATTGTACATATTCTCTTTCAATTTCATCTTTCTCTACTTCTATCAAAAGGACAAAAAAAATTGTCTCCTTCTAACTTCTAACAGCATTTCTCGAACGTTCTTATTAGCTGGGAATTTCTACTTCTATACTGTACTCTATCTCTATCTCTTACAGGTAAAACCTTCTTCTATCCTCGTCTAGCAATATATATCGAACGTTCTTATTAGCTGGGAATTTCTCTCGTTTCGCTCGTCAGCATCGAGAGATATTTACTCACCCTCTAGTCTTCAAAGTTTCTCTTATCTCTACTCTATCTCTTCGCCAGCGTCTCACGAACCTTCCGTTCGGATTTTTGTGTGTCTCGCTTCTCGCGCAGTGACCACGTGCACTGGGCCCGTAACCTGATGGAATAGTAGGGATGCCGGGGACACTATTTAGTACGCAGAAACACTGAAGACACAAATGTTCTGTATAGTTATAACTCTTTATTCACAGTTCAGTATAAAAGCTCTTGACTCGCTCAAGACGTTCGTCCGAATGCCGATCGCACACATACACACAGCTTGTGCACTGACTTGAGAGGCGCTCGACTCACACGAGCCACCGCAGCTGCCATCTCTAGGGGTGGGAGCGTATCTCTCGTTCAAAGCTCTTACTCAACAGAAGCATTTGTAAATCACCATGGAAATCACTCGCTGAATGTGCAAGCTGTGAATAACTTTACTTACGACGTATAAATATATTGTATTGGAAACTTATTTAGTAATAATTTTATGTACTTTTAGATAGTAGATCCAGATATGAAATTGCTGAATATCAATGCAAGGTGGCCAGAGGCAAGAAACGATTCATTTATATGGACCAATTCTCCAATCCGTCGGGCTATGCAATTTCACTATGACAGGGGTGAGCGTCGAACCTGGCTAATCGGTAAGCGATTATGACTGCACTGAAATTGATTTGAAGTTTGTTAAAAATAGACATAATGTCCTGATAGTGTACGGCACACTAACAAGTAAACTCCGGGAAAAGTCAAACGCCGATTTTTTTCAAATTTTTTACAGATGTTTCTTATGTTAAAGTATGAGCAAGAAAGTGGCAGTTAAGAAATCATTTCACTTGAAAAAAACTTTTTTCAAAAATACAACAAGAAGGATTAATCTTATATAAGCGTAACTCAAAAATTTTTTCAAGTGAAACCGTTTCTTAATTATTACGATGTTATTATGTATGTCGAATTAAAAAAATATATTTGTTCGGGTATGAATTTATATTTAAGAAATACATTAAAAACGTGCAAAATCGTGTGCGTAAAATATAATTTTTTTTTTTAATTGAAAAGATTAATTTGAGTAAAAATTAATGACACTTTTCTTCATACTTTTTACATAAGAAACATTCATAAAAAGTTTGAACAAAGTTGATGTCTGTTGTTTTCCGAGGTTTATTGTAAGATTTACTTGTATGCAGAGTATATTTTCACAGTTAAGATAAATTTCTATAGAATTACTGTTTAACAGGTGATTCTGGATATCCATTAGAACCATGGCTAATGACACTCTTTTCCCAATACCCTGCAGGAACTTGACAATTCCAGTACACGACAGATTTATGCAAAGCAAGGAATGTGGTCGAGCGCTTTTTCGGCTGTTTTAAAGGCACTTGGAGGTGTCTCTCATATCAACGTGTATTGATGTACGATCCGACATTTGCTGGACATATCGTCAACGCATGTGCCGTACTACAAAAGATGCGACTTCACCATCGCCTACCTGTGGACAATTTCTATGTTGAAGATGAAGCCAATATTGAAGTACAAATTGTTGAGCAAGGCGGAAATGGAATAAGACACGGCCCTCGTGCTATAGCACAACGCATTCAGGATCAAATTATACGAAAACGATATGGGTACATTCCCGAAGGTAACCCGGATGCTAATTGAATGCTCAACGACGAATTTGGAAACCAACAATCAAATTGAGCCCAAGTTCATTAGGCACTCCATTAGTATAATGGACAAAAGAAGAAATATAATTGTAAATAAATAATTGTAAATAACATGTAAGCTGCAAAGATTAAAAATTTTTATTTTTGTAAACTATACTTGACAAACAAAATATAAACATATAAACATTACAAACAAAATACAATGTGTATGTTATTTTATCTTCTTGGAAGTGAATTTTCTAAAATTTGAGTGAGACTCTCCAGCAACACATTTCTTACACGGTCATTTTCGATCATTTTTTCAATAACGTCGTTCCTTTTTCTGTCGTTTTCAGCTATTATTAAAGCAGCATCTGCAAGCTTAGATGATGCTTCTGCTTGCATCTGCATGTTTCAGGCTAAAGATTGTAATGTTTAAACACAATTTCAAAAAATAGAAATGTTTAAGATATACGTACATTAAAAGACAACAAAAGGCATTCGCAGTAGTGAATGCGGTTATAACTCGCCTCCATTATTTGAACATTTTGTTTCTCTGGCCTCTAACAATTGCACTCCAAGTCTCTTCGTATTGATCCCTGAAATAAAGAACAATACTAAACATATAATAACTGTAGTAATAATAAACATTTAAATAAGAATACACATAATGTGTTGATCATGAGACAAATTTTGTTTACTCGAAATATAACAAATGCAAATGAGAGCGTCTCGTTTAACCACGTTGCATACATATTATATATAAAATATATTCCTTCTATATTATACTCACTTCTTTTTGAAATTGTTTTTGTAGGGACAGAAATAGGTGTAGCTTCTAGTCTTTCGGGTATATTATTTTTGTTGCAGGATTTATCAGTCACCTGAAAGAAGTTAAAATTTTCCATATAACATGTAGTCTAATACTCTCTTTAACCTTTTATAAGTATTACTGTGATATATAATTACTGATAAAATGATTTAATTCTCCAGGTGTTGTGGAAATGTTTTGAATATCAAATTTTTTAACTACTTGTAAATCATTTGTACGACATGACAGGATAACAGGTGCCTCATCAAGTATATCTGTGTTTCCTGATGCTAGCACTTCATTTACACATTCCTGCATAAAAAATCGATAAGGTTATAGTGTTACGAACCATGACAAATTTTGAAAAAGCTGTTTAGGTGCCACGATTTAAGATAATTTATAAGATCTACTGCTTTGTATATCACCTGCTCTTCTGGGAAGCTATCAAATCAGTCCTTCACTCCTTCAGCGAAATCATAGCCAATAATGCCTAATATCTTTTTGTCCATTTCTGTTATGTCGTTTTCAACATACCTATTACCTGTCTGTGCACGAGCAGCACGTAATTTTGAAACTTTATCCGAGACTTTCGTTTTGCAATCCCTCCATGTCTAAAAATTAACAAACACAATTATACATTTTCAGAACACCAATTTTTACTGAATTACATGTTTAATTAATTGTAAATATACACTTACAGTTTTCCAAGAAGCAACATCTTTCTCCTTTCCATTTTTCGACATCGCATTAAGTTGTTGAGCGAGTTCCTTCCAACTTTCTTCAAGACTCGCTCGCCCTTGTAACGACATAAATTTACCCGTAGCGACATGGGGATTAATAACAAAATAATCCACCATTGCCTTCACTTGGTCTTTTGTTGCTCGTCCCTGTCTCTGCTTTTGCTGGTGGTTGTGACCTAGAAAAAAGTTATCTTAAAACATACGTTGTATTTCTACTTATTTTTACTTCTACACAACTTTCCCAGCGTCCAATTCTATTATTAATTTATTTACTATAAACAAAAATGAATTTATTCTTTACTATTACATACTTACATTTTTTAATAATTTGTTCTTCTGATCGGATTACTTCTTTTTCTGTTTTTAATGCGTTTCTACTAGTATAGAACTAATCTTGCTTTAATTTACTTTTTACTTTTTTCTAATTTTTAGAGAAAGATAAAAAGTAAATTAAACCAAGATTAATTTACATTGGTAAAAATGCGCTTTCTTCTATCTGGTTTATGTCTCTCAAGCACTCTCAAGTTAGTACCACGTTAAGAAAATGCGAATAATTTACACAACGTTCACTCGCAAACAAACAACAAGCTAGGTTTATGGATAAGAGTACCACATGTGCATCTTGTGCGTTTTTGAATTTCCAAGCACAGCGGAATGCGCGCTCTCCGATTGGCCGACAAGCAAAATTTTTGTGATGTTTTTAAGAACACATAGACGTCGATATCGACATTCGTTACCGCATCATGTAACGACTCAAACTCGCTTCCCGCAGTTACGGAATACCGATTTCCCTAGGCCGTCGGTAGCGCAAGCAACGAATCTCGATAACGTTAACGTAACGATAGTTGTCGCTATCTTTTTAACGAGTTAAGGCGCAAGTTCACGCAGCGAATAAAAGCTGGCGTTTTACCCCCTCTCCATCAATTTGGCGAATCCAGCGAATAAACGCTCAAAGTTCGACACAGTCCAACTTTTAGCGACTAAACGCTGGCGTTTATCCCTTCTCCATCAATTTTCATCAATTTGGCAAATTCAGAGGATAAACGCTCAAAGTTCGACACAGTCCAACTTTTAGCAAAACGACGCTGAAATTTGAAATATATTCTAAATTAATTACTTTCCAAAAGTGAATATACAAGAAAAAAATTATGACTAAAAGGTTAAATCAATCGACATCACCTGAAAATACAAATAAAGTTAGTATATATTATATACATATAGTAAGCATACTTTTAGGCTAGGTTGCTTTTTGTTTTTTATTTATTTATGTTAGATAGCTTTATTTGTTATATTTTGTTAATAACTGTGTTTTTTATATTGTAGGAAATTCTGTTATACCCTCATATACTTGTGGTGTGTGCAAAACAATTGTTTGTACCATACAAGAAAGTGAAGAAATATATCGGCACTCTTGTATGGCGGGATATAATGAATGTTACATAGATAAAAATTCATATTATTTTTATCCTAAAAGCGGTAAATACATTAGTAACAATTTCGGCCCGATGGAAAGAAGAAACTGTGCTCATTACGATTTACAAAAATCGGAGCTACCCACTTTTTTTTTCAAAACTTTTTTTTTTATATCTATTTCTTTTTCTTTTTTTAACAAATACATTGCAGCAATTGCAGCAGCTATACGTCGTCTTCTAATTTCAGCTATAACCGCCAATGTGTGTTTATAATATTTTACATACTTGATATATTGATTATAATATTCCAACTCCATTTTTGTCAGATTATGTACTTAGCAATTGCCGCTTTTAACGCTGCTTTGCGTTGCGGTGGAGTTGGGTAGAGTAAGGGTAAAACGCCAACTTTTATTCGCTACATGAAAAGAATAGAGGCGATAGCGTTTAGCTTTTTAACGCTGTTTTGCGTTGCGATTGAGTGGGGGTAAAACGCCAGCTTTTACTCGCTGCGTGAAATTGCATCTTTACAGAATAGGCATGCTGGGGCAGTATTCTGTAACTCTTAACGACAGCTAGGGATATTGTTACGTGTCGCTTTTCTACCATGTATAATATCTGCGCAACGATGCTATAACGATACCAAATTGTCGCTAAAGAGTTACAGAATCCCGTTACTGAACTGCGTTCGAAAATTGTACTTGTCAGGTAGAGTTACTTTAATTGACTAATCAGGACAAAAAAATATTAAGACTTCTTTATCCTGGGCCCGTATTCTGTAACTCTTAACGATAGCTAGGGATATCGTTACGTGTCGTTGCGCAGCTTTTCTACCATGTATAATATGTGCGCAACGACGCTGTAACAATACCGAATTGTCGTTATAAAGTTAGAGAATAGGCCTACTGATTGGTCATTCAAAGTTACTTTACTCGCAGAGTACAATTTTTGAACGCAGCCCTGGAATATAGGAGAATATAGGTTTAAATCCTGGCTGAAGTAATATTTTTTGCAACAAATTTTCTATTTAAAAATCACACATAAAATATTTTCAACACTAAGATCTTGATATGACATGGTTTTTGTTCTACTTAATTTATTACTTATATCTAGAACTCGGATTTTCCGCCAGCCAACATACCATTTCGAGTCGACCGTAGCGAATTCCTCACAGCTCACTTCACTATCAAAAAACGATAGAAAACGATTCATAATAATAAAATTTTCGATAGAAAATGATAAAATAAAAATCATAGCATTTTGAATATGGATTTTGGTTCGTGAATTTACAAATGTGAATCGTTTTCTATCATTTTCTATCAAAAAGTTTTATTAGGGAATTATCAGGGCATTCTCGGCATTAGACGACTCATACTACATATTCATGTATTTCGTATGCTTTTTGGAAGCTATATGCCTAACGAAAGCACTGCTTGCGGTAGTATGTATATCGATGCGGCATATTTTACAAAATATTGCATTAATGAAAAAAACATTTTCTCCAAATTTTTTTTAAATTTTCAGGCTTTTTTCCGGAATAAATCGCCGCTTTCTATTCATGGTAACTAAAATAAGAAATCAAATAATTGAAATAATAAATAATGAATAAATGCCGTAAGAACCAACACAAGATGTTCGTATGTTCATTGATTTACATTTTCAGAGCCTGACCTATTTTATTTATTTTTAAAATAAGAAATTTGCGCAGACAGATACTCTAACAAAACTAGTAAACAAGTGTACAGTCAAGCAATACAGTGAAAAAGAAAAATAATGTAGAACTAAGAAATATATAACCCTGGAAATGTTATGAAAAAGATGAATTTTGTTTTTAAGACATAGAGATTCAATGTGTAACGGTACGCGGTTTCGGTGTTAGACGGTGCAGTGCGGGAATTCCGGGATCAGTCCGGATAAGACTCGTCGGTTGGTCAGGTGTCCGTAATGATCATACCCAGAGTGTACAGTAGCAAAAGAAAGAAGATAATTTAATTAGTAAGTAAATGGTAGTCGTTAACAAAATGATAAAGCGTGATATAAGAGAGTTCGGTATGTAAACAGAAAGAAAAGAGAGCGGTTGGCAGATATCTAAACAATGTTTACTACTCCGATTGCAAGCGGAGTGGTGCGCAACGCAGTTACTCAGAGATAACGCGCGAACGGAAACTAAAGACGCGTGCACAATCGGCAACAATACTTCGCATAGAAAATTAAACAAAAAGAACTTACTTAAATGTTTAGGCTAGAATAGTTTACGGTGAAATACTGAGCGGTAGATTACGCGGGCTGCTCACTCGTACGGTCGGGGAGTCGCGGGGCGTGTCGGGATTGGCTAGCGCGGTCATGTGAGCGTGTGCGTGTGGGGCACCGCGAGTGCGAGTTGTTGCCGGCGCGTTCGCCTCCGCAATTCGCCCGAGCGCGCCTCGTGCAAATGGGCGCTCGATCGACAGAGCGCGAATGCCCTGCCGATGACTGGGTTACTGAAACGCGGTCAAATGTCGGCAGCGAAGGTACTCGAGGACGACGGTGATTGGTCGAGAATGCTCGGCCGGTGATAATGACGAGAATGCTCGTCAAGGATATCGGAGTCGATATGATGACCCTCAACTGGTCGAGGATACTCGGCTGAGGCTAACGACGGGAATGCCCGTCGAGGAGCAGGAGAGCGACGAGAATGCTCGTCTTCAGGGAGCGATCGAGAATGCTCACTGGACAGGTTGGGTAGTTGGACGGATCTGCCTTGTACGTTCCCACTGCCGGCTTATATATCCGAACGCGCGGTTGGGCGAGCCAATCCGCGCGCTCGGTCGGCCAAGCCGGAGTGGGAGCGTTGTAGAACGCCACGGTCGGCGCGCGTGTCGCCGCGTGGTCGCATGCCAAAGTTCGGCCGTGCGCGCACGTGGTCTTCCGCTACGCTCGGTGTTCGTCGTTCGGTGGACGGAACGGAGGCGCGCGGACGGTGGAGGGGCGTATCAAATGTCATTTGTTTTTATCAGCGTTTTATTCATGCTGAATTGCTGTGCAAACATAGTGGGGAGAACGGGCGAGGGGGAAGGCTAGGGGGTGAAGATGGCTTTTTGAAACGTGGCAGAATTGAGGGGGAAAGACGAAGATTTTTGGAGAGGTTTGGACAGGTGGGATGTCATGGTGCTAATAGAGACGTGGGTGGAAAAAAAGGCGCAGGGGTGGGTTAGAGATAAGCTGCTGAGGGGGTATGTATGGAAGATGCAGGAGGCGAAAGAAAGGAATAAAAAAGGAAGAACGCGGAGAAGGATGATGATGGGAATCTGGCGGAGATAGAGGGGGAGGATAGAGTGGAGGAAGAAGAGAAGGTCATAGTAGAAAAGGTGAGGTGCGAAGAGGAGGTGTGGAGAGTAATGGGAGTGTACACCCAAGGACTTTGATTCTGTCCATGGGGAAATTGAGAAGTCACCACTTTCTACATACTCGCAGTTCATGATTAATGAAACAACTAGAGCTTATTGGTCGTTACGTTAATCATAAACTGTAAGTATGTAGAAAGATAGCGACTTTTCAGTTTGGAAAATTTTCCCATGGACAGAATCAAAGTCCTTGGGTGTACACTCCCACTCCCCCCACTCCTTGAGTGTAAACGGACGTAAACGGAGACATGAAAAGAAAGTTGGAGGAAGTAATGGGATGGATGGAGGAAGGAGGACGGAGTATAAAGACAATAATTGGGAGAGATGCATGGACGGGGGGGGTAAGAGGGGGGAGTATGTGGCAAGAGGGAGACAGGGAGGATGGGAGCAAAGAGTCAAAGGATAGGAAGATGAACGGAGAGGGGAAGAGATTGGTAAACTTTATAGGGAAAAGGGGGTGAACTATTCTAAATGGGGCGATAAAGGGGGATAAGAGAGGGGAGTGAACATACACAGGAGAAAGAGGAAAGACGGTAATAGATTATGTGTTGGTCAGAGAGGAGGACAATGAGGAAATCTGGAAGATGGAAGTGGGGGAGAATGTGGAGTCAGATCATCACCCAGTAGTAGTTTGGATAAAGGAAGATGGAAGAGCGATAAGGGGGGGAGGTAAAGAGAAAAAGAATAAAATCAATAGAAGGGTAGGGAATAAAGAGAAAAGAGAGATTTAAAGAGATGCTAGGGGAGATGGAGATAGAAGAGAGGGGAGTAGAGAAAGATTTAGAGGCAATGGGGGGTAAAATGAGGGAAGTATTAAAAGATATAGAGGGGGAGATTGGAAGAAAGGGAAGGGAGAGAAAGGTTGGATGATGGGACGCGGAATGTAGAGATGCAAAAAGAGAGGTGAGAAGAGAGTTGAGGAATTGGAGAAGAACAGAAGAAGAGGGGGACAGATAGAAAGAGAGGGTAGAAGGAGTTATGTGAGAGGAAGAAGGAAGAAGAAAATAGGAGGTGAGAAAGGATAGTGGAGGAAGCAAATCAGGAAGGGCAAGTCTGGGAAGTGATAAGGAGAGAAAGGAAAAAAAGGAAGCAGGTGAATAAGGATATAGAGATGCGGGAATAGGAGGAGTATTTTAGAGAATTATTGGGCGGGGTGGAAAGAAAAGTAGTGGTGTGGTTGGGGGTAGAAGAAAGGTTGGGTGGGGAGGAAGACATAAGAAGAGAGGAGATAGTAAGGGTGATAAAGGAACTAAAGGATAGTAAGGCGATGGTGATACCCAACGAGGTATGGAAGTACGGGGGGGGGAAGAATGATAGATTGGGTACGGGGACCTTGCAATAGAGTATGGAGGGGGGAGGGATGGCCGGAGGCATGGAAGAACGAGGTGATAGTTTCCATAGTAAAAAAAGGAGAGAGAGAAAGGGTAAGAGAGTACAGGGGAGAGTGACGCTGATAACGATATACAAGATATATGTGGCGGTGTTGGCGGGGAGGTTAGGGAAGGACATGGAGGAGAAGGGGCTGCTGCAAAAGGGACAGGTGGGATTTAGAAAAGGGAAAGGCACTATGGATAATATATACGTTATGAACTACGTGATTAACAGGTAATTGGGGATCATATTGAACAACAAAAGGCTGAGCGGGCATTCCTGTCTCACTCCTCTTGCCGTCCAGAAACTCCCCCTCTTTTTTTTGGAAAAAGGGGGTAAAGTAGTGACATTGTTTGTAGACTTGAAAGCGCCATTTGGTTTGGTGGGTAGGTAGGAATACGGCGGTAGGTGCGATGAGAGACAGGGGAATGAGGGTGAGCCTGGTGGAAAGGGTAGGGGAATTGCTGAAGGAAACAAGATGTAGGGTGCGAGTAAGGGAAGTGAAGAGGGGGAGTTTCTGGACGGCAAGAGGAGTGAGACAGGAATGCCCGCTCAGCCTTTTGTTGTTCAATATGATGTTGGCGGATTTGGAAGATAAAATGAGGAGGTTGAAGTGGGGAGGAGTGGTATTGGGAGAGGACAGGATATATGCGTTATTATACGCGGACGATATTGTGCTGATGGCGGAGGAAGAGGGAAAAATGAGGAGCATGATGGAGAGGTTGGAGAATTATATAAACAAGAAGGGGTTGGAGGTAAACGTGGAGAAGACAAAGTATGAGGTTCAGGAAAGGGGGGGGGAAGAAAAAAGTATGCTGGAAATGGAAGGGAAAGGGGATAGAGGAGGTGAGGGAATTTATTTACTTGGGATACAGGTTTCAGACAAATGGAGAGCAGGAGGCGCACGTGAGAGAAAGGGTAAAAAAGGCAGCAAATGTGATGGGGCAGGTGTGGGTGATAGGGAGGAAGAGATACGGTAAGGACTGGGGCAGGAGAATATAGTTATTTGACAGGTTTGTTTGGACAGTGGTGAGTTATGGGGGAAAGATATGGGGTTGGAAGGAAAAAGAGGGGGTAGAAAGATTACATAAGCGATTTTTGAGATAGGTACTAGGGGTGGAGAAGAGAACGCCGGGATGTATGGTGAAGGAGGAGGTGCAAAAAGAACTGATGAGGAGTAAGGCAGCAAGGAAAGTATGGGGTTTCGAGAGAAAGCTGGAGAAAGGGAGGGGAGGAGAGTGGGCAAGAAGATGTTTGGCAGATATAAGAGGGAGGGCGAAAAAGAAAAGAGGTTGGTCGAGCTGGGGAGAGAAGAGAAAAAGGTTTTTCCAGGCAAAAGGAGTGGAGATAGGGAGAATGGGGAGAGGGGAGGAGGAGAGAGGAGGACTGTGGGAAGAAATAGAAAGGAAGGAGAGAGAGATGGGGGAGAATAGGAAGCTCCAGGTACAACAGGTGATACAAAGAGGTGAAAAGAAAAGAAATACCAGAGTACTTGAAGAAAGGGTGGGGAGAGAGTAGGTGAGGGAAGATAGCGAGGTTTAGGTTAGGTAATAAGATGAGAAAAGGGCAATATTGGGGAGGAAGGGAGGAAAGAGAATGTAGGCTGTGTGGAGGAGAAATAGGGTCATGGGAGCATGTGTGGGAGGAATGCAGAAGCTGGAGGAAAAGGAGAGGGGAGAATTGGCAAGAGGTATGTAGTTGGATTTTGAGGAAAGAGGGAAAGAGAGAGAAGTGGCTGAAGAAGCTAGAGAGGGAGAGGGCGGGGTTGGGAGGAGAGAGGAAGAAGTTGGTGAGGGGGATGGGGAGAGGGTGGGAAAAAATGAGAGACGGATGAGAGAGAACGTATATAAAGTGTAAATATGGAATGTATATGAGGGATAAAAGGGAGAATGAATGAGAAGCCTCAGAAGGATATTAGATGATAATAGGAAAGAAAGAAGGCATGAGGGGATAGTTGACTTGCGACAAAAGCGGAGGTCCCGAGCGTGTGTGTGTGTATAGAGTGAGCGTTTTAGGTGTAAGATAGGTTTAAGATACCGTTTAAGTATAGGTTAAGTGTTGCTTTGTATGTAATTTTGTTTTGTTTTGATTTTGTTATAAAAAATTGTAGCCCTAAGGGGTGCAATAAATATATATATATATATATATATATATATATTGTCATGTCCTTCGGTCTTGTTCTTGCGTTTTGCTGGAGTCGATCGATATGAAGTAATTGACGAAAAAAGAAGATCGTCTCTAGGACGAATATGTAAATAGTTTGACATCTGAGTCCAATTCGGGCGCTTGAACGATATTGACGTTTGTGCAAGCGAACCCGTTTCTGGGCGAATTACCATACCCTGTTTAACTGTGTTCTTAGTTTTGCATTAAAGATTTCTTTTTTTAAATCCGTGTTATTATTACGCGAGTGCCGAAAGAGACGGACATAATATTTTGGGGGCTCGTCTGACCGTTCTCGGGCCGTTTTCGAGGAATATAAAAAACGAGCCAACCAGTGAGGCAGGTGCTGAGGAGGATGCGTGAGGAGCGATCTATTTGTCTGCATTGTCGGGAGGAGTTAGCGACATTATTTCATCAACGCTATGAGGAGCTACAACGTCTTCGGGAGAGGCGGCTTTCGATAGCGCACGGGACCGATAGCCCACCACCACTCACAGTGGCCGATGCCTAGAGTTTCCGTTGGTTGGGTTAGATAAATCAAGATGATTGGTTGATGGGCTATCGCACCGTGCGCTATCGGATTCCGTCCCTTCGAGAGACACAGCTAAGTCTTTCTAAAAATGTTTGTTTACGTGCGGGTAATTTTGCTTCGAATATTGGAGGCGTGTTGTGTCCGTGTTGCTTCTGCGCAAGGAGTTTTGCGTTAGATGAATAGGGAGACACGTTGCGTTTGCGTTGTTTTGGCATGTCTTTGGTTGAGGAAGAAAATATTCTTGTCAAACGTATTTTACGCTTGTATCTACGTCCATTGATTTATCATTTTAATTGAAGTCTGGCGTATCGTTTTCTTTCAAAACTTTCTTGAGTGCATTGAGAGAGAGAGAGAGAGAGAGAGAGTTTTATCTTAGAATTTCTTCTTTGCGGGATTGAGATTTTGTCCCAGAAAAGAGGGAGACGGTCTAGGATTTCTTTTTCTCCCAAAAAAGCGTTGGTTTGGGAATAATTCGGGCGGCGCTTGGTAACTCGTGGCAGTGGCCCGGAGTAGAGCAGGAGGCCGTCGTGCTTCCCTGGAAATCCTCACCTTGGGGGATGGATTCAAGGGACCGTTCTTTCCTTAAAAGTTTAGAATTAATTTCTATTATTTTAAAATTTTTTGGTTTAGTTCAAGGGAATAAATTCGCAGCAAATGTTTCCCGAAGCAGAGGCCCGGGTGAGAGCAGAAGGTCGTCGTTTGTTTAAGATTGCTCAAGACAGTGCTCGGTAACCTGTGGCAAGAGCCCAGGGTAGAGCAGGAAGTCGTCGAATAGATTTTGATTTCGAAAATGGACGACGCTCAGTAACCTGTGGCACGAGCTTAGGGTAGAGCAGGAAGTTGTTAAGTAGATTGTGATTGCAGACGCGGACGATGCTCAGTAATCTGTGGCAGGAGCCCAGGATAGAGCAGAAGATTGTCATTTTGGTCTGAATCGCGGAGGACGACGCTTGGTTACCCGTGGCAAAAACTGGGATGAAACAGAAGAGAATCTAGGATTTCTTTTTCTTCCAAAAAGGTGCTGGTTTGGGAGTGACACTTTCTTCTAATTTGCTGGAAAGGACGATGCTCGGTAACCTGAGGCAGGAGTCTAAAGTAGAGCAGAAAATCGTTAATTTTGGTATAAAGTGTTATGTTTTGTTTTGAAGATTCTGGTCTGTTGGAAGTTGTGACGGTCTAAGGTTTTTTCCAAAAAGGTGTTGGAGTGAGGTTAACGCGAACGACGCTCGGTAAACTGGCAGGAGCTCAGGGTAGAGCAGGAAGTCGTCGTGCTTCTCTAGAAATCCTCGCCTTGGGGGAAAGGGATTCTGAAGATTGTTTTTCTTCCAAAATCGGGGGGTGTGAAAGAGGAAGAGAGAGAGGGACTAATGTTTTGTAAATTGAACACTCGTTGAATCTTATCTTATTTCAATTTGGAGGTTTGCAAGGTGGAACCATTTCGACGCGTAGAGGGAAGTCTAGGAAATTTTTTTTTTTTAAGAAGACTGCCTCGCCCCGATTTTTGATTCAGGATTTTCCCGTGGGCTTGGAGGCAAATGCGGAAGCGGAGACATAAGAGCCTTTAGGACGTTGGGTCCCTGAAAGTTAATTATCGCCTTCCCCCTTGTCCGAAAAATCAAGAAGGAAGCACTCAAGATTTAAGATGGAGAGTTTTGTACGAGCAAAGATTGAAGCAAGAAGGTTTTGTTTTGAAGAAGAGGTTTCGCAACTTCATGTTCTCTGGGAGAACAAGCCCTCCAGCTTGGTTGTCGGGACGACAACCTTGAAGAAGGGGGGCAGGGTTACGGCCGTGCGATATTTGTAATGTGTTACCGTGTAGTTTTTGTAATCGATATTAATGAGTTGCTTGATAGCGACGCTTGTTGGTATGCTGCTTTTGTCTGACGCCTCGTTTGGTAACGGACGTGTTACAATAAACGTCTGAGTTTCTTTAAAGTCTGCTCAATCATTTATTGTACGCAAGTGCCTTTTTGTGCAAGAGAGCGCGTGAGTGCCACAGACGGACATGACAATATATAGTGGGGAGAACTGGCTACGGTTGACTCGATCTGAGAACTTTAATCCGGGCACTTTATCTCCTATGCTAAAAAGTGCTTAAAAATATAACAAATTTTTTATTTAATGTCTTATTCTTATACATAAACACAATTTTATCACAAATTACGGTTTTAAGTGCTTTCTTACTGTTTAAGAATTCATATGAATTATATAAATTAATAAATTATTCTTAGTTACTTTTAGAAAGAAAAACTATTAGGAGTATAAATAAGTTTCCGCCGTTTTTTATCAAAAATTCGGCATTTATTGTGAAAGAACGGTACCTAATGTTTTATTCGAAGTATTGTCCATCGCTAGCCACTGCTTTTTCCCATCTTTCTGGCAGCATACGGATACCGCGTTGGAAGAATGATTCATCTTTTGAAGCTATTCACAAATCGACCCAATTTTTTGTATCTTCATATGATGTGAAGTGTTGCTCAGACAGGCCATGCGCCATCAATCGAAACAGGTAGTAATCAGAAGGAGCAATGTCTAGTGAATACGGCGGGTGGGGTAAAACTTTCCAATTGAGTGTTTCCAGGTAGGTTTTGACTGATGCCGCAACATGTGGACGAGCATTATCATGCAGAAGAATAACTTTGTCGTGTCTGGGCACGTAGTAGTGGGCACGTTTTTCCTTGAGTACTCGGCTCAATCTCATCAATTGTGTTTGGTAGAGAGCCCCAGTAATAGTTTCATTCGGTTTGAGCAACTCATAATACACGACACCAAGCTGATCCCACCAAATACACAACATGAGCTTTTTTCCATGAATGTTCGGCTTGGCTGTCGATGTTGAAGCATGGCCAGGTGATCCCCATGATTTCTTCTTCTTTGGGTTATCGTAGTGGATCCATTTTTCATCACCAGTGACTATACGATGCAAAAAATCCTTTTGTTTATGCCTGGCAAGCAGCATTTTACATGTGAAAAATCGGCGTTCAACGTTTCTCGGCTTCAGTTCATATGGAAGCTAGTTTCCTTGTTTTTGAATCATTCCCAATGATTTTAAGCGATGTGAAATTGCTGGTTGAGTCACTCCTAATGTAAGTGCAAGTGCTTCTTGCGTTTTGCACGAATCTTCATCTAATAATGTTTCCAATTCCGCGTCTTTCGGCCTTTCGCTACGTTCTTTGTCTTCGACATCAAATTCACCGTTCTTAAACTTGTGAAATCACTCACGGCAACTTCTCTCACTTAAGGAAGCCTCACCATATGCTTCTACAAACAATCGATACGCCTCGGCTGCAGATTTCTTCAAATTAAAGAAGTAAATCAAAAGCTCCCGTAAATGACGCTTATTCGGCTCAAAACTCGACATTTTCGCACGAAAAAAGATATATGATGCTGATACAAAATCGCTAATATTTTAAGGTTATGTTGTTGCCAGATGTCCAATCTTACGATATAACGTTTTACAACAGACAATTTCAATCATAACATACTAGTGGCGCCATTTTTTGTGAAACGGCGGAAACTTATTTATACTCCTAATATTATGCTTTTAAGATTATATTAGCTTAAAAGTTTCATTATTTTTTTTTTTTTTTTTTCATTTTTATAACTACGTCAATTCACAAAAATAAATAAAAACAAATAATGAAACCTTTAAAGCTAACATAATCTTAAAAGCGTAACAGCTAATTTTTTTTTTCTAAAAGTTACTAAGATTTATTTTTAAATTTATACTATTTATACACTGCATATGAATTCTTAAACAGTAAGAAAACACTTAAAAATATAATTTGTCATAAAATTGTGTTTATATAAAAAAAAACGTTAAGTAAACAATTTATTATACTTCACATATCTTTCAAAAAGAAACAAAAAAATTAAAAACTGTAACCTTTATAAAGAAATTAAAAATTGTCTTGATGTTTTTAATCCTTAAACACAGCACTAACCGTTAACATAAAGGTATGGGAGATATTTTGGGAGAGACTTTGCAACTTTGAGAAGTCATAACTTTGGTTTTATTCAATATTTTTCAACAATTTTTTTTAAATAAAGTTTAGAGTTTTAGAAATTAAACGGTATTGTTGCAAAATAATTTACTGTGAAGTTATTAAGAAAAAATTATTAAACGAAAATAAAGATTTCTAAAAAATTCCCTTTTTTATTTTAATCAATCTTTGTAACAAAAAACTTATATTGACTCTATAATACAGTGTTTTAAAGCTAAAATATTACTTTTAAGAAAAAAATTATGGCACTGTCATTCTTTTAAAATTATAATTAAGTAACATTGAAAATATAATAAGAAAATTTTACTTCCGTGCCATTCGAATTATAATTGAGCTCTGAAGCTGATCAAATACTACGTTTACACAGCCAAAGTTATCGGCATTATGTTACTGACCAATTATAAGTATCTTTCTGAAAAATGGCATGTGATTGGCCAGTTCTACATTGATATAGTGGTGGGAGTAGACATGGTGTGCCAGCGATTCGGAAGCCACGCCCCTTTTGTCATTGAGGTGGTTCTTCGGCAAATCAGGCTGGCAACTGCGAAAAACTAATGATATGAGGTTACTACAACTGTTTTCATTGTATCTTTGTCACACAGTATTATATGTGCGTTGTCTCTGCTCCATTTTGTCTTTTAAATTAAGGCGATGCTGAACTGACGGTGAAACTCACTCGACGTCGGTATTTCAGATTTTTCTTCTATGAACTGCGGGTCGCACGTGAGGCAAAGAGTAAGGGGAATAGGCTAGCGCTCTTTGTCAAACGCACTCATCTTTTCTTGTTCTTTTGACTTTAGCGCCTCTAATGCAACATCGAGGAACTAAACTAGTGCTCTGTCTCACTCAGTCTCACTCTTCACCGATTCTCACATCGATTCTGCACGCACACATAAACACGATATTTTTTATTGAAAATATCTTTTATACTAAAGCTTCTAGGATCGTTTTGAAAGCACACTAACAATCTTACGTGTAATTTACAGTACGCTGGATGGTTATTTTGTAGGTACAAAGTCTAGAACTTTTATACGCAATATATATTGTCACGTAACTACTACAGAAGCACATAGTTTTGCAACTTTTTTCCGTTTTTTGTGTCAAATTGTAGCCAGCGTATTATGTTTTTGTCAATAGGTACTTTAATTGTAGAGAAGGATTCATCATTCTGTGAATTCAATAAAAAGTTTACTGAAATTAAAAATAATAGTGTTCAGTCGATATCTTCAGCATCGTCTTAAGAATAATTTAATTCACCTTTTTATAAAATTTAACAAAAATTGTTAAATAATGATTTTCAGTTGTGATTTTTTATTCCTATAAAATTAATTTCTTCATTTTCTAACATCAATTATTAGGTCTTGATAATTTTCATATTTTGAAATTTACTTAGAATAAGAAAAAATTCTCCAAATTTGCTTTCAGTGTGTGTGATACTTTCTCTTTAATACACACATTTATATAAGTATGTATATATGATTGATAAATCATTATTTGAGATTAACATATAATTTTGATAGAAATAATATGCAATGTGAATACTCAAACGTTTGTTTAATAACACTGTTATATTAAAATGTATATAACATACAGATTTTGACATTTTCAGAAGTCTATTCTTGTACTGTATATAAAAGTTTTTTTCATATTAATAAAAGTCGTTTATTATTATTCTTTATTATATTGTTTTTCTTTTATTATTATCCATTCTTTATACATTTTATTTGATTATCTTAAATATTGCATTTGTTAAGTAAATATGATCAGAAACAATCAATCATGGTCGGTACTAAATCAGGAAATTGTGAAATTAGCTCTTATAAATTGTAATAACATTACAATACTCTAATTACGATAAAAACGGTTTATTTGAAGGTCTGTGTCCGCAATGCTATATATCGATCTGAGTTCTCAAATCAAAAAATGTGTAGCTAATCAACTTTTAACTTTTACGGAAAAGCGGTTAGCTAATTGATTATACAGTTTAGTTATAACAACTTTACGGAGTTAAACAAGGTTAGTTAATCTGTTTTGCCGAACAAACAGAAAATAAGGGAGAGGGGAGAGAATTAGAGAGAGACGCTCGAAACGCTGGCACACCATGTCTACTCCCACCACGATTGATATTATAACTTCGGCGTAAATCTAATCATATAAACGTAGTCAATATCGCGATCAATAGTGGAAACTGAAAAATTCTCTTCCTTAACCCAAAACTTATATCTCATTTATTCCCTCTTTACACACTAAGCGATCATAATTTTGTACCGGGTCTCCCGTAGCGGGATTCTGTAACTCCTTAGCGACAATTTGATACAATCGTTAAAGCATCGTTGCGCAGATATTATACATGGTAGAAAAGCTGCGCAACGACACGTAACAATATCACGTAGCTGTCGTTAGGAGTTACAGAATCCCGCTACCGGATCCTATATATGCTGTTTAAATGTTAAAATAATAAATAAGTATTTTTTATTTCTGTTTGAATAAGAAAATTGATGTAGACACTCAAGTAATGCTTCCATTTATTTATCAATTGCTTTTTCTCTTTCTTGTGGTGCATCTCAATAAAACAAAAAAAGAATAGCATTCTAGATCAGAGGGTCGATCACGTTACTTTTTCTCTAGGGTGGAAAGGTGAAAAGTGAAATTTTTAACCAATAACTTTAATAGTAAGAAATTTCACTTCTCACTTTTCCACCTTAGGGTAAAAATTAAGTGATCGACCCTCAGAGCTTGCAACAAAATACATATTTCGGGCCGATTTCTGAAGCGACGCTCACTGCTTCCCCTAGTACCGCTCGCCGCTCGAAGGTCGAACTCGCGAATACGAGTACGCGGCAGGCACTCTGCCAAGCGGTGAGGGAAGCGTCGCTTCAGGAATCGACCCAAAATGTGCAGATCGTTGCAAGCTCTGACTATATTTATATTATACAGGGTGATTCAGAACGACCCATGTGTCCCTATAAAGACGTGTTCTTGGATAAATTCTCAGACGATTTTTCCTATACAAAAATTTTGTCCGACGCTTACTTTTTAAATTATAAGAGGATAAAATTAGCGAATTATGGGCCAAGTAGACATGGTAGACAAAGGCGGCGCAACTCACCGTCTGAGGCGGGCATTCATGCGGGTAAGCGCCTGCGTTTATCACTATCCCCGCAAGCTTACGTTCTGGGTGTGGATTGCGGTACTTCATAAATCTAGTGCTAGTGACTTTACGTCGCCTACAGTCGGGCTGTGGTGGACGGTCCTACGACTCAGGCACATAGGCGGCGACTTTTGTGGGCCATGTGTGGAGTACTTCACGTATGAGAATTTTTTATGTGTGAAATTCCACAAATAAAAAAAAACTAAAACTAAAAACTTTAGATATCGATGCACTTATAGATAAATTTATTATAAAAAATAAAATTTGGACTACAACGTTTGCTCTACGAAATTAAATTTTTTATCAAATTTTCTTCATTAAGTTTTGTTTCATGAGTTTAAGTATGTTTCATGTTAAACTATAAATATTTATAAAATATTTACAATTTTGATGCTCATTATTGTGTATAATTTCTCATAATAAAGAGATCTTAACATGAAAATTAAATAAATTCTGAAAACTTTTTGTCCGATCAAGTTGTCCAACTTCTCACATGGCGAGCCGACAAGTCGCCGCCCCTGCTCAGATGAGCGACTGCTTATCTCTCCATGCGCTCTTATTCGGCTGATTTTAATATTTTATTACTTAAAAATTATTGCAAATATCGCAAAATGATATTAGACCTTTTGGTTTGTCTCCATTCTTTCTAGCTCATGTGACAAGATTCATATAACGGTCTGAGACATCCTGGCTGTATTCCGTTTTTACTGGCAGTGTAGTAAATGTGACGTCATGACAGTACACTGTCATAACTGTTCCAATATTACTGCATTACTGCTAGCACTGCTACAGCATTGTATTTCGGAACAGCATTGCAGTAGCCATATTGCACTGTAGCTACTTCACTTTGGAAGCTGCAGTAGTGGCAATATGGCTACCATTTATGACGTCATTGATGTTACTAGATGTTGTCGCAGTGCGTTGCGTACCAATAACGGAACGTATTTTTTACCACTGCCTGTACTGGCAGTTATATCGGAACACAGCCCCTGTATAACCATGATCAAAATCCTCAAGCACTTTCAATTTATAAAGTGCATTTAAATGTACTTTTTTTCTTGGAAATGCATAAAATTATTTTAAAAAATACAGTCTTCCATTAAGAATAAATAAAACAGATGATATCATCATTATTCGAAATTGGAGTAATTATTAATTTCTTAAATAATCTCATTGCTTAATCATTTTGTTACAGCAACTATTAAAGCAACGTATTAGTATATGTTAAAAGAAAATACAGAAAATTAAATAGTTTATTATTTGAATTAACTATTCAAATCGCGTGGTCATAAAGTCCGTAAAAATAAAAAAAGTTTATTCTGAAAATCTTCAGTTAATTTATGTTCTCCTGCAAATCGTTATGAAGTTAATTTGGTTCATTATAATAATTACATTCAAATCCTAAGGTAGATGTGCCAATTTGTGACCATCTAAGGTTTGTTTTTGAAGTTATTAATAAAAATAACATTATAAAATTTTCCTAAAGAAATATCGATGTTGCAAAGGTGGGACATTATGTATTCTTGCAAATAATACTAATTAAATTGTGTTTCTTGACACTTGTTCATAAATTATGAGATAGGCGAGAAGAGAGTATTATGGCTAATGTGAATATTACGGCTATCTCTATTATCCGTATTTATATACCCGTTATTAGGTCACAAATTGTAACAATTGCTTATGAAATTATTAATTTAGAAACCTATCGTTTTTTAATGGCGTTAATATGTTAATACACAATAGATGACAATTAATTATTATAATGCATTTTTACTTTTGAACTTTTCTAAACTTCATTAAGGTACATTTTAACACTTATAGTTAATCATCCCAGTAAAAAATTTTTTATATAGATGGTGTGCGCGCTCGATCGTAAATCGCCGCACTTTAATTTTCAAATAGAGGGACAAAGGAGGAAAGAGACAAGAAGACTAGGCGCCGGTATTCGTCTCGCACGAGACGATAAGGATCGTGACGATTACGGTGAGATTGAGATCGGTGAAATAATTGTTTGGAGAATTCACGGGAGTCAAACAGTTCAATATATTTATCGATTGTCACAGATACACTGCATGATCACCAAAGTGATCGAAACTTCGAATACGATACAGTTCCGCACCATGTGGTAATGGCGTGACCACAGGAATCTCGCCACCGTAGATCACAATGGTGCGCGCCGAGAGATCTCGCCACCGGAGATCTCATGCACAACTTCTTACCACGCGTGCGAGCGCGAAGAGCGTGTTTCACAAAATCACGATTGTTCGATTTTCGCCAAATCTTCGGAGAATCTTCAGAGCAACCGCGGTTCGAGCGCGTTCGCTGCCGCGCTGCTGCGTGATCACAATATCGACGCGTGACACTCGTCGCCAACGGCGAACGCGAGCCGGTTCGGAGCACGCGAATTTGCTCCGGCTTCTTCCTCACTCACGAAAACGCGCTGTTGATCGACGCGATCACTTTGATATCACTCGCGTGAGTCCAGCGTTGCGACCGCGATCTTAGAGTAGTGACGAATCTCGGTACACTTACACACAACCAGAATGCGTGTTGCTGCTCCGAAAACCCGAGGAAGAAGAAGGAAGAAGAAGCCGGAAACAAACGACTTGCGTCGCCGTATTCGCGCAGAAAACGGGAAGCGCTCCCCTCCCGGATATCTTCAGCGCTACGGTGATATATTGAATAACTTAGTGATTTCGCGATAAGATAATCTTGGGAAGGTGGCGCCATCCCGCGATCTAAGTAAAGCGCGCAAAGAACACGACTGTACGCGGTTTCATTTTCCATCTCGAAACAAGGGAAGTGTTAATATTTCGATCGATTAAACAAAACTCATGTTTCAAACAATGGATAAGGATAGATTTTCAAATACGAGGTGTGTTCAAAAAGTAACGGGAATTTTTAAATTTCGCGGGTTTGGAGAGTCCGACAGTCAAATTTTTTTTTTGTTTATGTTGGTATACATGCCCCTGAAGTATGCTGAAATGTTGAGCTGTATTCATTGTTTACTTTGTCTGTGGCAGCCGCTAAGGTTACACGTGTTTTTATGAGCTCGGCGATTTTCGTTTCTAAACACGATAATGCACCTGCTCACACTTCATTGCTTGTTCGTGTATTTTTGGCCAAAAACAATACTGTAATGATGCCCCAGCCTCCATATTCGCCAGACATGGCTCCGTGTGACTTTTTCCTATTTCCAAAAATAAAGAGAACCTTAAAGGGCCGTCGTTTTACAAGCATAGATGACATTAAAAGCGCATTGCTGAAAGAGCTAAAGGCTATCCCAAAGATCGAGTTTGAGAAGTGTTTCGGGGATTGGAAGAAGCGCTGGCATAAGTGCATAATATCTAATGGTGACTATTTTGAAGGCGACAACATTAATGTAGACGAATAAATAAATCTTTTTTTCAAAAAACGAAAATTCCCGGTATTTTTTGAACATACCTCGTACATTTAAAAGAGTTTTTTAAAATCTTTTTTATTGTTCATGTAATGCTTCGTTCACAATAGTATCAATAGAGTAAGCTATTAATTCACACTCAATTTGTAAATTTGTATCGTAAGATCTGTGCAACATACGTATCGCTTCGCGTTTATTCATGATACAGTTCAAGCGCAATAAATTTACTAAATATTTATATTTTTCAGTGGCAGTAATAGTGTTTTGATGTAGCGTACAATACATGTGCTCGACACAATGTTCCAGGTTGAATATAAATAGCACAGTTGCAGGTTTTAGGTAAATACAAGCATCGCGCAACGATAATTTATCAATATTTTCTTTCATCGCGCAGTTTTACGAGTTGCACGCAAAGTTCGTGAATCGTTAACGATGATGATGATGATGATGCCTCTGTTGACTGGGCGAGTCGCTTAATATCCACACGTCTCTCGATCAAAGCTTTCCATGTTTTATAAGGTAGAACGATCCGATTGCCGCGCGTATTGCCAACCGACATTTCCACAAAGCAGGAAACAGATTCCACCATCATAACAATATCAATCCATTTGTAGGATGTTAAGATTAGCGGGAACCTTCTACCCAAAATACCGCGACTTCGAAGACGTGCTGAAAAAAACGGAGAGATAAGTGAAACGTACAATAAATGTATAAAACGTAATTTAAATATAAAGATACTTACGATCTCTCGCACGCTTCAGTCTGGATTGGAACGTAATAGTTTGTCATTGTTTATACCGAGAGAGAGAGATGCGTTGTCTCAGAACCGTTCAAACGAGCGACTGATTCAAAAATTGCGACGTTTGTAGGAGGATTAAAGCTTCTGCAATTGTAAAGGAGTGGGGGATACTTTTCCCCTCTATCAAACAATTTCACCATCATCGTTATCGCTCGACACGTTTTCGCAATCTGGCAACGTTGTACATGAAACGTGAAACATGACGTACATGAAACGTGAAACATGACTTACATGAAACGTGAAACATGACGTACATAAAACATGGCGTACATGAAACGTGAAACATGACGTACATAAAACATGACGTACATAAAACGTGAAACATGATGTACATAAAACATGACGTACATGAAACGTGAAACATGACGTACATGAAACATGAAACATGAAAAAAACGTTAAATTAAACATGAAAAACGTTAAACTAAACGTGAAAGACATGAAATAACGTTGGAGAAACGTTAAACTAAACATAAAAAACGTTAAACTAAACGTGAGAAAACATGAAATAACGTTGGAGAAACGTTAAACTAAACATGAAAAACGTTAAACTAAACGTGAAAAACATGAAATAACGTTGGAAAAACGTTAAACTAAACATGAAAAACGTTAAACTAAACGTGAAAAACGTTAAACTAAACGTGAAAAACATGAAATAACGTTGGAGAAACGTAGATGTAATGGAGGAAAAAAAAAACGTATCTCGTATATTACGTATATTTATTTATGCAATTGTGTCCACCAATTGAAAAGTTTGAATACATTTTGTAAAACACAATGTTTATTCGTACGGTGTTGCCCACATTGAAAAGTATTAGCATCATCTAGATTATTCAGATTATCCACGTCTTCGTAATCTACATCCAGGCTCTCGATGTATGCGTATTCTCACCGATTGTCCAGAATCAATTCTCCCAGCCATTCTCGTTTCTCGTGTCCTTTGACGTATACAATCTCCTTGTTGTCAAAATTTTCAGTACCCAATACTGCAGTTGTAATCACTTGTCTCGCTTTCCGGTACGGAACCACCCCGTCAGTGCCCCATCTTAGCCCATGATGCATGGCAGTGAGCCAGGAAGCGCAAGATCTTTCGGATTTCATCAGCCAATCCCATGGCTGGGGCTGTCAAAGATATAATGCGCGAGAACGTTTCCCCCTCTAAGAGCAGCAAATTCTTTTACGACGAAACCACTTAATCGTCCAAATGGGAAACCTTGCAGATCCACGAACGTCGGCACGGACATGTCGCAGTCGAAACGAAGACTGTGGTCTACGTCGATGTATCGTATAATATATATATGCGTGGAATTAAGTGATTTTGCGCACAATGTTTGTCAACGGGTTGTACTGAATCACGCGATCGTGTATTATCAAACAATAGGCACTAGTATTTTCTGGTACGTTATCCTTTGTCTCAAATTCCAATCGCACGTCAACGGTTGCGCTCTTGATTGATTCAACTTGCCGACTACAATCTATTATTATGAAAGGACCGTGACGTATAAAATTTGTCACAGTGAGATTCGACTCGAGATACTCGTATCCGAGGTAAGTTTTGCAGAAACGTGCATACATGTCATACAGAATAGCTCATCTATTTTTACTATATCTAAATTCATATCTTCATAAGGATAACTATCAGAGTTCAAGTACAGTTTCACGTTGATTAAATTGCAATGGTCGAATCGGCTCGTGTCCTCGGACATGACGTTTTTTCGACCGGTTTGCAGAGCAAAGATGACATATCGCGGCTTCTCGAGTTGAGTAGCGGTCTTGATAGCCCACGAGTGCTTGGTCGTACGTTGCAAAAGCGGATACTCGTAAAGATCCCACGAGCGAAAAGCCATGCTGAGGTATCATCCGCTCTCCAATGTGCGCAGCATTATTTATTTTATTCAGTATTACGTGCGGCATTCGCCACTGAATCTTAAACAATTCTATCACAGGCTTTACCGCTGAATTGCCCTTCAGGCAATTGTTATCGTGCTCGTATCAAGATCAATTCGTGACGAGCGTTGATCACTACTCGACGGTAATCCTCGCAGAATCCCAATAGCACATAGAGCGAAATGCAAAAGTTGAAGTAGCCATCAGCGGTAGTTAACTGTTCTTCCCAGCCGGCATTTCGCAAACTCACGCTTTTGTCGGATGACAGCGTTACATAGTTTTTGAGTGAGCTAGTTATGCCCACGTTTCTATTACGATCAATCTCGACACCGTCGAGTTCATATCTTATCTCTCGCAATGTATACAAATCTTGTTATTGTATGGGTATTCTTATCTCGTCGCTGTGCCCATACGTTGTGTTTGCATACGGCGAATAAGCATGGGTCTCAATCTTGACGATTCGATCGTCAAAGATTGGCTCGTCTCCGATATTTAGAATATCAGTCATTTTTTCTTTTTTTTTATCAAGATTGTCGTACCGCGAATCCCAGTGATTGTAAAAATTTAACGTTTGATACACTGAGCTTCTTTCTCTTCTCAGTTGATCGAGTCGGATTATCAATCGATGATAATGATGATGATGTCACCGTTCTTGTAAAGAATGCGTTATCTCTCTTTGCTCGCTCAGCTCCACTCAACACAAGCATCTCATGTGTCACAGTCGCGTTGTCGTTTTCGAACGTGCAACCTGACGGTAATTTCCTCCCCTCGAAAATCCAGCAATTGTCCGTTTTGATCGACAATGCGTATGGTAAGATCCGTAACGCTTCGGATGATCACTGGCAAGTAAATGACTGTTGCAGGCCTTTCACTGAGCTTATATCCTGAAGGCACGCTCGGCGAAAATTCATAGATCGTATGCACACGCGCACCGTTATTGTATGCACCTGCGGTGATACTACATTCGACGCGGATAATATTTACCTTCATAATATTAATTGACATGTCCAATTCGTGCCATCTACGTGGTTGCAGTATACGCTTCGAGAATCCCAGCAGCGATCCAATGCTGTTGGCTTTGTTAAAGTTTATTTTGTAAGCGCATTTAATTTCACATTTCATCGTGTTATGATTAGCTCGAATCACTATCGCTTCCTCGCTGTCATCATTGATCACGCCGATATCGTCGCGGACAACTAGCATGTCACCGGCATCTGGCGCGTTGCGTCGTGGACGTTTCTGCAAAATTGCGCGTTTCAAAAATTCGTTAATGGCTGGCAACTCGTATGATCCCTCGGGTATCGTAATCTCCACATCGTCTTTACTGAAATAAAATTTATTGTTTGAGGCATTTACGTTCGGTATCGTTTTATAAGTTTCAAAAAGCGTTCAACCGAGTTCGTATTCGGCATCAAATCTATCGCCGGAGAGTAATTTGCAACGAGAACGCTGCTCTTTCCGCTCAGCGTTAGCGTAAACGACATGATGGAAAAAGCGTTCGACGAATACTGAGACTCTTCGACACCTCATCGATATTTTTAAAAGTCAACAGTTTGTAAAAATCTCAGGCACATTTGTCCGCAGAAATTTTGATTGTACGTCTGATAGGACGTTTGATTGTACTCTATTGTAACATTGCTTCCGAAATATCGCACCAACTCTCGAGGCGGCCGAAGATTGCCAAAGCTGTCGAAATACACAACGCGGTTGCCCCTCTTTGCGTAAGCCACCCAGTGCGTGCCAGGGCCCGTGGTATTGTCCAAATTAACGATACCGCTCTCGTTTCGACATACGCCACTCGTCGGTAAAGCATTACGCATGTACACACCTCTAAAATACGGTATGCGCATACGTCTTGTCAGCTGGTTCAATTGCACGTCGGTGGTCACGCCCGCCGGTATTTTTATCGTCTTTTCGACGTTTTTTTTTTTTCTCTTAGTTGATATGCCCTGTTCGCGTTTATACGGCCCGAGATAAATTCCTCGTCCATATTTATAAGGTGCCAAGTATAGACCGCGACCTTGTTCCATCGCGCGATTGTGACGTTGCAGTTCTTCAAGTTGACGTCGCGCATCTTTGCGGGAGCTTACCGCTTTCGCTACATTTGCAGCTCCACCGATTAAAGATCCTAGAACGCCCAACATTGGCAGAATCGGTAACATGCCGCCTCGTTTTGCCGACGGAAGTATTCGTTTTTTCGTCGTCGTCGTTTTCCTCTTTCTCGTCTTTGCCTTCATACCCATGTCGATCTGGGTCTTGGCCTTCATCGCTGCCCAGATGGCTGCAGCAGCGGCTCTCTCGCCCAAAGTCGAGTCTCTCGCGGTAATGCGTTTCCGTGCTGACGCTGCGAGTATATCGTCAGCAGCGTGTCTATCGACGAGTTCGTTACTCTTAGAATACGCAATATCGTGTTCGCGGCACGCTGCGTCCAATGGATTTACGCCCGTGTCGCCTCTGGCTAATCGTTTCTTCAGCCAAGTGCCCGGACCGCAAAACTGGTAGCCGGGGATATGTAACGAAAGGAAGTGCGTTTATCGCTCGATTCAACAAACTTCCGGTTTTTTCGACGCTGACATTCGCTGCAATCTTTTATCCTCGATGCAGGGCTGTCGATGTGCGTACACTGCCAAGTTGATTATAATGCTCGTCGCAGCGACGATAAGTTTGGACTACCGGGTCCACCTGTATATGTTTCGGAAGCCGTTCCCAAACGTGGGAACGTCGATGTAATTACCATACACGCGTAACAGTACGACTTTAGGTATATATTGTAACTGCTCAGCGCTTAGGTCCAGAATATCGCTGGGATGTGACAGCGCGAGAAACATTTTTGATAATTAGCTACTCGAGATTTCACACATCTATAAATAGGCCCTCGACGTGTCACGCGAGTTTAGTGTGAAACATGAAATTCGTGCGGCAGTCGCTGACGATACGCGTCACAAACTGCGACGAGAAATTGCGAATGATGGGGGACAACGCGCAGTTGCGGAAACACGGTGAAATACTGCCGAGTACCATCCGCGCAATAATTGCGGGGCCATCTTTATGCGGCAAAACTAATGTTCTCATAAGCTTGTTGGAAAGTCCGCACGGTGTACGTTTCGAGAATGTTTATATATATTTCAAGTCGCTGCAGCAGCCTAAGTATCAATATCTTGAATATCTGTTGACATCAATCGATGAAATCGGCTACTTTACGTTCTCCAATAATAGCGACGTTATTCCACCGAGTGAGACGCTTCTGAATTCAATCTTCGTCTTCGACGACGTTGCGTGCGATAAGCAGGATGCGGTGAGAGAAAACTTTTCAATGGGCCGCCACTCGAATGTCGACTGCTTTTTCTTTGTCAAACGTACGCAAGGATACCTAAACATCTGATAACGCCAATCTCCTAATTCTGTTTAAACAGGATGGTGCCAACTTTAAACACGTTTACAACGATCACGTAAACATTGTCGTACGACGAATTTTGTGCTTTGTGCCGTGTTTGTTGGCAACAAAAGTATGGATTTTTAGTGATAGACAAGGACAGTGCGTTTAGTAACGGACGATACAGAAAAGGATTTAACGAGTTCGCGGTACCGCAAAACGATTAGTCATTATCGATACGTCAACGTTGAACGTTAACATGGCGGATAATAACAAAGATATACGCAAGCGTGAGCAACTCGCGAGGGAGATTGAAAAAACGAGCGATGCGATCCGCAAAAAACATCGCGCTTTAAAAACCGGCAGGATCGAGGAGGAAATTGCAATGGAGAGACGTTTCAAGCCCATTGTCGCACCTCTGAAACAGATTGTCGAGGAATCTTAGCCGATTAAAAGAAAAGAAGAAATTAAGGAAGAAAGAATAATTAAGAAAAGACTGAGCGACGACGATGGTGCATCTTACGAATTGTCGAAAGCAACATCGAGCAAAAAGCAACGTTTTGAACAAGCGTACAACGCAATGGATTCATCAGCGATAACGTCAACACCGCGTACAATGATCGGTCCTGCAACATTACCTAACAAGGCTCTCGAGAACGTTTTCGAAACCACAGACGATTCGTTCGGAACGTCTGTTCAACATCAGATGCAAACGTTGGAAGGTCGAAAAACGTTGTCTGAGCATTTAGGTCCGCTCGGTCAAAAGTACATCGGAGATTTCTTCAGCGGTGGTAGAAAAGAGAAAATTATAGACACCGTGTATGGTGTTCGTCTTGACAAGGATGGAATGATGCTTGGTAATAAAAAGTTTGACGTGGACATCAATGATAATATAATTATCGATGGCGTGCGATACGCTGGCACACCCGGTCTTTACGAGTTGATTGTTAAGAGACTCCCCGATGATTTTCTCTATAAGGAGGACGATTTGCAAAAGTACAAGAGCATATTGTTAACTACAAATGTACATAGACGTAATTACACCGCGGAGAGTTGACTACGAGGCAACAAAGGATACAAGTATAGATACTTGATCGCACCATTGATGTCAATCGAATCTACACCAAAGAGAACGAATAAATCCGGAAAGGGATTACCTCGCTCTATGATACTAAACGACAACGCGATTGATTACGTGCACTGGGACGATCCCAACGAATTAGTAGATCGTCTACGATTGCTAGATGCTTCACATTGAGCGGGCAACGACGCTCACGGCAACGAGATGTTGTCCATCGTGGAAGAACTTTGTGAAGCTGGCATAATTATAAATTAAATCGTATACCCACGAAACGAGTCAGACGAGAGGTTGATTTTGTTTGAGAAGGACGTACGATAGACGACAAAAATGCAGCAATGAACGTCGAAAAGACGGTTACGAACGTTTAACGAATGACTTTGAACGATTCTTAAATAAAAATCGGACGTTTCAAGAAAGGTTGTCAGACAATTATCGATCGGCTCAGGATCGCTATGAAAAGACACAAGAACGAGTGAAGGATGGTTATCGAATGGCCGTAGATCGAATCAAGAATGCGTATGAAAAATTATCTAATCGACAGAAACCAGAAGACAAAGAAAAGTTATTAAAGGATGTCAAGTATGCACATACCCACATAAATCGGCTTGTTAAACTTCACCTCGAGTTTACGCAGTTCGACGGCAACTAAATTTTCCGCAAAGACGCTGCGGCTGTGAAAATTTGGTTTAGCGATCATTGCCTCTGCACCGTAACGTCCTTCCCATTTTGTCAATAATTTTACGTCTACGTGATTACGTACGTTTTCCATAGTTTTTCCAAACACGGCGTTGTTCATCAATTTGTACAAATTCTTTTCGAAATCATTTTTTGCGCTCATTCTAAATTTTGTGTTCAATTCTATATAATTGCGAAGCCATGGAGATTGAGCAAACTGTAATACGCGATGAATTTTTGTTACGCGGAGCCCATTGCGCGTGCATTGTTGCAAATAACGGTAATGTATCACATACCGCTTTTTATCGTACAACATTGCGAGAATTTTTTTCTGCCGTGATCCTGGCGGTTTTTCGTGTGTAGGATAAAGAGGTAAGTCAGTGTGTCGATCGTGCAGACATTGTGGATATGTGAGATCGACTTCTAGCACATACCCAGTGGGCGAATCCGAAGCGATCGCGTTCACGTCAAAATTGTCAACGTTTTCGACTCATTGAAACTAACCGTATGGTAATGGTTGACACATCGCAAAACCATACATATTGTTTATGTCAAAATACATTAGATAAGACGATGGTTTCGATGAATCATAAGAACGCATGTACTTATTATTGGCTTTAGCATATCTACCGGAGCATTGACTCAAATCACCGCCTATACCGCGTTCTATAAATAAGATCATGTGTATATCGGTGAACAACTCAAATCTTACGCGTGTTAGTTTCAACGTTACATCCCAAGTGTAGCCTGGCAATGTGTAATAATGCGCGGGATCAAGACCATAACTATTAATGCTACTTTCGCGGTAGTTTTGAAAAATATCAGCCAATAATAAAACATCGGTCTTGAGATATAGATCGCTGCATTCGCCCAGGGTTTTGATTGAGAACCGCTGCCAAACTTTCTGAGCATGAGCATAATCTGTCTGTGATACGGTCTGCTTGATAAGAGAACTATAAAATGATTCACGCGATGGCAGTTGCGTTTCATACAGTTTGTCAATATTATCCACGTATTCGTATGGAAAGACACCTTTGCGTGTCAACAATTCAAAGTCTTCGTTTGATAACGAGAAAAATTCCGAATGAGAAATTTTTAATTTATCAAGACTTAAAAACGATGCCAATTTGTCAAGACTTGAACTTAAAAACTTGTACGAATCGATGAACCGTAGCCGTATACAATTTCGTGCATTTTTGAAAATTATGTCTTTATCACAAGTATTTTCGACATATTTGGTAAAAAATATATATTTTTCTTTATTTATCGGTAGTAAATCGATTTTGCCTTCAAATGTGGTGGCAATTTCTTTTATGATGAAATGTGCATCGTAACCAGATAAATTATGAAATACGATCGGAATAACGTACGAATTTTTGTAATTTAAATTACAATTTGAATGAGCTGGACCACGGTAAGACCCTGTCAAATGGCAATGATCGCGCACACGTATACTATTCGGTGTGAACGGTTTTTCACAGATATGACAATTCCTCGCGTTACTGTATGCCTCTTGCTGCTCTTTAGTTAATGATTCCATAGGTTTTCGAGTTCTTTCGCGAACCACACGACGCAATCGTTATCGCGACGAAAGTGATACTCTGACAACGCGTCGTCGTATGAGCACTTAACATAATATGCTATACTAAATACCTCGTGATGCTGATACGAGAAATTTGAAGTGTTCTCTGTTCCTGACTCAATCTTCCGCAGTATGCACTCCAAATCTGAATAAACAACAAAGGGTACACCTTGTTGTAATTATCGAATTCAAGCCACTTGTTATCCTCGCTCGGTAGTAGAACGGCGCAGTCATTTAATTGCTGACAATCCACTTTGTGTGACTGCAACTTTTCTTCAGAGCTGAAATAATGCAGACAACTATAAAAAAAACTAGATGACGATGTTTAAAATTAAAACAATTTTTATAAGTAAAAAATATTTTTTTAACAGATTTTATTATTCTTACCGATCATAAATGTACTTTCTTTTTTTACTATTGTTCAGCTGTGAACTGATTAGTTGTGACAGGTTTATACATGCAAAGTGGCCGAGGCTGTTATTACGTTCCAAGTACAGTAGATTGGCATGCTTCTCCTTCTTATCCTTGGTGAGCCTAATCGGGAATACGCGTAGTTTCTTTTCTTTTCTGTCAAATTCAGTACCGTACACATTTACCGACACGTCGTTCAAACGTTCAAATTTTCCAATGTCTTTTATATTCATTGGAAATATTATGTCACTAACATTCAAAACTTCCGCGTAATGCGGATATAACGACTCCCGGTCTGCATGTCTTTCGACAGGGTACAGAGCGGCCACTACCGACCACGCGAAACACGCATTGTCTTTCGATTGCACATTAATCACAGCACGTTTATTCTTCATTCCCCGCGGTAATTCGATGCAACATCCCGCGTGCATGGGATTATGTTTATTAATGTTTACCGTTAAATTCAGTATTCGCGTAAGAGCCCAACCGCGTTCTTGGAACTCGTCGAGCATCGCCAATGTGACGTTGATGACACTCTGCTGATACCACTCGCGCAAATTTGACGATCGATAAAGTTCATTGTTCTTCGTAGCGATATTTTTAATATTACGTTCATCATGATTATTAACATATTCACCATTAAATACGGTGTTTACCTTTACACTATCATGTTTCGCGATAGCGTCTTGCACTCGCTCAATCACCAGATCACTGGCGTCCTCCAAAAAAAGTCGCGGCTCGGTATAATCAATGTTAATAACAGCGCTAGTCACAATGCGATTCTTGAACGCGGCCTCGATCTCGCGCCATACGAGCGATTTCTTATCATCAGCGCTAGTACTTGCATAATTGCCACCAACATGCACGAAACGTCTTTCTAACTGCGCTTTTTCACCTTTGAGTCGCGCAATTCTTGACACAAGTGATTGTCTTTTTCCCACGGCAAGTCGAGGATGTTTGGCACTACAATGTTCTTTGAGCTGCGCGAGGCACTCGTCACATCGTTGCAACCACTCGAAACATTCAGCTAAATTTGTAATCTGCGAGCATTGCTCAAGCAGTTTGCGTTCCACTCGCTCACTATTTTCCATTTGTTCAGTTTTTAGTACGTGTCACACGCTTTCTCGGAGTACTTGCACGTATTTTTTTTACATGATTTGCAAATTCGCTGTGCGCTCAAAACGTTACAGTGTCCGTTTATATATTTTAATTCACAAAAATCAGGAGGTATAGCGTATCTCCACCAAGGATCATCCTGCTCTCTATTTCTCTTTTTAACCCACCGCTTAAATAAATTAATCACTGCAGGTTCGCGCTTATCGTCGCAGTTCTGTGGTGGTGGTGTATACACGTTTATTGCAAGAAATTTGGTGCACTGTTCATGACCAGCGGGAATCGTAATCTGCAGAATGATATCGTATATAGAGATATTCTGGTAAATTTTTTTTGCCCACTGGTATTTGTTTAATTGCTTTTCTTCACAATTATTAAACGCGCACAGATGGTCCAGTATGAGCAAATACAATTTTCTTTTCCTGTAGTCTGACAATCTACAAACACGTTCTGAGTTAATAATGACACCTTGTCTCACGGCACGTTTACAAGTCCCGCGTATTTCTAATTCTCGATCGCGAAGGAATTTTATCGACGATACTCGTCGTCGTGGAACAACGGTTTCTTCTTCTTCTTCCGGCATAAACACATTATCGAGAACGTACACGATTTTTTCTAGATCAAAATCTATAAATAGATTTGTGTCTATATCAAGCACTGCGTCGTCAAACTCCATTTTTGACTACGTTTAATGTGAACTTCAATATGATCAACCATTTTTTAGAGAGTAACTATTACGACTGATTTGGTGTCCACATTGAGACTGATCGTATAATACATTCGCCAAACTTATAACCGAAACATGAGTTTTGTTTAATCGATCGAAATATTAACACTTCCCTCTTGCATCATCTAAGTATTGTTTCAACGTGCAGCAGCCGGATTATCGGCGCTTATCGTTACTAAGAAAGATACCTTGCAAGATTAAACATGCCACTGGGCGGCAACCGCACACGAAAAAGAGCTCACGTAAACAAATCTAAATATTATTTACACGTGACACTAGAAGCCGGACTATCGGCGCTTCTCTTTACTAAGACAGATATCTTACAAGATTAGACATGCCACTGGGCGACAACCGCGCACAAAAGAGAGCTCACGTAAACAAATCTAAATATTATTTCAACGCGTTATTAGCACAGCTGAAAGAGCTGTTTAGCGCTTTTCTTTCTCTCTCTCTCTCTCTCTTTCTCTCTCTCTCTCTTGCATCCACCTTGACCAAAAATTATTATGAGGATAGCGAGCGTTGGGGGGCGGCTGCGGCGGTGGCGGCGGCGGCGGACCCCGCGGAAATAGCCGCGCACACACCACAAAATATTCGCCATCATATCGCTTATCCCCCTCGTGATGACAGACATTTCTGATTTCAAAGGTACAGTCATACACATCTCCTCGCGGTGTGATTTATTATGTTTATGTAAACAGAGTGACAAGTAGTACATGGTCCATGTTTACATTAAATGGTCAGTTGCCTCCACGCGAGACATTTCAAAGGTGTCGATCAAGAACATGGTCCTCGAATCGTTATCACTGTTTATTTAAACATTGATTACGCAGAACTACCGGTTAGGTTTACACGCGTGTCCCCGTTTTAATCCCCCCCTCCCCCTCACCCGGTTTGGTCCACCCGCGTGACCTTATCTCCGGTTAGGTCCCCCCGCGCGAACCGAAATATCTCCCCCCCCCTTCTCCGCACTCCCAGATCCCTGGGTTTGAATCCGCATATGCATTCTACTCATGTGTTACCCTTATTCGAGCGGGGCAGCGGACCTACTAGGTCAATCGTGACATGCTGCCACGTTTGCGTTACCGCGGTCGGGTGCATTAGACCGGCTGGTTTGCGCTGATCCGGCTTGTGTGCGAGGCATGTCCGGCATTGTCGAACGTAACGCGCGATCTCCCGGAACATCCAGGGCCAATAGTATTGGCGTGCGATGCGCGAGATCGTCTTTGCGATACCGAGATGCCCCGCGGTCAGCGCGTTGTGGTACCTCGCGAGGATTTCAGCGCGGTTTTCTTGCGGGACGCACTCCTTCCATTGGGCGTCGCTGGGCGTTTCGGTGAAGTTCAGGTCGTGTAGTACGTGACGGTATAGTCGGTCGTTCTCTATCCGGAAGTCGAGGAGGTGCTTCGCGCGGTCTCCAGCCAATGCTGGTACCAGGTACAAGCTGTTCGTGAGGCGGTATTACAGCGGGATAGCGCGTCCGCGACCTTGTTGAGCGTCCCCTTGCGGTACTGGACCTCGAAGTCGTACTGCCTGAGCTCAAACGCCCAGCGACCTATGCGATCGCTCGGGTAGTCTAGGGTCTGTAGCCACTTTAAAGATTGGTGATTGGTTATCACTTTGAAGTGGTATCCCTCTAAGTATTCCCTCATACGCCGTATCCCCCATAGCACCGCGAGACATTCCAGTTCGGTTGCGCTGTAATTGCGCTTGGCGGGGTTGAGTGTGCGACTCGCGTAGGCGATAACGCGCTCGCCCTCGGGAAAGTATTGCGTCAGCACTGCCCCCAAGCCGGTCGCGCTCGCGTCCGTCTGCAGCACCAACGTCCGGCCGAAATCCGGGCAGGCGAGTACTGGTGCGGAGGTGAGCGTGCGTTTCAGCTGTTCGAACGCCTCTTGCTCGGTTTTGTCCCATGTCTAGCGCGCGTTTTTCTGTGTCAGCGCGGTGAGCGGCGCGGCGACGGTTGCGAAGTCTTGGATAAAGCCAAGACGCTAACCCGAGGAACTGACGGACCTGCCGTACGGTCTGCGGTGCGGGCCAGTTCATGATCACGGCCGTCTTATCGGGGTCGGTCCGAATACCCTCCCGGTCGACGACGTGGCCCAGATATTTCAGACGGCAGAATCGGCATTTTTCGGGGTTTATTCTCAACCGCGCATCTCGGAGCCGGTGGAAGACTTCGCGGAGCGTGGCCAGGTGCTTGTCGAAGGAGCGACTAACGACGATGATGTCGTCCAGATATACGAGGACGCGCGAGTTCGGGACCGAGTACGGTGTCCAGCAAGCGCTGGAACGTAGCGGGGGCGGAGTGTAACCCGAACGGCATTACGGTGAACTGCATCAACCCCCGCCCCGGTACGGTAAACGCGGTGATGGAGCGGCTTGCGGGTGTCAGGGGCACCTGCCAATATCCGCTCTTAAGGTCGAATGTCGACAGGTACTGCGCGCCCCTCAGTTTATCTAGCGTGGCCGGTATCTGCGGCAGAGGGTACGCGTCACGTTCCATGACGTCATTAACGCGCCGGAAGTCGATGCAGAACCGCGGCTTCCCGTCCTTCTTCTTGACAATGACTACGGGCGAGCTCCAAGCGCTTTGAGATCGCTCAATGACTCCGTCGCGCAACATTTCGTCGACCTCGCGGTCAATTATTGCCTATACGGCCGGATTTTGGGGACGGTATCTTTGCTTGATCGGCGCGTGGTTATCTTTCACGCGTATTTCGTGCTGTACACGGTCGGTCGGTCCCTGTACGCGCTCGAAGAGCGGTAACTCCTCTGCGAAGAATGTTTGTAGTCAGCCGGCCTCGTCGGTGCCGGAGCTTGCGGACTGACCGGTAGTGGCGGCGGTTGTGTCGGCGCGCGGAACCGCGTGTTGTAGTCTTATTTGACAGCTCAGTTATGTCTGCAGGTGAGGATGTTAATTACAACTCTTTGTGGACGACACGTGTCTGCTTTATTGTTCGTCGTACTCCCTTTTTTTTGTTTACGGAGAGGAAATGCGTTACCGCATACCCCAGGCCCCGGGCGAGGCCTGGTGATTATGTGGCGCTCTTCCCCATCGACGACGTGTCGGCGGGGACATACCCACTAAAACCTCTCCGGGTGTCCTGCCCTGGTCTATGACTGAGGGGCTCCGGGAACGCGTGCAGCATACTTCCGGAGCCCCCGGGACCCAGTCGGCCATAGGCCGATTCGTCACGCCGGGTGCACCCTAACGTGGGCGCACCCGGCAGGGCTGGGCCTGATCTGCCCTAGGTCGGGGGAGGGGGACACCAGCCCCCCCGCCTCTTCCCCTGATCGTTTGGGGGTAAAGCCCGGGGTATCCGGCCCCCGCCGTAGCCCCGGGCCTCTTCGCGCGCCGCGCTGGCGGCGGCGCGGTCCTCCTAACTGCACTGGGGGGAGGGAGGGAGAAACTTTCCTCGCCCCTTCCCCGGCGAGGCAGAGGGGTACGGCTCCGCGTTACATCGCAGAGTCGTCCCCCTCGGACCGTCAGGTCGGGTCTGCCTCGCCGGGTTCTCCATTGTATCGAGGGGCCCCCCTCCACGCCCGACTGCGCGTCCCGAAAGCGGGGCCGGCAGCCGCAGGGGAGGAGGGTCGCCCCCTCGCCGTGTTTGCGCCGTCGCTCTCCTCCTCCTCCCTAATTGTGGGAAGAAAGGGGGCGACGGCAGCTGATCGCCCGTCACTTGATCGACCTCGCCGCCTTTTGGCTGACGGGCCAATGCGGCTCCGAAGGGCGGGGGCGGGCCTTCTTCTTCTTCGAAGCGACCGGGGGGGAGCCAAGGTGGGTCATGGCCCCCGTCCCCGCCGCCCCTGTCGTCGTTGTTGTCGCCGGGGGCATGCGTCCCCCCGGCCTCCTCTCTCTGATGGTCTCGGCCTCCTCCTTTTGCCGCATAACTTGCTCGCAGAAGGAGGAGACCGCTACCCAAGTGCTCTCCCTGCCGATCATCTGGCTAATGATGGCCGGCAGGGAGAGGTCGTCTCCAATTACTCTTCTCAGGACTCCGCGCAGCTCCTCCCACGCTGGACAGTGTTCCAGCGTGTGCTGCGCGGAGTCCCTGTCGGCCTCGCAGTGGTGGCACTGCGGCGTCCGCTCCTTCCTTATCCTGCACAGGTACTCACCGAAGCAGCCATGCCCGGTGAGCACCTGTGTCGTCCGGTAGGACAAGCCGCCCCAAGGGCGCACCCATTCGTCCAAGTAGGGTAGGACGGCCTCCAAGATCCGAGATCCTGCCGCCGGCGGGTCATTGGCGAGACTTTCCCGCCAAGACCTCATGGCCCGCCGGCGAGACCTTTCTCGCAGTAGCGCGGCGACCCTGGGAGTAACCACTCCCCCCTGCAGGCGGACGGCCTTCGCCCTGGCATATGACCATGCCAGGGCGTCGGCCGTGAATTCCGCGGGGGGGAGTCCCGCCAGTACTAAGGTCGCCGCGCTAGGGGCGGTGCGATAGGCGCGCACGATTCTCCGCGCCAGCCGCCGCTGCACGGCGTGCAGCACATCCCTTATGCGGCGGCTTGCCAACGCCTCGCGAAACCAAACCGGGGCCCCGTACAGGGCCCCGGCCATGGCCGCGTAGGCGTATGCGCGCCTCGCACCTACTCCCGGACCTCGGAGGTTGGGCATCAACCCTAGGAGGGCGTCCGTCATTCTGCCCAATCGCTGGGCCAATTTGTCGAAGTGCTCGACAAAGACCCAGCGACCGTCCAGTTGCAACCCCAGGTATTTGAGGGTTGTCCCCACTCGGACCCGGGTGTTGTCCACCCGGACGAAGGCCCGGGGTGGTACCCGGGAAGAGCCATTATGGAAAAAGATGGCTTCCGTCTTCTCCGGGGCCACCCTCAAGCCCAGGCTCTTGATGGAGCCGACGACGCAGTTCACTGCCCAATTGCCCATGGCAATCGCCATCACCCAGGAGGCTCCCCGGGCTACCACGAACGTGTCGTCCGCGTAACCAACGACGTGGCAGCCAGGGGGGAGGGCCACACGGAGCACTTTGTCGTATGCGGCGTTCCATAGCAGGGGGCCCAGCACGGACCCCTGCGGAACGCCGCACGACATGTCCCTCCGCTGCTGGAGTCCGGTTTTATCCCGGAACTCCAGCACCCTGTCCCGGAAGTAGTCCCGAACGATGGCGACGAGGTAGGGCGGCAGGCGAAAGTGTTCGCTAAGCGCCGCCACTACCTCGCCCCACGGTATACTATTGAAGGCGTTGGCGATATCCAAGGATACCGCTATCGTCACCTTCCCGTCCCCCGTGATGGACTCCGACAGGGATCGGACCTGTCGTATAGCATCGACGGTCGATCTCGCCTCTCGGAATCCATATTGTCCGGGGGACAATTCGAGACCATACCGGGACATATGCCGGATGATGCGGTTGGCGATGATTCGCTCGAAAATCTTACCCGCATCATCCAGCATACAAAGGGGCCTGTATGCGGAGGGACTCTCCGCTGGCTTGCCCTCCTTTTTGAGGAGGACAAGCCGGGCCCTCTTCCACCTCCTGGGGAATGTTCCTTCACGGAGGCACTTCGTGTACGTGACACGAAGTGCCTCCCCTATTATCGAAGACGCCCGGGCCCAGACCTTGGCGTATATTCCGTCCGGCCCGGACGCCTTCGCCTTTCTGCCATTTATACGGGCGAAGGCCTCGACCATCTCGTGTCTGGACACCTCCAGTTCCTCGGTCCATCCCGGGGGAGGGCCGGTCTTCTCCGGTATGTCCCTCCCCCTGGTGGGGAATAGGGTGTTCACCACCGTTCCGAGGAACTGGTGGTCCAGCGTCTCCGAGACTGGAGGCGCCCACTGGCGGAGCCTTTTCCTCACAATTTTGTAAGGTCTCCCCCATGGGTCGCGATCCAGCTCGGAGAGGAGTTCCTCCCAGGCCGCAGCCTTTGCCCGCGCGATGGCGGTCCTCAGGGCCTTCCTGGCTTCCCTGAGGACCGCCTCTGCGTTTGTCAGCTCTTCCTCCATACCCCGCCGCTTGGCGCGTGTGTGTGTCCGCCTGGCGGCCACGGTAGCTCGCCTCAGTTCGGCGAGCTCCGCGGACCACCAATAGGCGGCACGGCGCGCCATCGGTCTGCTGCGGGGCATGGAGGCGTCACATGAGCGCGACATAGCTTTACAGATGCGCTCCGCCTCCTCCTCGGCTCCGAGGTCAGCCCCTCCCTCCGGCCAAGTGGAGGCAAGGAGACTGACCTCGAGGGCTTCGGGGTCGAGTTTCCTCAAGACCCATCGATTCCTGTCCCGGGTGCGGCGGCGTTGCTCACGCACCTCCGTGGGGGGGAGACCAGCTCCATGGAGATAAGCCTATGATCAGACGTCTCTCCGAGGGAGCCGGTCTCCACTGTCCATCTCTGGACCCTGTTTAGGGCCCCGGGGGAGGCCCATGTCACGTCGACAATGGACTCTCCCCCGGCCCCCACGTAGGTGCTGACCCGGCCCCGGTTCAAAAGGACCAGGCCGAGCCCCGCCGCAAACTCTAGAGCGAGGCGGCCCCTCACGTCTGTGCGGGGGGAGCCCCAAGCCACAGCGTGGGCATTGAGGTCTCCCCCCACGACGACAGGCCTTGGAGAGCGACTGAGAATGTCACTCTCCATGCCGTCTAAGGCCGCCTCGTACTCCCTCCTGGTTAGGCTAGGGGGGAGATAGCATCCCAGGACATCGATGGGTCCGTACTCGACCATGACGAAGCCCTCGCCAGCCGATAGAGGAATCATCGGCGGAGCGGCCGGCACATGATGGCTGACCATCGCCACCTTCCCCGAGGGATCTCCAACCCAGTTGGGGTTGCCCTCGGGTATCCTATAAGGATCGGCGACGATGGCCAGCCCGCCACCCCCCTCCGCCAGGCACTACGCAAGCATATCTTGCGCAGCCCTGGCGTGATTGAGGTTGGCCTGAAGGAGCCTAGGGGGCATCGTTGGCTTGCTCCCGAGGCTCCTCCGCCTCCTTCATCTCGACGCAGTTGCTCTCTGCGTCCTCTTCTCTTATTGCTCTCCTCTCCCTTTGCGGGAGAGGGGCCTCTACCTCAACCTCAGGGGGGGCCGCGATCTGCGACGGGGTTGGCGTTACTGTCGACCCCGCCTTACTGCGGCCCCCGGCGCTCGGGGGTGCCTTCTGGGGCTTATTTGCCAGGCACCCCTTTGCGCCAATTCGGTGCTCGGCGGGCTTGCCCGCGTCTTTGCAGACCGGGCAGCCCGCCTTCTCCTTGCAGGCATTGGCCAGATGGCCAATGCCTCCGCATCGATAGCAGCAGCCGGATCTGTCGATCGGGCTGCTGCATTTGGCCTGGACGTGGCCCGTGGCCAGGCACCGGTGGCACTGTAGTCCCCGCGAAGGGAGCAGTGCCACTCGGCAGCTTGACCAGCCCACCCTGAATCGGGGGGCGGCCAAGACTGCCTTGCCCGCCTTCGCAGGGCAGCGCACCCAACAGGTACCCAGCCCGTTGGGAGCCATACGGATCTCTCCCGCTTTAATATCGTGAGGAGAGCAGACTCCTATGGCTCCCAGGGCCTCGGCCACCTCGTTGGAGGTGACAGAGTCGTCCAGGCCAGTCAGGCATAGCTTGACCGTTTTACACGGTCGGGCCACCCTGACATCGTCCGGATTATTTAGGGCCGCCCTGATTCCCTCGGCCAGGGCGTCGGCTTTTGTGCCGTTGTCAACGCCCCTGACCTCGAGTATCAGGGCACCCGTTACCGCTCTGCGAGGGCGCAGGTCCTCAATCCCGAGGGAGGAGAGATCTACCTTCTCCCTCGCGGTCTTGAGGACCCGCGCGTTTCGTCGTACTCCCTTACAATGCCGCCAACCTTGCTCGATCGCCGCGCACCCTTCTTAATCCTTAAGACTAGTTTCCACTACGTCCTCCTTTTTCTAAATTGTTGTTTTTATAATCCTAGTCTATTTGGTCGCTTAACAACTCTCCCGCTTCTTGTCGTTACTACATTTCTGTCTCTTACTTCCCTGTCGTCTGAGTTTAGATCTGTGTCGTTAGACATCGATTCGCCACCTGACGCTGTATCATATTCCGCCTCTGAATCGCTACTTATTTCTATTGTCTCGCCTTCTACTACTTCTTCGTCGCTATCTTCCTTTTCTATTTCTACATAACATTTTTTCAGCTCTGTTTTCTTCTTCTTTTCTGCCCGCTTAAGCAAACTACGTTTCTGTCCTGTCTCATTATTTTGTATATTTTTAATTATTTTAATGAATACTCTATTTCTGACAAACTCAGATCCGTTATTTGTTTTTACAACATATGTCCTATCTCTAACTTTTCGCACTACAATTCCTGGTATCCATTTCCCTTTTGGTTTTAACTGTACCGCTACTTTTGCTCCATTTTGCAGTTCTACTAGGTTTTTTGCCCCTTTGCTATTAAAATATCTTTGTTGATTTAGTTGATTATTATCTAGCATTTTGTGATATCTTTCCTTATTTATTATTTTAGGTTCTAAATTTCTATTGCTACCTGGAATTGTAGTTCGTAATTTCCTACTCATTAATATTTGTGCCGGCGAAAAGTTCTCGGCAACAGTCATATTTCTGTAATACAATAACGCCAGATATATATCTTTGTGATCCTCTAATACTTTTTTTGAATATTTTCTTGGCTGTTTGTACATTTTGTTCGGCCATACCGTTGGACTGTGCATGCGTAGGAGAAGACATTTTGTGGGTAAACTCTCATTCAGTGGCAAATTTCTTGAACGCTTGTGATGAGAACTGCGGTCCTCCATCACTTATTACTATTACCGGTATCCCATGTCTCGCAAACATAGATTTTAAAATGTTTATAACTTTGTGACTACTAGTGTCTTTTCCTAGCCTTCAATTTCTATGAACTTAGAGTAATAATCTATTACTAGCAAGTATTTTTCCCCTTGCAGTTCAAACAGATCGCATCCTACTTTGTTCCATGGTAACATTTTTATTCCATGTGATTTTAACTCCTCCGAGGTTTGTGAATTTGCATATTTCATGCATAAGTGACACGACTCTATCATTTGTTTGATTTCATTATTCATAGTAGGCCAGAAGACAGATTCTTTTGCGAGATACAAGCACCTTTTAAATCCCATGTGATTGTAATGAATTTTATTTAACATTTCTTTTCTTAATTTCCGTGGAATGACTAAACTACACCCTTTAAAGACAAGATCATCGTTTATCGATAATTCCCCTTTAAATTTTGCATATGGCTTTAATTTGTCCTTAAGTTTCTTATGATTTTTCGGCCATCCTTCTATTATAACCTTTTTCAGATCTGTTAATTCTTCATCATCCCTCGTTTTATCTTTAATTTTTTGTAACTTTTCTTTAGTGACACTTAGTTCTGACACAATAAGACATACTTGTGCTTGTATTTTGTTGTCAAATTCTTCCTCTGTTTGTCCTTTCATATACGCGCGTGATAAAGTATTAGCTATTATTAATTGTTTTCCCGGTTTGTATTTTAAATCTATGTCGTATTTCTGTACCTGAAGTAGCATACGTTGTAATCTCGGCGGACATTTACTTATTGGCTTTTTGAATATGGAGATTAACGGTTGGTGATCTGTTTCAACTACAACTTTCTTCCCGTATATGTATTCATGAAATCTATTTAAACCGAAACATACCGCGGCCATTTCTTTTTCGATCTGCGCATATCTTTGCTGCGACTCTGTTAATGCCTTGGAGGCATAGGCGCACGGTAAATTATTTTGTAGCAAAACTGCTCCTACTCCTGACTTGGAGCTGTCTACTGACACTACTGTTTCTTTGTTTACGTTAAAGAATTGCAACGCCGGTTTCGATATTAATTTATTTTTTAAAACTTCTAGGGCCTTTTCTTGTTCCGGTCCCCACGAAAAAAGTACCTCTTTTTTTAAGAGATTTCTTAACGGTGCTGTTTCATTAGAAAAGCTTGATATAAATTTGCTTACGTAAGTTAGCATACCCAACACGCGCTGTACATCTTCTTTACTTTTAGGTATTTGTAATTCTTTGATAGCTGTAATTTTACTTTCATCTAGCGCAATTTCTTTCTCACTTATTATATGTCCCAAGTACTTAATATTACTTTTGCCGAATTGACATTTACTTAAATTAAACTTAACTTTATTTTTCTTTGCTGTTTCTAACACTTTTTTTAATTTCTCATCATGTTCCGCTTTATTTTTACCATAAATGATTATGTCGTCTATATAAATATCGCATCTTTCGCAATCTTGAAAGATCTGTCTGAACCTTTCCTGAAAAACCTCTGGGGCTGACTTTATGCCGTATGGCAATCTAAGAAACTTATACCGTCCATACGGTGTACCGAATGTGCATAATTTTGAGCTTTCTTTGTCTAAAACGATTTGGTAAAACCCACTAGTTGCGTCTAGTGTACTGAATACTTTGGCTCCTGCTAATTTAGGTGTGATTTCATCTAGTGTAGGAATTAAACAGTATTCACGCTTTATATTATTATTTAGATCCTTTGGATCCAAACAAATTCTTAGACTGCCATTCGGTTTCCGGGTTATTACTAAGGCATTCACCCAATCTGTGACTTCCTCTACTTTTTCTATTATTTTATCTTTTACTAATTCCTCTAGGCATACTTTTAGTTTAGGCAGTAACGTAAGAGCTACTCTCCGCGTAGGGTGAATTATCGATTGTGCATTCTCTTTTAATTTAATCCGATAGGGCCTCTGAAGACATCCTATTCCTGTAAAAATCTCTCTATATTTATTTGTTAATTCCGAGTAATTATTATTTTCACATATGCTTTCTACTTTCTTTATAATATTTAATTTCAGACACGACGATAGACCTAAAATCGTTGGCGTATTTGTCTTTACCACATAGAAATCTAGTTTCTGAATTTTGTTATTCTTTTTTACATTTGTTGTCAAGACGCCCATTACTTGTAATTTATCACCTGTATACGACTTGAGTATTGTTTTAGTCGGACTGATTTTGACATTTTTAATACCCAGCGACTTTATATGTTCAATCGACAGTACGTTACACATTGCACCTGTGTCTATTTTGAATTTTATTTTATCGTTATTAATTTCTAACTCTGTGTACCATGCATTTTCTGTTTTTTGTTCTCCGTTAATCGCTCCTATAAATAAATATTCTCTTTTGTCGTGAGTTGTAAGAGTGTCTACCTTTTCTTCTTTCTGTTTAATTTCATTTACTTTTTTATTATTTTTTTTACAGACTACTGCAAAATGATTTTTTTTATTACATTTTCCACATACTTTACCGTACGCCGGACAGTTATTTAACTTATGATTTTTGTTGCACCTCGTGCAGTTATTAATTATCTTATCTTTATTCTTGTAGACACTTTTACCTCTCACCTCCTGTTTTTGACCTTTCGCTTTTTGAGTTTTTATTGTATTTACAGCTCCCGACGTTTCTCCGGCAGCTTCCATTTCCTTGCTTTGAACCTTGATTTTCTCCAACACTTTGCATTTGTGTATGGCCTCTTCTAGGGTCAGCGAGTCATCCTGCAGCAGCTTTTCCCTCATTTTGTTGCTTTGGACTCCACAGATGATCATGCATTTGATTAGGCTATTCTGTAGGTCTCCCAGTTTACATCTTTGGGTTTGTTCCGTTAATTCTACGACGAACTGCTCTAGCGACTGCCCTTGCTTCTGTCTCAGCATGAAGAATACGTATCTTTCGTACGAGAGATTTTCCTTGAGAAGGAAATGTGCTTCGTACTTTTCCAGAAGTACTGATAATTTTTCTTTCTCATCTTCCGATAGGGTGAAGGTTTTGTATATCTTGAAACCTTCTTTACTTATATAGTGCAAGAGTTGTGCACATTGAGTATCTTGTGGCTTCTTTGACACCTCCGACACGCCTTCAGATAATTTTCAAATCGGCTTTTCCACATTTGTCAGCTTTCAGCAACATTCCCCGTCATTCTTATGGGGCTGATGCCGTCTCCCATCCTGCTCATATCCACGTCGGTGCTACTTTCCCGCTAACGAGATGCTTTTCTTTTAGGTTATGTCGTCCCTGTTCTTCACCGTTTGCCTGTTTTTACTTTCTATCTTTGGCTATACCTTTTTACTTTTTTTTTTACATTTACGACTGCGCCAGTCTTATTTGTCAGCTCAGTTATGTCTGCAGGTGAGGATATTAATTACAACTCTTTGTGGACGACACGTGTCTGCTTTATTGTTCGTCGTACTCCCTTACAATGCCGCCAACCTTGCTCGATCGCCGCGCACCCTTCTTAATCCTTCAGACTAGTTTCCACTACACCGCGGACGTCGGCGGGCGGTTTTGTATAAGCGGCGGTGGCGGAATTGTCATGCGGGCACGTACCATGACGTCGACCCCGAATATCATGTCTACGTCCAGCCCCGGCATGACTTGAAACCCGTGCTCGAAGTCGTGTCCGGGCAAGCGGAAGCGGAAGCACGAGATATCCGCGGTTGAGTTCGCTTGCCCCGTTGGCGAGGTACACGCGTCCGGTCGCTGGTTGGAGCTCGTAGCCTAGTCGCTCAAGGCGGTCGGCGGCGGCTGGGCTGATGAAGGACGCTTCGGAACCGGAGTCTAGCAGAGCGGTAAGCTCGGTGCTTTTGATGGCGAGGTGTATGTGTGGCCGCGGGGTGAAGTTTATACGGAGGACCGAGGCGCGGCGGTCTTGTCCCCGGTCCCGGACGCGTTTCCCGGCGGCGGATGACAATCCCGCGTGAACACGCTATTCCTGCCGCACTGGGAACAGAATTTTTTCGCGGGCAGTCGAAGCGAGTGTGCCCACGCTGCTTGCAGCGCCAGCAGCACTCGCTCTTCTCGTATGCGGAGGCGGCGTTACTCGCGGACGGCTTAGGAGCGGGCCGACGCTCGCGAGTCTGCGCTTGTATTGCTTCGTACTCCTCGGCGTCGCGTAGGAGCTCGGCAGTGCGGTGTATTTGCTCGCGCCGGACGTATAGTTTGTAGCGAGGGTGGAGGTTCTCATAGAGGAGGTCGAGATGTTCCTCCTCCGTGTACTCCCTGGCGCGGCGCATCATGGTCAGTACGTTTGTGGCGTATTTTCGGTACGGCTCTTCGGTACCCTGCATGTGCAACTGGATGTCTCGCCGCAACTTTGCGGCGTATCGGCACGGCAAGTAGTACGCGCGGAAGTCCTCCGCGAACACGTCCCCCCCCCAGGCGGAACGGATGTTGCGGTACCACAACAGGGCGTCGCCGCGCAGCATCTCGGGGATGCCGCAGAGTAATTGCGAACCCGTAAAGCCATACGCGTCTCGCAATTCCTCCACGCGTTCGAGGAACGAGATTGGGTCCTTGCCGTAGAAATGGCATCCCCACTTCCTAATTTGATTAATCGGTTTCACGCGGTTCTCCTCGGTTGCGGCGGAGTCGGTCAGGTCGATGCGTGTTTCGGGTAGGGTCGGCATGTCGATGTCGTGGCTGTACTCCGGATGCAGGACGCAATATTTGCTTAAGCGGTGGCGGAGCTGCTCGACGGTGCCGGCGGTATCGAGCTCGAGTCGGTGTAGCTGGCAGATTAACAGTTCACGGCCGAGGCGGTAAATCCAGCTGCGTGGCATTCCCGGCGCGGTCTAATTCCTTCCGGTCTAGATCGGTCTTTGTTCGGGCGTCATGTAACGACCGTACTTTGCGCACGGATGGCTGGCGGTGCGGGGACGGGCGCGAAAGGTCGCCTGGAGGAATTAGACATGTTTTAAGTTGATAGATACAATTACGTTTATTTCACGCGGTTAGTCTTACATAAATTCGGTACATTTACGGTTGCGGTTACTAATACGCAGTACTATTAGCGGTACGAGGCTCTGGAAATCCGGAGATGCGATCAGGCGGTGATCGAGACGCGGATCTCAATTAGTCATCTAGACGCGCGGACGGACGTGACACAGAAATTCGGAACTTATAGATATATACAGGCTTGGCATACGCGGTACGGGAATCTATTTACAAATGCTTGGACATACGCGGTACGGGAAGCTATTTACACAGGCTTTGTCGAGCGCACCTGTCGCGCGAGACGCGGTTCGCGGAATTGTGTCGGGTGTTTTTCTCCAAATCGCGGCGGCCTTGCTGCTGTGGCCGTGACGCTCGTGTGAGACGCGGTGCATGGTGCGGTAAGCGCGGCGCGTACACAGATGCGTGCGTTGTTGTCGGTTCGTCGCGCGGCCCGTCGCGAGGCGGTTAATACCGCGAGTAATCGCTGGAGGACACCCCCTTACGCCAAGTGCGCTTGGTGGAGGCACGGAGAACCGTACCCCCGTACGTGAGGTGGCGTCGGACTCGGGAGGCTTAAAGGATGGAAGTCGCCTTTGCGTCAAGTGGCTTGACGGGGCCCAAGTTTCTCTTGAGCCCAGGTTGACGAGTCTGGAAACGGAGCTAGGATCGGAGGCGGAAGCGGTTGCTAGCTAAGTGGCTTAGCGGAGACTGAGGCGCTCAATCTCGATGGCAACCTAGGACTTCTCGGCGGACCGGCCAAAAGCGGATAAGGTCTCTTCCTCCGGCGAACGTCGCCTTATATATCCGAGAATCGCGGCGAGGGGATGCGCGGCGCGTTACGGCGGAGCGGTCCGGCGGCAGCATCTCCGCCACTCGATCTCGGGTCTCTCGCTTCGGATCACGGGCGCAGAGTGTGGCTGGCGCAGACCGCGCGAGAACGAGAGCGCGTGCGCGCGAAGACGAAGCGCGGGAGCGATCGCTCGTTCGCTCTGGTATTATAACATTTATTAGGCGCTATGCGCCGCTAATTGCCGTCCGGCGGATGTTCGGCCGGACGGTTCGGACGGTTAGGCGGTTCGGGGGGGTCGGAAGGCGGTTCGTTACAAGTTTTTAACATTTATGAAATTATTGTAAAGCGGAGGACTAATAAGAGGACGCTTTTGTTGTGTGCGAGAAACACTACTATAGGCGAGGGAATAATGTAAACAAAAGTGTATAATAGCATTTATATTGTAAAATAATGAAGAAAAACGATGATATGTATAGGCATTATGTCTTAAACACTGTTTTGTGTATTTTCGACATACAATCCCGTCAAATAAATAAAGGAGAGAAGTAATGGGATTTAACTATGCTATAGGAAAGAGTATACGGGTGACGCGGTAACGAAGGTTGGAAAGAAAATTGAGATCGTCCAAATAAAAAGGTGGTAATTGAAGAGTGGCAAGGGATAGCTTTGTAGAAGCAATTTATGATTGGGCAAGGTTGTCTTCATCCTACACAATAACATTGAAAATGAGACACATTTTACATAAAATAATAGTAAAATGCATATTTATGATGTCGTGGATGAAGATTCGCCTGTCAATGTTTCTTGCATTTTTGGCGTTAAAGATTATAAGGACCGGCGAGGTGCCTAGGCATGTGGCGATTATCATGGATGGCAATAGACGATACGCCACAAAACAAAACATACCAAGAAAGGAGGGACACATAAAAGAGTACGTATCCTTGAAAAGTGAGTTTGCACGGGGGTTAGTCTGTATTCATGACTCATATGTTTTATTTGCAACAGGTTTAATAATTTGCTTAGGATAATATTGTTATGCAAGGATCTTGGTATTGTAGAGATCACAGTTTATATTTTTAGCATAAACAATTTTAAACGTACAAAAGAGGAAGTCGACGACATCATGAACATTATCAAATGTTTCTTTGAACACACGTATGTATTTTAAATTAGGCTTAACTTTACCGCATAATTTTAAATCTTGTTACAATTGAATATAATTTTCAGAAACGAATTAGCAGACGTCGGAGTGTGCATTCGTGTGATTGGCAATTTGTCTTTTCTTCGGGAAGACATTCTAAAATCAATTGCTCGTGCTATAATCACTTCTAAAGACAATAATAAATTAATTTTAAATCTTGCTTGTTCTTATACATGTAAGTATGATTTACATTGTATATTTATATGTATATTAAACATATTATATATTATATATATATTTTTTTTCTTTAAATGCATATATTCTATATAATCTTTTATTTCTGTAGCAAGAGATGAACTTACCTATGCAATTAAAGAAATAACAATGGGTAAAATGCATAATGATATCTTACTAGAAGATATTACTAAAAATTTGATATCTGACTGTTTGTACACTTACAAATCTTCAAATCCAGATTTATTAATTCGTACTTCCGGAGAGGTTCGACTTATTGTTAGTAACTTCCTCATGTGGCAAGTAAGAAAACGTATTTTTTGTGAATAAAATAAAGGACTTCGCACACGTTACATGAAAAAAAAACCAAAAAGTATAGCTAATCTGAGCTCTTGGTCATTAAAATTTTTAATCTGCACCCAAAAAGCAAGGACATATTTATAATAAATTTAACCAATTTAAAACCGTCTTTTTCATGTAATGTGTGCGGGGTTCTTTTTTTCGTAACTTATCAAAACAGATCTGCGTCTAAAAATAATTTTACTAAATTTTTTTAGGTTTCTACTGCTTACCTCTACTTTACTAATACGTTATAGCCTGAATTTGATTTATGGGATTTGCTCCGCGCAATCTTTTATTATCAAACATGTTATTCTGACTTGCAAAAAATTAAAAACAATTTGAAAATTATCGTGCCTAACACTAGAGCATCCATGTTCGTCGATAAGTTGCACCGTAAACGCGAAATTATGATCGAAAAAATATATAAATCATCAGTTCAATCTAGAAATAAATGAATTTTATTTTAGTATCAATATAATATGCTAAAAATCTATTGTATATTTTGCTTCTAATCAATTTTTCGTTAGAGCTTATTCAATTTTACTCTATTTTGTGAATTTATATTTATCAAATTATTATAGCAATTAAATGTTGTTATGTCTTGTATAACAACAAAATTGATAAATTTACAAACATTTTATAAAAGAAATTAGTTGAGCAGTTAAATAAAGACAATTATATGCGGGAACTAATACGTTTATTAAGTGTACAAATTAAGTTGGTGCCTTTTTTCATGAAATTCAACATGTATTCAGAAAAAGACAAGTATACCTTTAACATTCAAAATAATTACCATCGTTTTTTATGACTTTGCCTCATCTTTCGGGCAGCTGACGAATGCCCTGACAAAAAAAGTTTGGCAATTTTAACTTGATGAAGTTATCTACGCTTTTTCGGATTTCGTCAACTGTTTTGAATTGTTTTACTCATCAGCTAGGTGATGTCAAAGCAACCGAAATAGGTGGTATTCTGACGATGCGATATCTGGTGAGTAAAGGAGTTGGAATTTTCCAGTTCATAAATGATGTTTTATATCCCTTTTGCGATATATAATCGAGCATTGTGTTGTAAAATTACTTGCTTGCTTCCACCGTCAGTAAAGACCTTTTTTGCTTTAACACATCGCTCAAACGGACGAGTTGTTGTTGGTAATACTTTGTAATAACAGTCTGATTAAGCTTCAGCAACTCGTAATGCGTCAAACCCTTCATAACCTACCGAATACTCGGCAAAAGTTTTTTGCATGGATATTGAGTATCGAAGTTGACGGTTAGCCAGGATTTACTAATAATTTTCTGCGTTTAGGGTCGTTGTATAATACCTATGTTTTGTAATCCGTAGTGATTTTCTATAAAAAATCTTTCCTTTTAAGTCAAGTGAGCAAAGACATTACTGTGTCGAATCTTCGCACCTTGTTTTGCAAGCTCAGGTTGTGAGGAACCATCTACCCCCTTTCTGAACGGTTTTTAATTGGAATTTTACTTAATTTCAACTTTCTAATGTTCTATTAAAAAGTGAAATGACAATAACAATTGGTGAAACTATGTAATTTTGGCAAATATATGAACAAAGTTATGGTAAATGCAAGGTAATTTTTGAAAAATTATAATTTTCTTAAAAGTCGAAGAAATTAATGGTAAAGGATCATATTTTTATAAAAGAATGTTTCATTGATTTGAATTTATAATTTAATGTTAATTTTGGAACATAAATAATGCTTACATTTATGATATAAAATTAGTAGTGGATAATATGTTAAAAATTATTGTTACATCCTGCGGAGTAACGATTCTTTCCTTCGCGACCAGCGGATATTCTAATTAACGGAGCCGAGCGGCGGTGATCTCACCCTCATTCCAAGAATACGGTGACTCTCACGGCAATAATCAGATGTCACAAATTAAGTAGTTATAAATTCACCAATTATGGAGATCTGAGGTGACACCGTTGCTCAACGCCGGAAACACCAAAGATAGTAAAATCAGAGAACTGGAAGACGCACGTGTGCACCCCTTTGTGTTCTGAATGTCCGACACCCGCATAGCAACAAATCAAAGAATTTTTGACATTTAATGCCTCCGAGAGTTCAATTGTCAAACCTGCCACTTTCTCGGATAACAATTACCGAGGAATATAAAAAAAGTCGTAAAAGTAAATATTGCACGTGGGTGTATTAATGAATAAAGTGATGCACACGGCCCTCGATGGAACAAAGGGAATCATAGATGAAAATTAGTATAAATAGGTGCGTCTTCTAGCGGAGAGGCTAGTCTAGTCTTCATTCCTCGTCCGAATCGCAGTTCCGTGGCATCTTGCATGCCAAGTTCTGCGATTCTCGGATCCGCGGCCTTTAAACTCGTGCGGAGCACAAGTCTCGGTCGGGAAAGTACCATAGTGAAAACGGGCATATTTGGGATCTGGCGACCATTCCCCATCGCACCCGCAATTTTGGCTGAATGGAAAGTGCCATAGTGAAAACGGGCGTATTTGGGATCTGGTGACCATTCTTCATTGGACCTGCAATCCTTTTTGGCTGAATTGTTCGTCTCCCGCTGAGTACGGCCCCAGTTTGGAGGTCTGCGGCCCCCGAGAGTATCACATTTGTCAACTTTAACAGTTTAACCAACAAGTAGTAAATTCCAATCATAAGTTTATCTTTCCTGACTGGCTTTTCTCTCTTACGGGTGATCTATACATATTCACATTACAACTTCCCCTCCGACCATTTCTGATTACCTTTACCTCTTCCTGGATCGAATCAAACTCTGTTTGATTCGATTCAACCTTGATTTCCATTTTGGATTAAATCGAGTTTCGGCTCGATTTGATTCAAAGAAATTTATACTCTTATTCTTCTGGATTGAATCGAACTCTGTTTGATTCGATTCAACCTTGATTTCCATTTTGGATTAAATCGAGTTTCGGCTCAATTTGATTCAAAGAAATTTATATTCTTATTCTTCTGGATTGAATCGAACTCTGTTTGATTCGATTCAACCTTGATTTCCATTTTGGATTAAATCGAGTTTCGGCTCGATTTGATTCAAAGAAATTTATATTCTTATTCTTCTGGATTGAATCAAACTCTGTTTGATTCGATTCAACCTTGATTTCCATTTTGGATTAAATCGAGTTTCGGCTCGATTTGATTCAAAGAAATTTATACTCTTATTCTTCTGGATTGTATCGAACTCTGTTTGATTCGATTCAACCTTGATTTCCATTTTGGATTAAATCGAGTTTCGGCTTGTTTTGATTCAAAGAAATGTATACTTTCTGGATTTGAATCGGCCTCCGCCGATTCGATTCAGACTTACACTGTTTTCTAATTCAACTACCTTCCCATCCCCTCTTCCCAGTAAAATTTTTTTTCTTTATTTATTCTTTTTTTTTCTCTTTCGTATATTAGAGAGAATAGGGGGTCAAATTTTTTTTTTTTGTTATTTTCGTTCTAGTGAATAACCATATTCCACCAAAAATACACAAAAATAAGTCTCGCGCCAGAGCCCGCCACCGTCGCAATCGCAGAAACCGGAGAGCAAGGAAGCTTGCTGCGTCACTCAATCTCCCTTCTGAAAGCAATACCGTTTATCGCTAACTTATTTAAATTAGGAACTTTACATAACAAACAATTAAATATTTTGATAACTTCCGGTAACACATCCGCCAATTTTCCCGCTGAACCCTCTTACTCTCCAATCCCTCTCGACGAAGAGGAATCGTCAACCCCCTCCGAACACGTAAATTCACCCGCAAATTCTCCCTCTGAACTTTCTTACTCTCCAGTCCCTCTCGACGAAAAAGAACCGTCAACCCCCTCCGAACACGTAAACTCCCCCGCCTCTATTTCAAGTCAACTCACGTATAGGATCTTCCCCGATTCTCCTATCTCCCTGTCTCCACCTCCAAACCCCAAGGTTCAGGACTTCGGGGAAGACGGATTTCTGCGGAGATCTCCGAGCCCCGAGTTCCTCGACTTTGAGGAAGAAGAAGAAGTTCCCTTAGAGCCTCCGATCTTCGGATCTCAATCTTGAGGATGGACCTCCTCCCCCTTCTCCTGTCTCCAGCGTGGAATATCTAGACGAGCTTCCACCACTTCCACCTCGTTTGTTTTTCGCTCTTGGCTCCCTCTAGTCGTTAAACGCCATCCTGTCTGTCCTTCCTTTGTGTTCCAATCCCCTCCCTCCTGGCGCATTTTCAATCGGACCTGACCAGTTCGATCTGGAAACCGTTCGCGCCTATCTTCTCCACCTCTCTCCTGACGGAACTATTCCCGTCTTCTTCCCCCACACGTACCCAAATTATTACTTAGTCCCGAAATTAATATTCCTCAACCATTTTCGCCTCAATTTCGCTACTGTAAGAGAAATTAGAGAATAATATTTCTAGACAATATGACACAATTATACATACACACGTACGAATATCCTGTTCGTCATACTAGTATAGGATATTATAAATGTAAATATATATATATATGTATATGTATATATATATGTGTATAATCGTAATTGTTAATCTCGAACTTTGTATCACGAGTCTGCGGATTTTTCGCTTTTTTAATTACTAAATTGTGTTCCTTAACAACTCCAATTTGTAATAAATTACTTTCACATAGAATTAAATTTTTTTTCTTATATATATTTATCTTTCATTATTTTCTTTCAATAAATCGATGATTGACTATAAGGAAATTTGATTGATTTCTCAACCGGACTCATTATCCATCGCTCTATTAAGCCAAGCACTAGGTCCGATCCCGAGGTAAAGCAATTAAATTTGCTGCCTCAAAACAGGACCAAGGGACGCGAAACACCCCCGGGTGTTTGTCGTTGGTCCTACTGATCCATATACCCTGGGTTGTCGTGCCTTCTGTGCACGTTCTCAAGTTGTTACGTCCCTCCTTTCTCCCCACGTATCTTACCGATCCTTCTTCAACTCTGGACGTAACACTACAAACGTGCAAATATAATATATTGATAAAATAAAATATTATTAAAAATAAAAAATTACTTCCAATTTTAGTACTTTCATGCAATGGGCTTTCAGCCAAGTTGGAGTCAATCGTCCACTGTGAATTTTTCACACCGACCTATACTACAACGACTATCAAGCGATGCGGTAGTGTCGCGACACCAGGTATAAAAAAAAATTTAGTCAATATTTTGTGATTACGGTACTGGCTTTGTCGAAGCGCTACCGCAGTAGCTTTATCTCGAATTTTTGCTTTGCTCATTTTTCAATTTAATTAACTCTGAATTTACTCGAAAACGAAAGTTATGATGAAAAAAGTTCTAATGATACTTTTATAATAACTTTTTACGAGCTTTTGATTGCGACCGGTTCGAATGAAATCAGTTCAGTCAATCCCGAGATTCGATAAGCGAATATAGATTCACTTGAAAAGTATCACTTCGACGATTTCAGTTTTCAGTGTTGTTCGTCGTCTTCGTCATCTTTGTCTTGTTCAGTCTTGCGAGTGTCCGCCAAAACGCATTTACAACGCTTAAGATGAGCGATTGTCCATCAAGGTTCTTATGTGAGGTTATGCACTATACAGCTACCTAATCGAGAGAGCGCCCGAGAGAGAGAGAAAGAGAAAGCATTCGAGAGAGAAAAAGAGAGAGAAGTATAATCCTTACAAAAATCTTTAAAAAAAAATGTACGCCAGATATAAAAAAGTTTCGTATAGTTTTTTTAAAATTCTTAACGAAAACCCTTTTTTAAGAAGGTATCGTATATTAGTCTATCTTATATTAAAAACATATTTTTAAATTAAACTATTCCAAAAGAAGATTTGATCACACAATTAGCTAGGTGTTTCAAACGGGATCATAGTGAAAAAAAATACTTGGCATGCCCGGGTCTCTTTATATTAGGTCCTATATATTTAAATAATACGACTCGGACACGCCAAGTATTTATTTTCACTATGATCCCGTTTGAAATACCTGGCTAATTGTATGATTTAATATTTTTTTCTAATTTAAGAACATGTTTTTAATATAAGATAGTTAGACTAATATACGATATTTTTTTAAAAAAGGATTATTGTTTAGAATTTTGGAAGACTATACAACACTTCTGTAACAAACCGCCTTTCCGCGCCCCCCTCGGACCGTCCACCGTTCTAGGCTGTCCGGCCGAACAACCGCCGGACAGCGAGAAACCAGCGCCAACAAAACTTTCAAAACCGGCGTAGCGCGCGTATACGCATCCGCGCGTCGAGAGATCTCCGCGCGCACGCGCTCCGTAAAGCGACCGAAGTGGCGATCGCTGCCAATCTCGAGCGGCAGGGATTCCCTTTCCGTAACCGCACCGTTCCGTACCCCTGCACCGTCCCTGCTCTCGAGATTCGGCTTTATAAGCGCCACTGCTTCGATAGTCAGGACTTCTTTTCCGTCCGCCTTCCGTCCGAGAAAGAAGTACATCCTAAGCGCTAATCGGAATTAAGAAAACTTAGCTTCCGTCAAGTGATCTTGACAACTGGCCATCCGATCCCAGACCGCCAGTTCACGGGCTTAAGTCCATCTTGGGCTCCACCAGGAGATCCTGGTAGTCGGCACTTTCCCGATCCGTTGTCTTGCCACGTCACGATTCGGGGTGTGAAGTTCCGCGCCTCCAAATGATCTTGGCGTGAGTCGATTGCCACCGCCGCATAACATCGATACTAACCGCAGCGCGTCGCGATCGGATTCGAGGCAAAGTACAGCTGTACCGCGCGCGCGACGTCTTCGGCCGTAGCCGCGGCCTTCGGCAAGGCCACGGCACCAGCGCATCAACAGGGATTCCAAATTCCGAGAAACTCGGCTCGGAGTCCCTCAATTGTAAATAAACACCGCCTGTAAATATCGCGTTTAAATCCGACCGTTCCGATCACCGCGTTCGACTTTCCGTCTTTGTTTGTCCGCGCGTTCTGATTTTCTGTTTGTCCGTCCGCACGTAAATATAAACCTTCGTTACGTCCGTCCGAGCGTCATTCTCATTCGTCCGTCCGCGCGCCGCGTCCAGAACGTTACTATCTTGTACCGCACCGTCTATGCGAAATAAAGTGTATTTTATCTACCATCGACGACGTCTAGTTCTCTTGGCGACCTCATCCGCGTCCTCGTCCGCCGAACTCACGCTGTCCCGTGCGCGGAAAAATCAGGTCGTTACACTTTTTTTTTTTTTTTTTTTTTAACGGGGGGAAAATACTCATAGTACCCCGGGTTGGCTAGACCACGGGAGTGTGTGACTCGGGACGCGGTACCCCTCGTCGGCACAGACCGCTTGCGCGGCAGAAAGTTGGCGAGGCCCGGCCCGCCTACCCACTAAAAACCCACCGAGCCCATCTCGCCCCGTTGCGTGGAGGGACCGGGATTGCTGTAGCACTCTCCAACATCCCTCCACTGGGGATCGGAGCATGAAGCTCCCCGACGCGCCAGTTCGTCGGGTTGGGAGTCGGGCTTTGCTGGCCCAGCCGAGATACGTCAGCCAGTAGGGCCTAGCCCGACCCCGGGGGTGCGGAGCGAGGCATCACGCACCCCCGCGCCCATTTAGGGCCATGGGGCCGCTCCCGACATATCGCCGGTGCGAGCCCCACGCCCAGGGACGAGCGGTCGCCGCCGCCCGCCCCACCACCTCCCGTCCACGGCGCTCGCGTGGCCGGGCCGAGCGCCAGGGGAGGGACATCTCGCCTGGTGCCGGGCCCCATCGGCCTGGGCCCCGTCCCGTCGCATCCCCCGAGCGCTAGGGGCAGCTAGGGGCGGGCACCCGAGGAGCGGCACTATCGCCGCTTCCCCTTGCCGAGGACGGGCGGCCCCGGGGAGGGCGCACTGGGCGCGCCTCCCTTGGGCCTCGTCTCCCTCGTGGCCTTACTCCCCCTCCGCTCCCTCTGCGGGAGTTGGCGGGGAGGGGGGACAGAACCACCCGGGCCACGGGGAGGTTATCCCCAGGATCAGGTCGTTACACTTCTTTATACCCTGCTGACATTTTTTCTTTTTTAAAAAAATATAATCTATGGATATCGCACTTTTTATTTATTTTGATTCTTTTTACATCTAGTATCTTCAATAGTACATTTCAATGGCCAATCTCAGTGAGAAATAATAAGTTGAGAAGACGTTTATTCGACGTCTATGTCGCTGATTGTTAATATAACAAGTTGAAAAGACGTTTATTCGACGTCTATGTCGTTGATGATTGATATTAATAAGTTGAAACCTAGCATCACTTTTCTCTTTTTAAAAAAAAATATTTTTTTAGGGATCTCACTACTTTTTGGTACTTTTTTATTTTAATTGAAAAACGTTTTTACTTTTAAGATTAAAAAAAAATTATTATTATTATTATTATACGTGGCAAAATTTATAATTATTTTCTCAACAAAATGTACAAATCAATCATAATATTAAAGAATCTACAACTAATCTGATAAGCTTGTATGCAATTTAATAATTAATTGAAAAGGCCAATAAGACGAGCAAAAAGGTGTAGATGTTTGTATGACTTATAATACATATTTATTAATACTCGAGACACAAACGTTTTGACTTTACGGAATCTTCTTCAGTGTGTGTGTATTCTTACATTATAGACGCAAAGCTTAAACAGAATCTTCGAAACAGCCTGAGACTTTTAAATACAATAGTCCGGGATTTAAAGCTCATGGTCCAAAATTTCTATTATTGCTTCATCGATTTCCAATCCGCGAAACAAATTGTGTCAAAAGTTCGGTCGACATCTCGCTTCTTGTACGACTCGTGCAAGTTAATCGATCTCCGACCAATGATACTTTAAAAATATAACAAAAATAAAATAATAAAACCAAATTTCACTAATGGCCGTTACGCGCGTTTTTACAAATTCTGTGTCAGTTCAATCACATATTTTATGTAGGTAGTTAAACTTACGATTCGTCGTTAGAGTCGTTGTAAGGCATGTTCAACGCTGATCGCTTATAACGTTAACGCACAACGAACGATCTGTATTGATTGGCGTGACAAGGGAGACTGAACACTTCTGATGTTGCAAAGCGTGCGCAACCCGCGTCTGAGTCAAATATTTCACTGTTTATAATTATATTCCCTATTCTTTCTTTGTAACATATTGACCAGTTTATTCAAAATAGTGTTGTAACAGTCGTCTAACAGCTCCGTATCCGTTTTTTGATTAAGACCATTTTTTTGTTCATTAATGTGTATCAATTCGGAAATTAAGCGCTTGTAATAATTTGGTCCAAAATCAAGGATTTTTACATTTTTCCAATCGAACGAATGACTCCGTTGTACTCTATGTTCGCTAATAACGGATATTTTTGCTGTTTCAAGTTTAATGTTGTTTACATGTTCTTGGATTCTTCTTTTTAGTTTTTTTTTTGTTTGTCCTACGTACGAGGCATAACAGTCGTTACAATTTAATTTATAGACGACGTTGTTACATTCTGTTTTTATGTTCTTATCCTTGTGTGCTTTAACAAACTTATCTAGCTTATTTAGACATCTAGTCTAATAAACCTAGTCTAATTATATCTTTATTCAGGGACGTAGATATTTTTTCAAACACGTTTTTTGTGTACTGAAAGACCAAATACTTTTTTTTCCATCGTGTCCTACACTTCGATCAGTTTCTGAACTTCTTTATTTAATTTCGTATTAATCAATTTCTTGATTCTTATGTTGATTTTGTTAAAAATCAATTCTATTGGGTAGCCGTTATTAATTAAAATGTTAACGCAAAATTCTAGATTTTTTTTGTAGTGTTGGGTGTGTGATAATAATAGCGCCCGATCTACCATGCTGTAAATGGTTCCTATTTTTTTGGCTAACTGGGTGGTGTGAATAGTGTGATAAGTATCTACCTGACAAGATGTCTTTATGGAACCAGTTAATATGTAAGATGTTGTACTTGACTCTAATTAAGATATCCAAAAATTGAGGCTACGTTTCTTTTCCCGTTTGATAGTAAACTGTAGACGGTTGTGGTATCCGTTAAATTCATTTAGAATATTATCAACCGCTTTGGTGGGTGCCGCCAAAGTAATATCGTCCACATAGCGTATGTAAAACGGTAAAACTACTTTTATGTTATTTAGAACTTTGGACTCCAGATCTTGCATCACTATGTCTGCAATTACCGGTGATAACGGTGAGCCCATAGGGATATCAAATGTTTGTTTGTATATTTTATTATTAAAAGTAAAAAACGTGATCGTTAAAACAAACTGTACCGCTGTAATAAATTTGTCTTTTGGGATATTGGTCTTTTTTTCTATGGATTCCTACCTAGAACTAATCCCCTCGATCGCAAGGTCTAACGGCACATTGGTAAATAAGGATGTCGCATCAAATGATATCATAACAAGTTCTTGAGACGCCGAGGAACACTTAAAACATTTAAGATTAGTTTTTGAAAGATTTTGCAAATTTGACATCAAAAACAATTTTGCAAATGCGCAAATTGCAAGAATTTACAAATTTAAGCAAATGCGTCTTCGGAGCATCTGAAGTTCATTATCTGGGCTATTGCATTTCAAAGGACGGTACCCAGCCTTTGCCAGACCGCATTACAGCAATTCAGCAATTTCCAAAGCCTAAAACGTTTAAAGATCTTCGGAAATTTTTAGGCATTATTAATTTTTATCGACGCTTCCTGAAAAATGCCGCGTCAGTTCAAGCGCATTTACATGCTCTTTTTACGGGAACTAAGAAGAACGGCAACTCTAACATCAAGAAGCTACAAAAGCCTTTTACGATTGTGAAACAAATTTAGCGAAGGCTACCCTGCTTCATTAACCAAGGAGGGTGCAACACTTGCGTTTTCTTGTGACGCTTTCGACAGCGCTATGGGAGCTACGTTGGAACAATACAACAACCAACAGTGGAAACCCTTGGGATTCTATTCTAAAAGATTCTCCAAAGCTCAGCAAAACTATAACACTTATGATCGATAGCTTCAAAGCAATTTTTAGTGGTCTTAAATTTTTTCAGTATTTAGTCAAGGGTAAGAAATTAGTAATTAAGACTGATTACAAGTCCATGACTTATGCTTTTAAACAAAAATCAGAAAAAGCGTCACCTCAACAGCTTCGACAGCTTGATTTTATTAGCCAGTTCACAATAGTTATAGTTTATGTTTTAGGAGCTGATAATATCGTTGCTTACGCTTTCTCCCGTTTTGATATTATTAACGTGCTAGTCACTGTGGGCGGATCCTGATGGCGCACGGTGCGATAACCCACGTCCCGATAGCACACGTCAAATTTAAAATAATTCCCGCTAACTCACGTCTCATTAGCACACGTCCCGATAACGCACAAAGTAAAACACGCACCTGCTCGATCACACACGTTTTGATAGCACACGTCAAATTTAAAATAATTCCCGATAATCCACGTATCTTAAGCACACGTGCCGATAACTCACGAAGAAAAACGTACGACTGGTCGATAACGCAAGCCTCGATAGCCCACGTCTCTATAGCGCACGCCTTGATAGCCCACGTCTCTATAGCGCACGTTTCGATAACTCACGTCTCTATAGCACACGTCTCGATAGTCCACATTTCTATAACCCATGAAGTAAAAAATTCGCTAAAGAGACGTAGGCTGTCGAGACGTAGGCTATCGAGACGTGCGCTATAGAGACGTGGGCTCTCGAGACGTGCGTTAGCGACCAGTCGTGCGTTTTTCTTTGTGGATTATCGGCACGTACTAAAGATACGTGGGTTATAGGGAATTATTTTAAATTTGACTTGTGCTATCGATACGTGTGTGATCGGGCAGGTGCGTATTTTACTTCGTGCATTATTGGGACGTGTGCTAAAGAGACGTGGGTTATCGAGAATTATTTTAAATTTGACGTGTGCTATTGGGACGTGGGCTATCGCACCGTGCGCTATCGGATTCCGCTCCTTCGGGAACAGGAGGTGGAGGTGATTAATGAAGAACCAGCTCAGCTTGAGGTTGGCTGTGGCCTATTCTCCGTAGGAACTCGTCGTAAGTAGGTTTCGTCAAGGAGGAGACGCGCTCTCCTGGATCTCTCTTTTCAGAGGCGTTTTGTGCTCTGGCGAGTTTGATTCCGGCATAGGTTATCGTTAGGCAATAAGGGTTAATTTAAATGAATAATAAAAAAAATTAAATAAAGGTGGAGAATTAGGGGAGTGGGAAGAGAAACAAATTTGTTAATGACTTATTGTTTGTAGTTATGTATATGATAACCTTCGGTCTTGGAGGTGTCCGCTCGATGGAGTGTCCCAGAGAGGAACGTCGGCCTCGATCGTGGAAGAGCCAGGCGTGATTAATCCCCTTGCGAACCAACGTCGCACGGTTAGTCGATGCAAATATCACTAACTGTTCACTAACCAACTCGATTGAGACACTTCGCGACCGAACGTCCATGTGGTATAACTGCAGGTGCGGCGTCACAGACTCGAACAGCAAAACTGTCACGGACTGTGCCACCGATAGAACAAGAATGAATTCTTTGCTCCGGAGCTCCGGCTTATATACCAATTTTGTCCCATAATTCTTACATTTTTTTAAGGGCCGGTTATTCTGTTTTTTTGCTAAGTCTGCCCACGCATTCCCAGTTGTGTGCCATTTACCTCTAATGTTCGCCAAGAAGACGCGCTTTCACATAATGCCGCAATGCGCTATTTTTTGGCGCAATCTCATAAATTGATTTTATTTTCATTTAGACAATGTAGGCGACTCTTAGAAGATCGCCAATTCGATACTTTGTGACATGTTTATTTGTGCTATGTGCATTGTTTCTTAGCGTCAAGAGAGTAGCCGTCATGAATTACGATTTCTGGGTCAACAAATTTCTAGCGTCCCCAGATGTTGCTCACTTAAGTTCGACTTTACGTTGGGCCCTATTCTTTCAAGAGGCTTCACGTTTCAATCTTAACGTTTATTTAGCTGATGCAGGTGACCTTTAGGAGATCACTTATTTGGTAAGGGTTGGCATGTTTATTGCGGACGGAATCCGATAGCGCACAGTGCGCTAGTCCACCAACCAATCATCTTGACTTATCTAACCTAACCAACGGAAAAATTCTAGGCATTGGCCGCTGTGAGTAGTGGTGGGCTATCGGTCTCGTGCACTATCGGGATCCGCCCGTTTATTGCGTCATGCACATAAATTTTCGGTGCAAAAAAAAAGTCGCGGTCGCTGGGGGGGGGGATTCGATGTTCTGACTTTTTCTATCTTCAGCGCTTGCCTACACAGACCACCCGTCTCCGGTGTCAAAAGCGTCATGCTCTCAAGACCCCTCGTATTTTAATTTAGTATCCATTCAGTGGACCTGACCTGTCGGCGAATCTCGGAGGCAGTTTTAAATACTTTATGATGACAGGCATACCGATTTTTATGATTATGGTTTATATGTGACCCCGCTTTTTTGATTGATCCCTCTCTTGCTTGAAGCGCTTACTTGTCAACCCTGCACGTGCATCAAGCAAAGGTGTATCTACTCGCGAAAGAAAAAAATCGTTACTCCGCAGGATGTATCAAACCGACAAAATATCACAAGAAACCACACTGAAAATAATGTGCGTGTGTAACTAGCAGTGCAAGAAATTCGCACTTTCGGTGCACTTGGGCAGTGCCGCCTGCACTCGGCGAGTTTCCAGTCCGCACTCAGTGTTACCCAGTGAAAAACACTATAATATGTGCGCGAGTGAATCGTATCGCGGGCCTGTCTTTGGCGGACGCATCAATATTATATGTATGTATTATGTGCTTATACCTATATGTAATTGGATAAATAATTATATATTATAAATAATTGAATAATTTTAATCTTTCAGTGTTTTGGCGAGTCTTAGCAAACGTGCATTACGTGGTTTAGTATGGTCTTCGCACTGTAATTACTGAAATCACTGGAATCATCATTGCAACGATTAAATAAATACGTCATCATGTCAGATAAGTAGCTAATATTCATATAAAATAAAAGATGAGGTATCTATGTGCCGGCTGTAATTGTAGACATTATTGAACCGATTCTTTTCTTTGATTTATTCTTTTCAGTTTTCCAATTCTTCACATAACATGTTCAGCAGAAATATTAATATCTGGGAGAACATTTTTCTGCGAATTAAGGTTAACAAATTCTGAGACTACTGTGTCCTGGAGTGTGTCCTAGTGAAAATTAAAATTACATTAATATCAGAGTAGTCAAATATCTTTCACTAGCAGTGTGACGACAGATTGTCAAGAACAAGTTTGTAAAACTGATAAAATTATCATCATTTTCTCCTGGTGAAAAAATTTTACATAAACTTAAAGAATGAATAATGTATTTCTTATTTTTCAGCAAACAGGATTTATTGTCTACTGTAACGAAATCATTAAACCTGCATATATTAGAAATAAAAAACACAAGAGCCATGAGAAATCAAGGATTTGCAAACTCGTGGAATAACAAGGAAAATTAAAAAAAATATATCAAAAACATATTTATAAATTTATTTTCCTATTAATTTTGATAATTTATATAGAATTTTCAACAAGTCTAAATCACCGTTATTTTTTCCTACTATTTGCCAAATTTTTTGTAATTCTAATTCTTTAACTTTTAAAGAACTCTCTGTTCTTGTCCAAAATGTTGGGTGTCTTATTATACTATGGATGTTTTTCTGGTGCTCTGTTAAATTTACTGTAAATAATATTACGGTATAAAAACGATTGAGTTGTAAGAATACTCTAGAAATAAATGCAACAGAGTGTTTACCTAAAAATGCGACGATTGTTGAATGTTTCTTGAGACTTTCCTTTAGTTCTTGATTGTGTTTGGATATATTATTCGTTTTATTTACTTCTCTATATACGCAGAACGAATTTGGTTGGAAACCATTTATCTAGGTTTCTTTATAATATCTAAAAATATGACTTTAAATACTCAGAGTTGTTAAAAATAATATCACAAATCATATAAAAGCCAACTTCTAATTATCTTTTAGGCAACAAAGCCAAAGAAGTTAATAACTTTGTAGCGCCCATTCCCATTTTTCTATCGCTTGTTATTATTTTATGTTTTTCCGCATTACGTAGCAGTGCTTGTAATAAGAAAGCTACATAAGGAAAATGCACATGTTTATTATTGTGTGCATTGTTATCTTTTATTACCTGGCTGTAATGGAAAAAGCATCCGATAATTTTAGCGCAGGAAATACTGCCTGTAGCGCATTTCGTTCTCCTTTTTCGAAATCTGATATTATATTAGTGGGTTTAATCTGAATTGATGTTTTTTCTAAAACTAATTTGTAATCCTTGATAGTGCGACCTTAATGCATAAACAATTAGAAATGTCTAAACATTTAAAGAAATTAAATTTAATGCTCATATACTTATGTAGAATACCTTTTACAATAATATGAATTAATTGTTTAAAGAATACAATTCTAAATTCTTTTACTCACTCTATCATTATATTTAATAGCAATTGTCCACAATTATTAACAATTGACAATTATTAATTTTTAATTGAAGCACCGTTGCAAACGTCCCATCGACAAATATAGTCATATAGTTATTAATTTGATTTAAATAATTTATAACATACTTTGTCAATAAAAATGGCAGTTTTAATATCATTATCTTGCATGACATTTTCTATAGTGAATGAATGCGTTGCATCTATTCCAATTAACTTTTTCCAATGTTCATTATTTCTTAACATTGTTCCCAAATTGTTCAGATGTTTTGGAATTTATCCAAAACAATTTCTTTTACATCTTTCAATTGATTTTTTAATATTTTTTATTTTAGTCAGATCCAGTAAATCATCATGTCTAAATGTTAATACAAAAATTACCAATTATAAATTAGTAGTCATGTTTATGACAGCACTTATCTTCTATTTAATTTATTGTTTTTACTTCATTTGAAATTCTTTTTTTTATTATTCTGTTTGACTTATGTGACGCTTCAATTTCTTTTTTAATGTTTAATAATTTAAATGTGGGTTTATCATGATGATGTGTTCCAGATAAAATATAATTATTATTATCCATCTTGAGTCGTGCTTTACACGCCACATTTTTATCTTTTCCTGAACTGCATTCGTAATACCTGTGAAAAAATATTCATAATTATAAATATTCCACATAGCACGTAATATTTCTGTGATATCAAAGAAATATTAAAATATCACAGAAATATTACATATTACTGTGAAATATCACAGAAATATTATTGTGATATTACACAGTGATAATAACATTAAAATATTCCAGTGATATCATTGCAATATATTGTTGCATTGTTTAATCCCAAAGAACAAGGTAATGTCAAACGACGTTTCTATTATGTTTTATTAATGCAACGTCACTATCTCTTTGATTAATTTCAATATTTTCAGTATCTATAATATTTTTCATAATTTTGGTATCTTATAGAAGAAATCAACTTACAAATAAAATAAATCTTTGCCCTTTCATGGAATAAATAAAATGGAATAAATAAAAGTGAAAGTTAAGAAAAAGAATTAATTAATTTTATTATTAATTTAGATATTTACGTAGTTTATCCCTTAAACTGTATATATAAACTAATGTACGCTCTTCTATTTAATCTATCAATTTAATTATCGCTTTACGATCGATAATAATAATTTTATTAAAAAATTACAGAAAAACTTTTGTATCTGTGTCTTATTGCCATTTATAATTTTTACAGAAGCACAAAAATCGATTTTAATTTTTAAAAATTTTCATTATGAGAAATTAAAAAAAAATGTTTACAAAAAGTTTTGTCAATACACATTTATTATTCACTTGATAATAAATATTTTAAGGTATATTTAGAAGTTTTTAAAAAAAATATACATTTTTACGTTGTTTAATATTTACTGCTTGATACATTATTTTGTAAAATAGTTTATTCATTAATATTGATTAGATTATTATACACAGTAAAAGGTTTTTCAAGTTAATTAAAATATTAAATTTCCAACAAATTTTTCTTTAGATTTTATTTTTCTTTTTCAATTCTATTAAAAAATATGATTATATATATTTCATCATTAATTAGGTATTTTACAATGTTCATTAATTATATCTATGTATATAATATTGCGCCTCGGTCACCGACCGTCACAACATACGACAAAACAAGCGAGCACGTGCATAGCCGCTATGCGGTCCCGCCGTGTGTATAAGACTCCATGCAAACAAGTAAGTGTTGATACCACCGCTACGTGGCCGCGCCGCTGGAGACCTTCTCGTGAGTCGAGTGCAGACACAGGTGTTATATCTAGACACCACCGCGGCCGACTCATTAGCTCACACTTCAATGAGATTTTAAGGAAAATCGTTGCTTGTTGTAATTTGGAGATAAATACTCGTTCTGATTTTTTTCCTAATGTGACGTGTGCCTGGAACGTTGTTCCACAGAAAATTTTATATTTTTATATGTAAATTGTAAATAACATTTTGTATTGTTATTTAATCTTGAACATAAATTAAAATTATAATTCAAATTAAATTTTTTTTAACAAAAATAAAAAAGGACACAAAAGATATTTTTTTGTAAATTATTACGGTTTACATTATTGTATTCTGTTTTAATAAATATAATTATTTTTTTCTATATCTAATATATATTACATGTAACATTATGAAAGTAATATTAAGAATAACAATAAAAATAAAAGAAATTAAAATGATTCATTTATTTAATTTCTTACAATATCATTTAAATATCACATAAACATCACAGAAATATTACAATAATATTACTGTAAAATATCACAGTAATATTACTGTGATGCGTTTTCGAGGACATTTTGATATTACTGTGATATCACAGTAATTTTTCGTGATATTTCTGCAATATTTCATTTGTAATATTGCAATGAAAATGTGATATTACTGTGATATCACTGCAATATTACGTGCAATGTGGGATACTATTAAACATGCATTCTGCTGTCTAAGAACGGCTGGTCCCGATAGCGCACATCCCGATAGCACACAAACCACTCACAATGGCAGATGCCTAGAGATTTTCCGTAGGTTGGGTTAGATAAGTCAAAATGATTGGTTGGTTGGCTATTGGGATGTGCGCTATCGGAACCCTCCCATCTAACAAGGGGAGACTACAACGTGATACCAATCGATTTTGTCGAAACTCCGTGTATCGATAGAGTATCATGTCAAGTGTTTCAGGGTAAACGGATAAGACGCACTTCTCAAGCGTTCGCGAGAATATCGAGATTAAAGAACCCCAAGCGCTATATTAACACATGGTGTAGAGCATAAAATCGAAGAGCGCGTAGCTCAGCGGTTAAGTACTAGACTCGTAACGGCAACGTTGCTGGTTCGAGTCTCGATATTTTTTTTTTTTTTTTACAAGGAAATGTAATTATTAACATATTATTAATATATTATTATTAATACATCACCAACTGTCTGCTCCCATTTTTGAAAACATGTTACGATATGCATGGTTTGCATCAAAATTAACAGATGAGAGAGAAGTTTTCATGAATGTCAACGAAGTATGTTTTCCGTTAGACATTTTAAAAAAGTCATGCGATTGTAAAAATGTAGCTTTTATACGATGCGCACATTGTCGTGCGAATTATTGTTTCGCTTGTTTTTATGATAAATATCATCCTTCAACATGTACTGTTCCATCTACTTCCACCGATGAATAAAATATGTTTCACATTAATTTTTTATGATTATTTATTTGCATAGCACTGACCATTTACTATTATTTTACATTTACATTTATTTAATTTTTTCCTTCGTAATATGTAGAAAAATGTGCTTTTTTAATATGCAATGAATGAATAAAATGTATTTACATTTATTTTCTGTGTATGTATTAATAATAATATATTAATAATATGTTAATAATTACATGTCCTTGTAAAGAAAAAAAAAAAAAAAAAATCGAGACTCGAACCAGCAACGTTGCCGTTACGAGTCTAGTACTTAACCGCTGAGCTACGCGCTCTTCGATTTTATGCTCTACACCATGTGTTAATATAGCGCTTGGGGTTCTTTAATCTCGATATTCTCGCGAACGCTTGAGAAGTGCGTCTTATCCGTTTACCCTGAAACACTTAACATGATACTCTATCGATACACGGAGTTTCGACAAAATCGATTGGTATCACGTTGTAGTCTCCCCTTGTAAGAAGCTTTCTTTATTTTTCCTACGTTAATATATAATTATTATAATTATTTTTACTTCATAATATTTCCTTACATGACGTTTCCATACGATTTATTTTAATGATAATGGTATCCCTTATATTCAATTTTGGGCAGCTGGAAAGATTCTCGAATTGCAATTATTTTTATTCATTATTAAAAGAATAATTTTTATCAACATTTGAGATATTATGCACACTATGTGTTAAACAATCCTCAATAATACCATAGCAGAAAAATATTTGACTATATACCTTTGAACTTAACGGCAGCCATTAGTAGAATCTAAGATCTCAGCGCCCCCGGGTCTGGAAATTAGTCAAATTGAGAATTACCTAGCTGCATTTCAAGTAATAATCGGTACAATTCTTTGACTCTTTGAGACTGTATAGTCAAAGATACAACTGAGACGCGTGTTAAGGTTATTATTATTTGACCTATTTATGTTGTACAAACAAAAATATAAAATATAAAAATGGTTCGTTGTTGTTCTGCGGAAATGTGCAATAATAAAACCATGAAATACAATCCTGCAGGAGCAGCTTCAACACGAACTTCAACAAAATCTAAAAATGTGTTATTTTACAGGTAAGTTAGATTTTATGAGATGTGAACCTCACATCTCAAACATTTTACTTTTTTTTTGTTTAAGTAATAATAATTTAAAGAATTATTTATTATTAGTTACATTTATCACTACTGTTTTTTTACATATATTTTATTTTATTGTATTATTTACTATGTACATACTTTATTTTATTATTAATTGACGATAATTAAATTTGTTAATTTTTTCCGAGTTAATTTTAAATCAATTTGTATTTTTCACGGATTACATTTAATTACTCTTACAAATGTTTATATCGTATTATTACATAATTTAGCAAAACAAGAACAAATAATTTTTTTATTTAATAATACTTTTTGATCACTAAATTATTTATTCGGAGTTATTCGTACCGATCGTACCGATTCTTACTTGAAATATAGCTAAGTAGTTCTCGATTTGGCCAATTTCCGGACCCGCTGAGATCTTAGATTCTCGGACTTCTCCTTCTATCTTATAGAAAAGTAAAGGTATTAGCAGTCCAGAGGTATATGTATAGTCAAAGGGCCTAATAGCGAGAGCAGTAACAGGACAGAAAAATCGAAATTTTTCTACTGTTTCTACATTGTTAGGAAGTCTGTTCACTAATTCTTTAACCAGAACCTGCAGGAATATTGCGCATCTCTGTTTTACGGGCAATATAATATCCTCGGGCAAAGGTAAAGCAGCAGAAAAGGTGTGAAAAGCTTTCCCTAAGTAAACCCTATCTTTAGGTAGAAGCTTTTCTTCTTGCGATAAAGTGACATTCAGCATTTCCAGCTCGGACTTACGAAGAATGCTCATAGGCCAACTTTCTTTCATTGCCTTTGGTCGTACTATTCTTGAGGCTATCGAAAATATTAAGGTGCGCAAATCGGCGTACATACGCCCATGGAATTTGATTCTGTGGGGAAATTTTCTAAATTGAGAAGTTACCATTTTCTACATACTCACAGTTTATGATTAATGTAACGACTAGAGCTTATTGGTCGTTACGTTAATCATAAACTGTAAGTATGTAGAAAGATAGCGACTTTTTAGTTTGGAAAATTTCCCCATGGACAGAATCAAATTTTATGGGTGTACACCCAAGGACTTTGAGTCTCTCCATGGGGAAATTTTTCAAACTGAGAAGTCACCACTTTCTACATACTCGCAGTTCATGATTAATGAAACAACTAAAGCTTATTGGTTGTTACGTTAATCATGAACTGTAAATCATAAAAAACTGTAATCATAAAAACATACCATAAGAGGGCTAATAAATTCCATCACTATCATGGAAATTGTTAATGAATAATGTAACAAAGAGGTATGCTATATAAAATTTCAACATATTTTAAATGTTTGTTATTTTAAATTTAAAACATCTGTTATTAGTTTCAGCGACATTTTCGTTTGAAACGAAGCACGTTCGATATATTGAATAATATGTATTTCAATTTGGAAATTTATAATACAACAACAGAGCATGGTGGGCGTAAAACAATAAATAGTGATGCACACCCAAGGACTTTGATTCTGTCCATGGAGAAATTTTCCAAACTGTGAAGTCTTTATCTTTCTACATACTTACAGTTTATGATTAACGTAACAACCAATAAGCTCTAGTCATTTCATTAATCATGAACTGCAAGTATGTAGAAAGTGGTGATTTCTCAGTTCGGATAATTTTTCCATGCACAGAATCAAAGTTCTTGGGTGTACATATAAATATTATTCTTATTACACCGATAAATCATGTCATAATTTATTTATTAATAAATGTGTATTGTATAGTAACTATAGTTCTTTTAATTACTTTTTAGGTGGCTCAATGCGCATGCACCATTCTTATTGTCGATTGTGATGCAATCGGCGGATTCAAAAAATTTCCTGTAACGAACAAACACGTCCGCACACGCTTGACGGACTCTAATGGCGGATTGTGAGTGATGTAATCGGCGATTTCCAAATAGGGTCGTCCACGATTTTCGAATTTTTATCTTAAATGAAAGTTTAGATGTTAAAAACAACTATTACAATCATAATATACATTAAAAATGATTAAATCTGTTATTTTTAGTGTATTAAAATCATAAGCATGTTAAACGCAGATATTTCCGTGCGTCAGGATGGCGTTGACAACGTGACGTCATAATTCAGTATAGATCGTTTACAAACATTTCACAATGTGTGAAAATATTGAAAACATTCAACAAACAGCAATAAAACGCAATTACAAGTGGTGCTACGTTCCCTTGTGTAAAAGTACAATTGTTTCTACGCCTTCAAAAGTGTTTATATCAGTACCAAAAGGAAATATCAGAAAAAAATGGTTCGAGATCGCAAGACGCGACAACACTTCGTCTGCATCATTAAATTCCAGCATATTTTGTTGTGAAGATCATTTCAACGTAAGTTTAAATATTATTTTTGTAATTAACTACTAAAACATAATGACAATTAATTTCGTCTTACTGCAGTTGCAAGAAGATGTAGAGGACTATATAAGAGTACGGCTTGATCCGAATGCATCAGTACGATTAAGAAAAGGAGTATTGCCTACAATATTCGATTGCCAACCTGACAGAAAACGTTCTTATTCAAAACACGAACGTGCAGTTATTTTAAAGCGTCAGAAAATAGAAAATCTGAAAGAAATCTTGCACAATAAATCAGATGACGAGACATGTAGAGACATAAATGAACCTGTTACTGATCATGATCTGTTATGTACGTCAAACGATAATATTGGTAATTGTAGCGGTATTAATGTCGTTTATAATTTATGTACCGTTGAATTATTATGTACAAATAATGTTAATGATAAATTTCTAGATAATCCTACATCAACTGAAGTTGTCGAAACTAATATCGAAAGTGATGTAAACCAACCATCTCCAAGGTACAAGGATGTCGGTATTCAAACAAAATTACAAGTCCGAAAAATAATGCGTAGCAAGTATATACAAAATGTACCTGTCATGCGAGATGCTTGTTGTGGAACAGAACAGAATGTTCAGCAGAAGCAACATACTGTCCAATCTTTATCGTCCACCACAACCAATACCAATACAACAAGTCTTGATGACACACTTAATGGCTGCGACGATGAATATTTACCATCCGAAGAAACAATTAGCGAAGAAGTAGTAAAGCAAAATATATTAGAACAGAAGAAATTTGCAAAGAATTTTAGAATGATACTTATTGAAAATAAACCAAAAATGTATTTGGGAATTCCGGATAATGCCTTCTTTTTTATAAAATTATTGAGCCAAGAAACAGGAATTACATAAGACGAAATTTGCTTAACACTTTATAAAATTAAATTGAATGACACTTTTGCAAGACTTGGAGATGAATTTGGAGTTAGTGCTAGTAATGTAAGTACTATTTTTCGAAAAACTCTTCCTATTTTAGCACATTATCTAAAACAATTAATAATTTGGCCTTCAAAACAATCTTTAAAAAAGAACCTGCCATTACCATTCCGTGCTCGGTACAGTCATGTACAATCAATAATCATAGATATATAGATTGCTGATGTTCTATTTTCCACCACAATTTTCAGATACAGTGCGTTGCATTGATGCCTGGGGTACCGATTTTAAGGACCACGTTTCTTTCTTAGTTATTTATACGTTCATGACCAAATGCTACTGTCAACGATCACTGCAGCATTCAGTCATGAACATAAAATTAATTAAGAAAGAAACGTGGTCCCTAAAATCGGTACCCCAGGCATCAATGCAACGCACTGTACACCCATGGAATTTGATTCTGTCCATGGGGAAATTTTTCAAACTAAGAAATCGCTATCTTTCTACATATTTACAGTTCATGATTAACGTAACAACCAATAAGCTCTCGTCGTTACATTAATCATAAACTGCGAGTATGTAGAAAGTGGTGACTTCTCAATTTAGAAAATTTCCCCATGGACAGAATCAAATTCCGTAGGTGTACACTTTGATTCTGTCCATGGGGAAATTTGCCAAATTAAAAAGTCGCTATCTTTCTACATACTTATACTTTATGATTAACGTAACGACCAATAAGCTCTAGTCCTTTCATTAATCATGAACTGCGAGTATGTAGAAAGTAGTGACTTCTCAGTTTGGAAAATTTCCCCATGGATAGAATCAAAGTCTTTGGGTGTATCTCATTGAATGTCGCCATATTGGAAAGATTTTGTTCACGCATGCGCAATACGTGCCTTAAGGCATACAGATGTAACTTGTGTACGAAAAGAGCAGAAGAGTAACGCGGTCCTTTACTTGTGATCATTGTACATATATATTTAAAATAATTATTAAATAATTTTAAGCGTGTTAAAGCAAATATATGAATATATAAAGTAAATTATATGTACTATATGGATATACAGGGTGATTCAGAACGACCCATGTATCCCTGTAAAGACGTGTTCTTGAATAAATTCTGAGACGATTTTTCCTGTACGAAAATTTTGTCCGACGCTTACTTTTTGAATAATAAAAGGATAAAGTTAGCGAATCACGGGCCGTGTACACATGGTAGACAAAGGCGGCGCAACTCACCGTTCGACACAGGTAAGCGCCCGCGTCGGACGTTGAGTTGCGCCGCCTTTGTCTAACACGTGTGTACGGCCCGTGATTCGCTAACTTTATCTTCTTATTATTCAAAAAGTAAGCGTCGGACAAAATTTTCGTACAGGAAAAATCGTCTCAGAATTTATTCAAGAACACGTCTTTACAGGAACACATGGGTTGTTTTGAATCACCCTGTATAAGTCTTGATGTCATATTTTCGTCCGCAATATTTTCGTCTCAAATTAAATGTAGAAATTTTTCAATGACATAAGATACTGTTGATAATTATAATATTATTTTTGAATTTTATTTTATAATAATGAAAGGTTACATAATAAGAAATACTTTTATAAAATTTGTAGATAATCTACATGTTTTTTAATTTATTTACAAATACTAAAAAATTCGTTATATTTATATAATATTAAATTTATTGTATTTTTATACAGATTAAAATTTTTGTAATTGATTAATTGATGTAAAAGTAGATTAATATTATAATTAAAAATAGATTAAAGTAAAAAGTAAAAATTATTTACTTTTTACCAAATTTATCTGATGTACAAATAAAAATAAAAATAAAAATAGAAATATATAATAAATTAAAAATTATAGAAAAATAGTACTAAAGAAGACTATAATATTCTGTATAAAATATTGTTATAAAACTTGATGATTGTTTTTACTTTATAATATTGATATCATTCTTTTACATTAGAAGATAAGATAACGATTATTCTGTCTCAATATTACCTGTAAGAATCAAATATAATTAATTATATAATTGAGAGATAGGAAAAGGGAAGATGTAATAAATTCATACATATATATTGAATAAAATTTTTATTAAGCACTTGTATTTTAGAATAAGAAAAGTAACAAAAGAAAATAATAATATTTTATTATTTGGTATAAACATCACAGAAAAGTAAAAAGAGATTGCAGAACATGCACATACAACATATTTATATACATGCAGCATACAATGAAATCCATGAAAGAAAAATAAAAGGAAACATATTTATTGATGCATCCATACCAATTGACGATTGGTGTAGTGTCTTAAATTAAGACCGGTTTGACGAAGACTACAGATTTTGAAAAGAGAAAACATACGAACTTCAATATATTCAATAATAAGAGATTTGGTTAATGTGTATAAATGGCCAGAAAGTTCTTCAACAGTATCATCAAATATGTGATTGTTTAAATCTGGAAATATATTGTAAATTGTTTTTGAATTCGACACGAGTTCTCTCAAAACTTTTGAGCAGAGTATTGCACCAAACTGAGGTTCAGTTGGTACATGACCTCTATTACAACTGATTGCACGTCTAAATAATTGTTCTGTTAATATTAAAATGTTATAAGCAGCTTTTTTCATAATTAATCGTAGAGGATTATGATAACAAAGATTATTTGTAGCATCATCTATAGATATATTTGAATAGTTATTGTTTATATTATCATAATTCATACAAATCAAAGATTCTCTGCAAGATTCACATTTGATTCGAATCCATACTTTACGAATTACAAAACCGCATATATAAGCTATAGAATTGTTTGAAAAATCACTCGTTATCTCAGATAATGTATCTAAAGATGCCACATTATTAAAAGATTGATTATATAATAATTCATCATCTAATAGATATTTTTTGCAAACACCTAAATTTGCTATTTCATTATAAACTGCTGGGTCATATCTATTTAATCGCGCCATTCGTTGAGTTGTTGATGTTACTGTAAGAATTTTTGTATTATATTATCTTGCATTTCTACATTGTCATTATTAGTTTTAATTTCATGATGAATCACTAATCTTTTGTAAGCAGATGAAAATTGTGCACAATGTTGATTTAGGCATCATCCTCCACAAGCTCTAATAGCGCAAAAAAATAATTCTAAATGGTCCTGACTAAATTTATATGTCAATAAATATTGAAACTGTCTATTATTAGGTTTAATATAATTATCGAAAATTGCAATGATAGCTTGAGTAGCTGAATACATTCCTAAAAAATTTTACGACGCGTTTTAAATAATAGTTCTCCATTTTCATTTTTCAAGATCGAAATATAAATTAAAATTTGTTCTATTCGTGGCCGCCAAATATGTTCATTTTCTCGTTTCAAAGGAGCTTTGTATCCTTGACCGTAAGGATTACGCGAATTTAGAAAATCAAATAAAATATCAATGGAACGAATAAATCGAATTGTTGCTTCACAGCCCTGAAATTGTGGTAATTTCACATCGTTCATGCAAAACTCTAAAGTGTCAACAACACTCTGACTTAAAGTTTGGGCAGCCAAATTAACTTTCATTTTCATTTTAAAATATCTTATGTGATTTAACCGTAATTTATTTCCTCCGCGTAATCCTTCAGTTTCTTGCAAGTACGCTACTAAAGAAGTAATATATTTCCATTCAATTTTGTTACCATCACTATCTAAAAGTATTTTCCAATCGCCAAGTACATTTCGAATTAATTTAAGCATGTGACAACCATCATATGTAACGTACACATAGTTTTGAGTTACAGGATGAAGAAAATAAGGCTGTATAACATTACATGCGATATCAAATTTAGCACCTAGTTTTTGTACCATAGATAAGTGCTCACTAGTACCATCCAAAGTTAAAGATACAACTGCAACACCAATTTCTTGCAATTTAATTAAACTACTCCTTATTAAACCCGATGAAGTATTAGAGTCAATTCCATCGATCAAGAAGTAAGCAATGGGCAACTTCCAATTATCAATAGCTACAACCATTAAAACTAATGCATTTTTGGCTTCTCGCAAATTATCGCTTGTTTCAAATTCAACGCCAAAATTACCGTGTCCACGTACTTTACCATCTCTACTTCTCTGAGTTCCTTTTTTTATTCCCATTTCATCTATTATAAGTGAAACAATAATTTTTTTATTTTCTAAATTTGCCTTTTCCACTTTATATTTTAATGATATAAAGCTTTCCGAAGTAAACCCTGGTTCTCCATCGATGGAATTGTACCACGATCTCAATACACTTGGTGTAAGCAAAGCCATGTTCATCTTTTCACGTACATAATTATATGCACGAGGTGAATAAAAATGTAGAGTTAGTACAAAACTACGCAAAGCTGGTGGGTATTTTCGTTTGCTCAATTTCTTACAATTTTTTATAGCACGTTCTACAAATTCTTTAATCCCCTGATCCGATATTGTATCGAGACAGCTCAAACAATTTTTCGAGACCATATTCTTGCGTCGTAAATCTGTTATAACTTCTTTTAAACTTTTAATTTCAGTTCGAAGACGTCGAAGCTGTCAGTTTTTAATTTTAATTATTCGTTCCTTTTTTTTAATATTTCTTTACTTTTTATAAGTTTCTTATGTTGTGTTGACGGAGAAACATAATAATGATGATCATGATGTACTGATTGAGAATTTATAATTGTTTTTTCATGTAACGGTTGACATTCTCCATTACTATGATTTATAATTTCAATGTAATTATTAGATGTCGATAATCCATTAACATTTTCATCTAAAAGATGAAAAAAAACTTTCGTGTATGCATGGAAAAAATTTTTTAATAATTTTTATCTTATTCATTATTACTTACCATTTGTGACAATAAAAGATTCCTCAGAAATAGGTATATTTTTTTTCAGAGACGTCTTACTAATACTTTGATCTGAAAAAAATAAATTTGTAAACTCTTCAATTTGTAATAATACTAATGAAAATTACCTGATGAGGATGTTTCAATCAGGTCTCTTAATTCATTACAAGATGCTTGTTGTGGAGGGTCAAACATAACATTGTTGTTGAATTGTATCTTCTGATTCAATTCTCTTTCACACGGAAGAACATTTTCTGGTGATGTTGATACAACTGAAAATAATATAATTGTATTACATTTTTATTTTAATAACTGAAGAGAAATATTCATTAAACATAAAAATAAAAATTTTACCTGATTTTATATTGTTAAAACATTCAATCTTAAATATTGTTGGAACGCTATTATCTTTTAACCAATATTTTCCTCGTATCTTGCGAAAACATTTTTGCTCAAAATGTTCTGAACATAAATAATTGTTGTTGTTTGGAATCCAATTCTTGATTCCCATATTATCAAGCCATTTCTTTAAAATATCTGATTTGTCTAATGGAAATCTAAGTTTATAATATGAACAAAAATAAATAAATATATTCATTTATAATTGGAAATATTCGATCATTAATGTAATATTTACAAATTGAAATAAGAACGCCTTGTACGGTCAAACTGGATCTTAGTATTTTTTATAAATTTTAATTGTGTGATGTTTATATACTTTTTTTCAAATTTAACCGACTACGCGTCGACTACTTTTCCGGTCAGAACGCAGTTGTAAATTGAACATGAACAGGTAATAACATATTTTTTAAATTAGAAATAATTTAATAATTAGCAATGCTAACTTGCATCTTGATGCCAGAGAAGTTCTTATTTCAATTTGTAAACATTCATTTATATTTACAATTACAAAAAATTGTTATAATCTTACTTGAAACAGGAATATTCTGATTTATGTATTCGCTTCCGTTTGCAATATATACAATAATGATAAGGGTTATCAAAACGCGTTGGAATACTGTTTAGTTTCAATCGTACTACACATCCTGAACGGTCAAAGCAATCTTCTATGAAATGATCAGAGCATAAAGTGGTCGAGTTGGTTGGTATCCAATTTTTAACAGGATAATTATTTAGCCATTGTTTTAGAAGTTGCTGATTGTTGAGAGGAAACCTACAATATGTTTAAGGATATAATATTGAGATTTTGAGCTATTTAAATTGATTGTTATAGATAAGACAAAGATAACTTTTATATAGATATAATATATAAAACTGTATCGGAATTTCTCAAAAGTGAGATGAAGACACAATAATCCATCAATCCAGAGAAAAACAACTTAAAAAAAAAAGTATATATAAATAAAAGTAATACAATAATGCAATACTTACTTGTGATATGATGATGTAGATTCGTGCCTTTTTGTATTATTACAAAAGCAGCACTGTCCCATTTTAAATTACAAAAGCAAAACTTATTGCATAAACAGCTGTAAATACTTTTGTAAACAATCTTTTAATTTTGTCTCACTTTGGCCACGTGTCGTCAACTTAACTGAACTCTTATAAATAGGACGAATTTTTTAATTCATTGATTGATCAATCGCATTATGTGCCAATGCGGCTTTTACAAAACAAAGTTGTATTTGCGCATAATACGATTAATCAATCGATGAATTAAAAAACCCGCCCATAAGCTAACCTACAGATTAACTAATTCTACGGATGATGTGTTATATAATCCAATTAATATAAATTTCACGACGCTGGTTTTGACAGTTTGATTTTCAAACTGTCAAAAAAAATAAAAAGGAAACAATTCTACGGGTAAATGCGCATGCGTGTGCAAAGTTTTTCCAATATGGCGATATTCAATTAGGGTCACAAATTCGACGCAATCAGCAATCTATATATCTATGTCAATAATCGATTGTTTAGAAATAGAGATTCAGAAGCCTGGCTCAGCGGTGAATCAAAGTGTAACTTGGTCTGAATATAAAAAATGTAATACTTTGAAGTACTTAATATCTATGTCAGCGGATGGATTGATTAATTTTATATCAGAAGGTTTTTGCGGTAGAACATCTGATGCTCTCATTGTTGAACAGAGTCAGTACATAAATAAACTACCGGAAAACTGTGCAGTCATGGCTGATCGAGGTTTTAAAAATATTAAACATTTTTTAAAAATGAAAGGATGTATTCTTATTTGCCCGCCAAGTGTATCTAGTAATTCAAAACCAACAAAGGATGAAGTGCTAGAAACTCGACGAATCGCTAGTTTAAGAATCCACGTAGAAAGAGTCATTAGAAGAATAAGGGTCACTTTCACCAACGCCGATTAACTTAATCGCTGATTAGTCTATCGGAATTGACCAATCGCATTTGTCGTTTTTACTTAACGACAAATACGATTGGTCAATTCCGATAGACTAATCAGCGATTAAGTTAATCGGCGTTGGTGCAAGTGGCCCTAAGAGAATTTAATATTCTAAAGCCTCATTCTACAATCCATCATGAATTATTAGACGCAGTAGACAATATGATTATTGTTGTTGCAGCATTAATTAATATTCAATTACCACTTGTAGCACAATAAATTTTGAAAATACTTTGGTATTTATTTATTTTTTATCCTACATTTATACATATTTGTACATATCTGTCATTTCTCTATTCCACTGAGAAGTAAAAGAAAAATATTTTTTTTCCAAAAAGTCATAGTTTGTCCTATAAGCTCCTTCACAAATGTTTTATTGTACTCTACACTAATTACAATAATCTCTTGTGATATTTCAAAATCATGTTTTGCCATACAAAAATAACCTCTTTTAACTTTTTTCATAAACATTTGTAATTAAATTTGAGCAAAAAATTTTTGTCTTATGCATTGATCTTTTGTAATATATCCCTTTTCCGATTTCAAATTTATAGGGCATTTTATTTCTACAACAAAATCTTCTCCTATTGCATCAGGAGATGCGCCAATTACAAGAAAATCAGGGTTTAACAATAATCCACAACATTGCAATCGAATATGCATAACTTCTTCAAACACTTTTAATACTTCTACTTCTAGGCGTCTTCCTCTTTCCATTGCATCAGTGTCTCTTATTTTAAGAGTACCAATAATTTGTTCAACTAAAGTGCCTTCAGGTGTTTTACAATGTGCTACTTCATAAATTCGAGAAGCTGTGATTCTTCTATATCTCAATTCTTTCCATATTATGGATTTACTTTGGTCTACAGTATCCTTTGCAATGTTTTCGCATGATCGTAGAGCCATTTCATTGTTGGTAATGTTTAAAAAACTGTCTGCGTCCTTACTCATATTAGAATTACAAAATTGTAACATTAATGAGTGTATTGATAAGTCCTTGCTGTTCGATTCAAATTGCATAAAATGTCTTGAGAGCTGGCAGTCAAATTTTATTTTTTTCATTTCTTGTAATACGGTTTGTAAAAATCCATCGTTGTTTGGAAAAACTGGAACAGGCTTTAACAGTAGCAAATCTTTTGCCTTCATGCTTCTCACATTTTGTCCAATTTGTGCTAGCCGAGGCTTCTTCCAATAACATATCGTTGCAGTTGGTTTAGGCTCTTCGCTTCGACGATGAACCCACATAAGAAATGCGATGGCATGTTTACAACCTCCTAAACTCATAACATTGCACAGTTCATATATAAGTTACTATTTCTTATTGATGTTAATTTCAATTTACACACCTGCTGATGCTGCACAGTCATCTCATTTAACATATTCGATTTTTTCATTTTCTTCGTCGACAAGTATTGATACCTAATATAGTTTATTGTGAACTTTATGTTCAGGACACACTTTCCCTCGAATGTGACAAAAGCTGCCTTCTCGATTTAATTCTACGAACCCAATTGCTAAATCTCCGTAGTTTTCATTTTCAGCTCTACAAAATATTATATTGATAAAATATTATAAAATATTATAAGATTTGTTTTTCTTTCACACACTAGAATTGAACTTCTCGTGCAATTTTTCTTTTCTTTTTTTCTTTCCTATGTGTAAAAAAATCAGAAAAAGATAAATCTATTATAATATATGTTAAGTTGGTATAAGAGGTTAGGGTTTCACTAGCTGTTATATTTAATATATGCGGTTTCATTATAACATATTTATGCGTTATTATGCATTATTGTTTTTATTTATTTTTCATTATTTCTACGTATAATTTTTACAAATATAATATACATGCATATATATACTTACTTCTTAGCTTTTACATCACGGGTTTCTGCAATGTTAAACACTTCGCTTTGGGAAAAAAAATCGGAAATTGTTAGTAGTCACTTTAGGTAGGTTATCTGACTGTGCTTGGACGAATCCGGTTTGATTTTTTTGCGACATAATAATTATTTTATTGTAAATATAAATAATAATTCTACAATTTCACAAAAAGAAGAAAATCAGTCTTACAAAGTATTTGAAAATACTGAATTATGACGTCATGCATGGTTCCAGCCAATCGTAGAGCGTTTTGCTCCCACTTCTTTTATAAGCATTTTAATTAATTTTTATTGACATTATTTATTGTTAAAATCATGTAAACGTATTATAATTTCTTTTAATTCAAGATATAGTATAAAAAAATAATTTTTAAAGCCAACTTTATTTTTAAAAATTGGACCCTATTTTCTGTAACGGACGATCATGTTCGCTGCTTAGTGTAAAGCCTGCCGCAGACGATACGTTTTTTCTTACTGGATTTCTAACTGGATTTTCTTACTTGCTACCGTACGGGCAATGGTACCGGCAGTGCTACTGGCCGTGGCTTCACACGGTGCGAGTTTTCGTACGGGCTAAGCAACTGAAATTTACTTCATAGAAGCAGCACGCTTAAATATGGATGAGATAGATGAGATGGATGAAATTATTGCAACAGTTGTACATTGTCGTAAAATTGCATTATTTTTAATTATTGAAAAATTGCGACAACGAAATAAATATCGCCGACGTTTATGGAGTCGACAGTCAATACATTCTTTAATGCCTCACTTTTACTGTGTTTATTATGGTAATTTGGTGTGTTTATCGCATATAAACATGGTTCTTATTAGTAGGCCTCTATTAAACATAAAATACTTTCTTTGGACTATTTTGACGTGGTCTTTTCATTTCTGCACGATGTTACATTTGCAAAGTGAATTCACGTTTGAACTTTGACAACACTTCGACAGTATAACCTGGTATAACCCAGTATAACCTATAAGACTGCGTCCTGATTGGCTTTCACAATAAACCAGTACTGAATCACGTAAGAAAAATAGGACATGATCTATTACGAAAATCCAGTACGCGAGCCAGTAGCGTAGCCCGTAAGCTACCCATTTTCAGTACGGGAGCACGTAAGACTGCCAGTATAGGAGCACGTAAGCAATCTCGTAAGAAAAAACGTATCGTCTGCGGCAGGCTTAAGTTTAAGGGGTTTTATCACTAATCTAACCAATCGGTTTGTTTATTGGAATTGACCAATTGGAATTGATCGCATTGCCTGTTGTGTAAAATAACAAATGCAATTGGTCAATTCCAATGGACTAACTTCTCGGTTACCTTTAACCGAGATTGGTTAAAGATAATAGGGAGGGTTCCGATAGCGCACATCCCGATAGCCCACCAACCAATCATCTTGACTTATCTAACCCAACCTTATCTAACCCAACCTACGGAAAATCTCTAGGCATCTGCCATTGTGAGTGGTTTGTGCGCTATTGGGACCCGCCGAAAGTGTAATATACAATTACGCTGGATTCTTATGTAGTTTGTATAGTCGTGAGCTAAAAGGTAGCAACACATTTTTTTTTATGGTAGATGGTTTGATGCTTAATTAGTTGGATCCACAGGTAAGAACCAATGATGTTCGCCGTTTAATGAGCAAGTCTACATTTCAAAACAATCAAAGAAAATGTGTTGCAACCTTTTAGCTCACGACTATACACCCAAGGACTTTGATTCTGTCCATGGGAAAATTTTCCAAACTGAAAAGTCGCTATCTTTCTACATACTTACAGTTCATGATTAACGTAATGACCAATATGCTTTAATTTTTTCATTAATCATAAACTGTGAATATGTAGAAAGTGGTGACTTCTCAGTTTGGAAAATTTACCCATGGACAGAATCAAAGTCCTTGGGTGTACAGTGCGTTGCATTAGGCCTGTTCGTGTTGCTGCCCTTTTTGAATTAATTTCTTTATCGTCTCTCTCTTTCTTATGATCGAATATATATTTATTTCATCTCGAGTGCAAAAATTTTTGGGGATTTCAAGCAACTCGAACAAACCTATTGATACCTGGGGTACCGATTTTAAGGACCACGTTTCTTTCTTAGTTATTTTTACGTTTATGACCAAATGCTGCTGTCAACGATCACCGCAGCATTCAGTCATGAACATAAAAATAATCAAGAAAAAAACGTGGTCTTTAAAATCGGTACCCCAGGCATCAATGCAACGCACTGCACATACAATAGAGGGGGTTTTCCAATAAGTTATGTAGGGGCTTAGCTCAAGGAATGAATGCGGAATCGATTGGAATTAGACTGAATATTATTTGCTCTTGTTGTATTCAAAAGACAATTTGTACTTTATTTATTGCTTACAACAGCTTAAGAGAGATCGAGAAGAACTTAGAATGTGTAACTCTCTAGATAGAGAAACTCTCTAGAACGTGAATCGGCGATGGCGCTTCCGTCGCCTAGTTATGTTCCTGAAGTGGCTACAGTTACACAAAGACCACAGTGTAACACTATTAACGTTTTTCATTGGAAAAACTAGTGCGCACGGAGTGCGCACTCGTCGCTGGCGATTGGCGCACCGTCTTCGCGCGCATTGAAACGTTCAATCGCCAGCGGCGAGTGCGCACTCAGTGCGCACTAGTTTTCCCAATGAAAAACGCTATATGTCCAACACGAAGTGTTCCAACAGTGACATAGTGTTACACTGCTTGACACGACAAAAAGCTAATAGCGTTTTCGATTGGGAAAAAGTTAGTGCGCACCAGTGCGCACTCAGTTTACGCCAACACTGGACAAGTTCCATGAGTTGCACTGAATAGTGTAAATGCAAAAGAACACGCCCAAATTTTCAGTGCAAGTGTCACTTGAGGTTATTATAATAGATCACGCGAAAAAGAAAAAAGTAACCTCGAAAAAATAATCTCGTGATCAGTAAGTAATGATTTTTACTATATGTAATTAAATAATATATAATCATTTAAAAAATGCTATTATATATATATTTATTGTACCATTCAGCTTTCGCCAAGAAGCGGGACTTGGTTTACAGAAAATCCTTAATTCCATTCATCCTTCCACACTTTCCCTATTCTCTCTCTACCCTACTTCATTCATTTCTTCCGCCATATTTTTCTAGAGACATTGAGTCTCTTTATGCGCATGTGTCTACTTTATATAAATTCTCTTTTATATATACGCGCCTCTCTATTCGAATACTGTACACAAAAACAAAATAACAGGTAGCATAGAATACATATTGAACTAACAAATAGATAACAAATACATAACATAACAATTACATAAATACATAGAACATGTCACAAACATAGCACCCATCCAATATACCTATCGATACCCCTCCCCTTACTTCTCCCTTTCCTCTTCTGCCTTTCTACTTTTATACTTTTCCTTTTCCCTCCAGAATTTAACTAACACCTTCTCTTTCCTTTCATCTAAACTATCGCTTTCTAACTTGCTTATCCTTTCCTCTACACTTTCTTCTAACTCCTTAAACCAGTCTTTTGTTATTTCGCATTCTCCCGTCAAATGCGCTAAACTATCTTTCCCCATCTCGCAGAATACGCAATTTCTTTCTTCCTCTTTTAACCAATATTTATTCTCTACCTCCATATTCCCACATCTCAATCTCATCAACGCTCTTATTCCTTCCCCGTTTTTCCTTTTTCTCACTTCGCTTTCCTCCAAGTAACAAGGTGTCCTGCTCCTATCCATGAATATTTTATATCTCTTATTATATTTAGCCTCTCTAATTCTACGCTCCTCCTCCTGTCGTTGTACATCCCTCTCTCTTTCCCTTAGTTCCTTAATTAAATCCCTCTCTATCCCTGGCATACCATCTATCGCTACAATCCCCCAGCCATTTCTATTATAATATTTTTCCCTCTCTCTTCCATATAAATCTTTCCATCCATCCTTCTTTTTTTCCAACCAGCACACTTTTACCCATCTCTCCTCTCCCATCTCTTCAATCTTTTCTTCATATCTTCTCGCTTTAATACCCCATTCTACTTTTCGCTTGTCCAACCCTAATTCTCGCGTAATCAAATATCTTGGTGTACAGAAATCTATTTTGAACATCCATCTTATATAATCTAGTGAAATCTTCTCTAATTCCTTTCTTTCCTCCAACCCCCATAATTCCACCCCATAGGACATTACACTCTCTACCAAATACTTAAACAACATCCATCTCCTTATGAAATCCTCCCTACAGATGCTTTCTCCTAATCCCCATACCATATTAGCTGCCAATCTTCCTTTTCTCCTTAATTCCTTTATATGATAATCATAATCTCCTCTCCTATTAAAATTGAAACCAAGATATTTGAATGTTTGCACCTCCTCGATTTCTTTCTTTCCCCATTCCCATTTCCTTTTCTTTTCCCTTCCCCTTTATTGAACACTATCATTTTCGATTTATCTGTATTCAGCTTTAAATTCCTCTCTTTTAAAAACTCTCCTAAAGTTCCCATCATATCACCCATAGCCTCCCTATTTTTCGCTAGTAATACTAAATCGTCCGCATACGCCAACATCCATACTCTATCTTTCCCTAGCTTCAGTCCCCCTATTCCTCTTTTCTCGAACCATTCATCCAAATCCGCAATATACAAATTAAAAAACGTCGGACTCAGAACACACCCCTGCCTTACACCTTTCTTTGTCTTGAACTCTTCCGATAATCCTTCCTTCGTCCTAATTGCTGCTCTTGTGTCTCTATAAATTTCCTTCAACCTCTCTATTAGTCCTCCATTGATGTTTTTCTTCTCCAAAGTTTCCCATAGTTTCTTTCTGTTCACATTGTCAAAAGCCGAGCTCAGATCAGCGAAAAAGCCATACACCTTTTTCCCTTTTTCCCCTGCTTTTCTCTCTCTCTGGATCAGGTGACCGAGAACAAAAATATTGTCCGTGGTCCTTCTACCCTTCCTAAAGCCACCTTGGTTCTCAGGCACTCAGGTCCCACGCTCAATCTCCTCCTCCAGTCGTTTCCTCAGAACTTCCGCGTAAATCTTATACGCCTTACATAGCAACGATATCCCTCTATAATTCTCCATTTTCTCAGTGTCTCCTTTCTTATATATCGTTGCTATGACACTTTTCTTCCAGTCCTCCGGAATTCCGTTGCTTTTCCATATACACGTTCCGCTAACCTTCTCTTCACTTTTCCTCCTCCATATTTCCACGCCTCCATTGGAATTCCGTCGAACCCTGCTGCCTTTCCTTTCTTCAATCTCTTTACTGCTCTCTCTATCTCCTCTATCTTCAGTCCCTGTTCTGCTTGTTCCATCTCCTCAAACTTCCTCACCTCGCTTTCCCTCTCCTCTTCTACTTCTTCTCCTCCGAGCAGTTCTTTGAAATGCTCCTTCTAGCTGTTCTTATTTATCGTGTTTTCCATCCAGTTGCTCTTCCCTCTCTTCTTATTGATCACCTTCCACACTTCAGCCTCATTTTTCAATGTCTTGAGCTCCTTTTCTTCTCTCTCCTTCCATTTCTTCTTCCTCTCCTCCGTATGCTCCTTAAATCTCCTTCTCTCTTCCAAGAATCTTTCTCTACTCGACTTCCCTAATCTCCAGCCTTTGTATAGTCTGTGAACTGTCCTTTTCTTCCTCGTGCAGCTCCTATCCCACCATTCCTTGTTTCCTAGTTTCCTCTTTCTTCTTCTTCTTACTCTTATCATTGCATTTTTTACCAAATCTTTTAACGCCTTCCATTTTTCTTCTATTGTGCTTTCATTTATCTCCTCTACGTCTTCTCCTTCTGTCCTTTCCTTATATAAAACTATGTCCTCCTCCTTCCATCTGTAGCTCCATTCCTCTTCTTCTCTCCTCTCTTTTTCTTCTTCATACATCTCTTTTCCTCTGTCTTCCAGTATTTCCAACACCAGAGGCATATGATCCGAGTCCGGCCGCCCTACAACCTTAAAACTATTTACAATTTCCATACAATAATCGTTCGCAATTACATAATCAATCGTAGAGCTGCCCTTTTCTCCTATATAAGTGTATTCGCCTTCCCTATCTCCTATCATTGTCCCATTCATAATATGCTCACTTATTTCCCCCACTAAATCTATTAGTTCTCTGCCCCTGCTGTTAATTACCTTATCTTTACTTTTCCTTACGACATTCCATCCTTCTTCGTCATTACCTCCTTCTAAACCAATTCTTGCGTTAAAATCTCCTCCTACCACTATATACTCCTCTTTATTCTCTTCTACCACTTTTTCTATTATCCTTCTTATCGTCTCCCAATTTCTTGTGACATAAACTACTACTATTATATAATCTTTCTCACCTTCCTCCCTCTTGATTTTTATTACAATCACCCCATCCTCCTCCTCCCATTCTAAATTTAATTTATCTTTTTTCCAGTCTTTCCTTATCCCTACAATAAATCCCCCCATTGCTCTACCTTTCTTTTTTACCCTTTTTGCGTAACTACATATCCACCTGTGCGTCGTCGGTAACTTTCCCTTAATTTTCTCCCACCCCTTTTCTTCTACCCAAGTTTCAACAGACATACTCCATGTCCCCTACAAATTTCCAAAATTCCATATCTTGCCTCCATATTCCTGCTATGTTCCAAAACATAAATCTTTTGATTTCCCTTTTATTCCTCTCTGCTTTCCTCCCTTCCCTTTCTTGGCTTACTCGAAATTTGTACTATTTTCCCTCTCCCATTCCCTTCTCCCTTCCTCTCTCGCTACCCTCCTATCTTTATCTATCTCTTTCTCTATCTCACCCCAGCTTCTCCAAGTATTTCCTATTTTGACTCTTCCCGTTCCTACCTTCACCTCCACCTCCTTCCCTCTTTGCTCCCTTTTCCATTTATGTATTCTCTCCTGTATCTTTCTCTCTTCCCACGATAAATCATTTTCTATATATATCTTTCCTCCTCTTAACTTACTCTTATTTGCCATAATTTCCCACTTTTTATCCTCCCCTCTACCTTTGCTATTACTATTGCCTTGTTAATTCTACACATCTTTATCTTACACTCTATTCCTAGTTCTTTCTCTATAAACTTTTCCACCCATGTTACCTTGTTCCCCTCCACCTCCTTTATCTTATCTCCTAAATCTTTAATTACGAAGTTATTCCGCCTTTCCTCTCTCTCCTTCTCCGTCACCCATTTCCTTACTTTACTAACCTCTCTTTCGCTTAGCCTACTACATTCGCTTCCCCGCGTCCTCCAGCTTCCTTCGCTCCTAGAACTTCCCTCCTCCCCTTCCCCGCTCCTTGAACCGTTCAACTCTCCCTCATTCATCGACTCCTTTATATTTACCGTCTGTCTCTCTACGCTATCTAATCTTTCTTTCATACTCTTAAACCTTTCTTCTCATTCCCTTTCTCTAACTCTATCTTTTTCCACCGACTCACGTAATTTCTTCACCTCTTCCTTTAATTCTTTACCCTCTCTTAGCCATACTCCTTTAAATTCTTTCCAGTCGCTCTTCGCCTCCTCTGCCCCCGTCATCTTAAAAGTAACCTTCTTACCGCTCGCGTTATCCTTCGTCACTAACTTTCTCTGTCTTAAGTCCTTACTTTCTACCTTACCGGCCTCATTTCTAGCTCCCGCCTTTCCCGGTGCCATAACCTCAACTCTGAGCCTTCCTACAATTCGCTGTATCTCCTCTAAACTATACTTCTCCACTCTCCCTCCAATTTCCCTTCCTCCTTTTATTCACCTCTCCACGTACTCACTCCCCTACCTTCCCCCTCACGCTTATTCTACTAATTACTCTATGCTAAATCACACGCTCACGCTTCTCCGTTCATTCACTCATGCGCCCTCTAACCAAGTCCAAAAAAATGCTATTATATTACATCAAGTAATTAATTATATTTTAAAAAGGGTATAAAATTGATGTACTTGTATAAAAGATATAACACTTACGGTGTCATTATCCATTTTTTTCACACATGCTACATAATTTACAGTTTTTGGAATCATTCTTCTAGTTCGGAAGATTGCAATTATTTCTACTTCTTTGCTTGAACTAGAAGAAGATTCCAAAAATGTCTCCAAAATGTTAAAAAGATCCAAATCCGGATTGCTCATTCTTTCAAATTTGAAACTTTGTTCGTTATTGCTTACAATAATGCACTGATGCTTGCATGCATCCAGTGCACTGAACTGGCACGGTCAAAGTATCTCGTACCACTTAGTGCGCATTGAGAGCGCACTATGCAAGTGTCGTGCGTTCAAACGAACACGTGACACTAGCCAAGTGCGCATTGGCACTGCCAATCGAACACGCGCCTGATACTGAGTGCAGCTAGTGCATCCCAATCGAAAACACTATAAGTTTCAACGTGTAATGCACATCAGTACTACTAACATTTAAAAAATTGATTGATAACCATGTCTGATAGATCCACGAAACTAATCAAATATAAAAATTTATTGTGTTACAGCGATAAAATTAGCGCATTACGTATTATCGCGGCAAGCCAGTAGAAGGATACTTGTATTAAATCTAGTGTAAAAACTATCAACTTTGAAAGATTAGTCTATCCTGGCAGATAAATCTATTACAGATGCGCTAAATACTTGTAAAAATAAGAATGAAAGACTATAATGCACTCTTGTGTTACACTATGAAACTAAACTGCATTCTAACAAGTACTTTACACGATATAACACAGTGTAACACAGTGTGTTTTAGCTGGAAAACGGCCAGAGTCGCAGGAGCAATCTGTATTATTGGTCGCAGTCGTAGTCGCTCAGAGTTGATTCAATTCCAATTCCAGCAACTACCGTCACTACGACTGACCAATTACAAGAGAACATGGTATATCGCGTATTAACAGAAATTTTATTTGGATTCACGACCACTCCTGCGACTTTTCGACCCCATTGTAGACGCCGCCTACAGTTACAACTTAACTTGTGTGTCTTGTGTTTACTGCTATTGTAGAACAGGCATAAAGGGCTCGCATATGAAATGCATAACATAACAAAGCACAACCATGATGTAAAAAACAAAGTAAAACAACGCGCATCGTCGGCGGCTCGATGCGCGGTAAGATGCGTAGCTCGATGTGATGAGCCGATAAAATTTGGGTCCAAATATCCGCGCAATTTAAATACGAAATAATCATATGTCACACGTACTTAAAATGTAGATGTGGTTAAAAAAAAAATATATAAAAATGTAAAAATACTTGAAATTTATTATCTTTAACACAAATCACTGTTGCAATAAACACTGTTGTCATAAACATGAAATACAACAATTTAGCCATACACATGAGCTCATTCTTATAACTTTCCAAATTTCTTCTAATCCAAGTTTAAAAAATTTGAAATAACAATTATCACAATTTTTATTAATGTACACCCATGAAATTTGATTCTGTCCATGGGAAAATTTTTCAAACTAAGAAATCGCTATCTTTCTACATATTTACAATTGGGTGACACCCTTTTGGACATAGCACGATTGGACACCACCACTCACAGCGCTTGACCAATGGAAAAACTCTAGGCATCGGCCGCCATGAGTGGTGGTGTCCAATCGTGCGCACCCTCTTACAATTCATGATTAACGTAATAATCAATAAGCTCTAGTCGTTTTATTAATCATGAATTGCGAGTATGTAGAAAGTGGTGACATCTCAGTTTGGAAAAGTTCCCCATGGACAGAATCAAAGTCCTTGGGTGTACAGAGTCTCAACCTTACCTTCACGTTCTTCTTTTTTTAAGTAGTTTTGAATTTTTCTGATTTACCGATTATCTCCGATTCACATATAAATACAAGTATAAATACGTTCCAGTACCGGAGCCTTAGCCATATTGAATATCAAAATTTGGACCCAGTTCTGATTGGTCTAGAGCAGGGGTCGGCAACCTTTTGAGTCGGAAAAGTCAAAAATTACAATTTACAACATTTCAAAGTTTTTAAAGAGCCACAAAATTTTCTCTTGCCAACAATAAATAGTACTCGCATAAATAAAGTTTTTTGATTAAAAAAAAACTAATCTATTTATTCATAAAAAAAATATCTATTTATTTATATATAAGTAGTGTTTTTCACAACAAATTAGATTATATATATATATATATTGTCACGTACTTTTCCTGACGCCGGAGAGCAACGGCGAAGTACGCGATCAAACAACGGGATAACTCGCGAAACACGCGCGGGAGCGACGAGCGAACCGAGCAACACCAAACGCTCGCACCAAATCGCGAGATTGGGCGCCAGACGCGATGATACTGGTCGCGTCTCCGGGTTCACTTTTCCACTCTAAACACGGATTCACAACACGCGAGAATGCGTCATGCCGAAACGCGAAATCGTCGCTCGCACGCGGCCAGCTCCTCTAACCGGTAGAGGGGCGGGGTAGCGGAGACAGGGACGAAGCGGCTCTGTTACGGGAGACGACGGGTAGGCGAGAAACTAAATAACGTCAGGCCGATGTAACAGACAGAGATCACATATATTGCAGATAATAGAAACAGCATACAATAAAATAAGAGAAAAAAAGGAAAGCGGTTAACGTACGAAAGAAAGACACAGCGATAAGGCGTTAACCCCATTAATAATCCAGACGCGGGAATTATTTCAACTCAAACCGTAATTACGCTACACGCGCCGATCACGACGACTGGTCCCGCGCGAAGCGCGGCAGCCAATCACGCGCGCTCTGACCGGCGCGGCAAGAACACGAATGCAGAGCCTCCGCTAAGGCGAGCAACGCAATTCTGAGCAGGGTTGCCAGATTGGGCGATAAGTCGCCAATTGAGCTACTCGAGAGCCTCGCGCGGCGACAAAAAATATGGTTTGGCGATATATCGCCGATTGGGCGATAAGCGATTTTCTTTGGGTGGTTTTGGACTATCGCTATAAAAGAACAGAAGAAAATTATTTGTGGGTTACACGCAGTACTTTTTTATGTTATAGGTTAAGTTTTAAATTTCGCGCATTGTAGATTTATTAGATTGCCGCTAGAAGCGCTTTGATGTTTGACTCAATCTTTGACTATATAAATATTTATATAGTCAAAGGACTCAATTAGGAATCGGGCATTTGAATGTATCCCAAGTCAATCATATTTCTGTATACTACATGGTAGACTTATGTATACTCGACAATACCATAGTATAGACATAGTATAGACATAATTTATATAATAATTATATCTATACTATGCTAATACTTGCTATGTTACATTACAAATTACGAAATAAAAAAAATCAGTTAAAAGCTATATATATTTTTATGTTTGTTATAATTGTCGCTACAATAAATAGATAATTAAAGTAATAATTGTTGTAGTTTATTAATAGAATTATTAGAATGCTCATTAACAGTTTAAAATTCAGCGGTAAAAAACAGAGAGAGAGAGAGAGAGAGAGAGAGAGAGAGATGCTGGCGGCGACTCAGTGTATCAGTGATATATCCAAAGTTTCTGTCGGCCAGTAATATTGTATACAAAAATACATTACCTTTAGATAACTATTACTACTATATATATTATATTCTTTTTTCAATTTTGCGAAAAATGTTATTTTATACGATTGGGCGACTTTGGGCTACTATAGAGGTCTCTGGCGGCGACTTAAGTGCTAGAGAATCTGGCAACCCTGATTCTGAGACGGAAGTGCGTACAGTAAAAGATTCGCGCCGACGACAACGCAGTCGCCGGAACCGCATTACAAAATTAATAGACCACGCGCGATTCACCAAGTCACCGATATCTCGGACGGCCGTATGATCACGGCCGTAACACGACTCACGCACGTGCGCGAGGGCTTTGCGGCTTCCCGAGAAGCCGGTCGTTCGCGAGCTTCTACGGCGGGACGGCTCAAACACACGCGGCAGCCGACAGCTGGGTGCCTCGACGAGGTCTCGGGCTTGAGGTGGAGAGCCAGCCAAACACTAAGAAGCAAGGTGCGTTCAATCGCCACGCGGCGGACGCACTCGCACACTAACCTAATGTCTCCACCTCAGAACGCGAGCCGGTCGACACCGACAGCTCGTGGCTTCATACAGCGGTTAGACGGGTCACCTCGACTTCAGCACGGTTCTTCCTCCGCTCCTCGATCCGCGGGGCTTGTCCGGGCCTGGCACACTCGACGATAGCCGCTCCCGATATCTCCAGCCGATATCTCGCACGCTCGCTCACGCTTCGCACCGCAGGGATCGCTGGGTCGCACGCAAAAGCCTAGAGGATCGCGTTCGATGCGCGATCGATGAGCGCTACCCCTCCCACATGGTGCGCGATATCCTTGCGCCTAGCGGCGCGGCCTATCCGCGGCCTATCCGCGGCCGCCCTTATCTAGCCGTGACGTCACGGCAGCGCAGTGTCGGGTCTCCGCAGGTGTCGTGCGGTCCCCGTCGGCATCCGACATCCTCGTCGTTCTTGTCATCCTCGCGGACGACAGCAGCAGAATTTCTCCAGCGGCGACTCTTCGCCGCTACCCTCCTCGATGGACAGCCGGCATTCGACGGCCCTTGTCCTGGCCGTTCGTCCGCCCCAGCCTGTCCATCAGCTGTGCCACTCGCGAGCCTCCTTTGCGTGGCGCTTATCTGTTGCCACGTCTTGTCTCGTCCTCCTCTCCGTCGGCGTTTTCCTGTGCGCCGGCCCTGGACGATCGCCCTCTCTCTTTCCTGTCGCGGTCCGTCTCCCTCGCCGCTGCTGGTCCTTCGGCGGCGTTTGTCGAGGTGCCCGCGGTTACATGTAATAAGCCGCGAATGAATAAATAAAATAACACGCAACGCAGTCCCGCCGGAGATTTCGCTCTCTCGTTGAGTGCCCGGCCCGGTCGTTCGCGCCTCCTCGCGCTACGCTTAGGCGGAGGACGAAGTGGCGAGGCAGATAAAACTGCCACGTCACAATATATATATATATATGTATATATATATGTCATTATTAGATAATTACTTATTATTTAAGAAAAAATTAAAACAATTAAACATTTACTTATAACACTAACTTGTACTTCAATAACAAACAATTGAGCAAACAAATTCAATGGGAGCGATGGCTTTGCATGGTTATTCAAGTAGAAATTTAAACTTTATTAAACAATGTAACTTGTATTTAAAATAAAAAAAACAGTAACATACATTTGAGCAAACAAATTCAATGGGAGCGTTGGCTTTGCATTGTTTTAGAAAGTTTGGATAAATTTGGCTCATAACTTGTTGTTTTATGTTTCAAACACGACTCTAAATTTTCATTTATTAGTTGGCTTCTTACTTTACTTTTAATTATATTCATGCAAGAGAACGCTTGCTCGCACGAATATGTCGATCCGAAGATAGTCAGCACTCCAAATGCGAACCTCACTGTAGCAATCTAGAAGACTATTCCATGCGTCGAATATAAGTACCTCAACTCGCGGCATTTCTTTCAAAGCTGTCCACTTTTGTTGCGTTACGTACATTCATTCCAACTTGCTTTTCAACTCTGTAAATTTTCCACTCCACAAAGCTTTACTTTTTAAATCGATCAATTGCATTTCTAGAGATCCAGTGTCAAATCCAAATGGCTCAATGTGGATTTCGTTACTATTTGTGTTGAGAGGATTTACTATGAATGCTAGAGTGGTTTTGTTGGTTTTGAATTGCTCAAATCTGTCAGCAAATTCATCTTTAATTTTTTTTATAACTGTGCTGAAGTAATTGGTGTCAACAGTTACACTGGTTTTATCACGATATTGCTTTAGAAATTGAAAATGAAGTAATTTACCGCTCTGAATATCTTCTGCAAAAAGAATTAATTTTTCTTCAAAACAAACCAATTCTTCTATCAAAACATAGTCTTGGTTTCCCTTTCCTTGCAGTTTTAGATTCAGCTCATTTAATTTCGCTGTGATATCCACCATAAAGTAAAATTTTTGCAACCATTTGTCGTTCTCTAATTCAGGGTGATTAATGCCTTTTTCATTTAGGAATGTATTTATTTCATTCAAGCACAAAGCAAAACGTTTCAACACCTTACCTTTGGAAAGCCATCGCATTTTATTGTGAAGAAGGGGGTCGGAATACTGAGTCTCCATTTCGTTTAAGAATTCTTTAAACTGACGATGGTAGAGTGCTTTTGACAAGATGCTGTTAATCTTGATTATCAAATTCATGAGCTCAACTATTTCGGCCGGAAATGTTTGGGCACAAAGCACTTCTTGATGTATTATGCAGTGAAACGTAAAAATTTCGTGGTTTATTTTGCTCTGAAGAATCGTTGTTGCTTCTTTATTTTTTCCTGTCATACTTCTGGCTCCATCAGTTGCTATTGAAACGATTTTATTTAAATCGATCTTATTGTTTTCAAAGCATTTTTGCACGGCATTTGCTATATCTTCTCCCCTAGTTTGTCTCGAGAGCGGTAGCAAGAAGTTCTTCTTTTGGACCTTGGGAAGACATATACCTGACAAAAAGGGCAACTTGTGCCGTGTCTTTTATGTCGCAAGACTCAACTATAGCAAGTGATAAGGCAGAAGAAAGTTGAATATCTTCCACCTGTAAATATGTTACATTTGAAGACATTTTAGCTATTCTATCTTGTACTGTTTTAGCGGATAGTGGCAAATCTTTGATTTTTTTCAAGATTTCTGGTTTGTTTTTGAAATCACGAAACAGTTCTTCAAATGCACGTATAAAGCAATCTTTGACATACTCACCATCTGTGAATGGTTTGCCTTTTTTTACAATTTCTAGTGATACCGCTTGCCAGATTAACATTACTTGTAGATTGCGTCCAGTTACTTAACATGGAACTTGATTGCTGTTTTTGTTTTTAGAGCTCGTCGACAGCTTTTTTTCGTTCTTTGCCGGCTGGATATTTACTAGTAAACTGAGTATGTTTTTTAGTGAAGTGTCTCTCTAAATTTGATTTCTTACTGTGAGCGAGTTTTTCGTGGCAAATGAAACAAGTCGGAAAGCCATCTGAGTTGCATATGAAAGCGAACGACTCCGTCCAATCCCGATTGAATTCTCAATGCTCTTCTTCAGTTCTTCTCTTTTTTTTTGTAGATGCCATGCTTGTGGTGAAGCTGTAATAAAGAATTTTTAAAATTATTATTTAGGTATCCAAAACAGCAGATGACAAGTTTTGTAATTATTTACTATGTCAACGTATACCTAAGTAAATACATACGAGAAGCTGTGCATAATGAAATATAATTTATCAAAAAACATTTTACAACGATATTTCCCAATTAAAAATACTTACCTAAATAAAATAAATAATTCTCTAATAATTTAATTATTAAAATAAATAATTTAGACACGAAACACTGTTTGTTTCGCTTTCTCACGTACTGATTGACTATAAGTAGATGAACTCTAAAACTGCAAATACCTACCTACTTTGATCCTCAGAGTTCGAAAATAGGTTTATTAAATAACAATTTATAGATACTTATACTTATAATTATTATTTTAATTCTAATTTTTAAATAATAAAAGCTATAAAATAGATAAATAATAAAATAGGTAATTTATTAAATATATATTTTAATAAAAACACTTTTGCAGTAATATCCAACAGTAGTACTTTGTTTCTTTTTTGACAATTCTTATTGACTTCAAAAAAGTAGTTAGGTATCTTATTTGGAAAAAAATATGTATAATATGTATTTTAAAAATATAATATTTATTATGTTACCTACCTTTATTTCGTTTTTTTATTACTATTATATATATATGTACATACATAACTCTGAGAAGATAATTCGCTTCTAACTCTTTTATTTGAAACAACAAACTATACGTTACAGCCAAAGTACTGGTGAAGACGCCAAATTGTCTTGCGTCGAAAGCGAATTAAAACCTACATAGAAACATCCGACGACGGCGTCATTCGAGAGCTTCCGACGGACTGACGACAAGATGACGCGTGTCACGGGGGAGGGGTGCGGTGAAAAGTGAATACAAGTGGCTGAGAAATAGAATCGGTGCCTAATCCTCGTTAATCGATTCAGAACGATTTTTAAATGTTTTTTTTTTTTATAAAATAAATAATATTTGCGTATGGAACTAAAGAGCCGCAGCTACACATCCAAAGAGCCGCATGTGGCTCGCGAGCCGCAGGTTGCCGACCCCTGGTCTAGAGTATGGTCTACTGCGCATCTGGTTACTTGTTTCACCTTTCTTCTTACATTGACCTAGTTTACATCGTTAAAACTTTGGTACTCGTATTAAATTTGGTGCGCACCAATGCTTTAATACAGGCTCGTTTACATCGAACGTTTCTTACACGACAGTTTTTAATATGTTATCGTTTTAGAGAGACCAAATAAGATTACTTATCATAAGACCGGTCAATTAAGGTTATATTTAATAGGCCTAATCCGCTACAAAATACGTTTCAGTGTTTACATCGTCATTTCCCAGATAGCCAAACGTGAATACTCAATCTAAATCAAATAATTGCAGAAATTAAGTTGCTCGTCAATTGCTATTATGTTGCCTATAATTTAATGAAACAAAAATGTTTTTCTTAATTCAGTATTAATATGCTGAGTTTTATTGTCAAACAACTGTAGAACAATTGTTGCAACCAATGTTTATAGCAATCTGATAGCAATATGTGAACAACGATTATCATTCATGAGTTGTGAGCAACGTGTCGGCAACCGAATGGTAATATAAAGTTAACAGAAACATGCGAGTATTACTTTTAGTCATAAGTTGTGAGCAACATGTCGGCAACCGAATATCAACTCTACTATAATAATAATTGCTGAAAAGTTTTCAGTATTTAGTTGACAATGATGTGCATTATTGAGTGAAAGAAGTGCACGTAAACGCCAGTAACCTAAGCGACCAACTGAAGCGAAGCATACTTGCGCATGCATCGCCTAACTTACTTTTTTACTCTTATTATGAATGTACATCATTTGTCGTTGTGTGTTTCATAAAATTAGTAAAAATTCAAAATAGCCCAGTGTCAGCAATGCATTTTCGACTTTTAGCAGCCACACTAGTAGCATGGAAGAGGAAGACTAGTACGTATGTATGTGGGCGCTTTGCGTATATGTGTAGAAGCCGCGTGTCGCACGCGGAGGGATACCGATTCCGTCGATGTGCGTATATACAGTCATGAGCTAAAAGATTGCAACACTTTTTTTTTATGAGTTTTGGAACATAGTTTTGCTCTTAACTCACTAAGCGCTCACCGATCTGCTCTATCTATTGAACATAAGTCTTGATATGACACAGATCTTGTAACAAGATCTATATGGTATTTATAGAAGGGATATAAAAAAGATTAAAAATCTTTTTACCTGTTGTTTATAACATGATGGCAATTTAAAAACACAATATGTTGCACGTGAGTTGTTCACAAATTGCTGAAAATCGTTGTCATCAGATTGCCGACGGATTTTCTACAAGTTTTTTGCATTGTCTGCAATCCAAGGGCAACCTAACAGCAACACTTGTTTCCTACCCATTGTTTAGATTTTAAGGATTCCTGATGTGTTGCGCGCCAGTTGCCAGCAAGTTGCTGAAAACTGAGTTTAAAGTCTATTGCCAATAGATTGTTGGAAACTTGCCATTATTATATTTTGAAAATTGTTACTGAACATACTGACAAAAACATACTGAAAAGAGGATACCCCCTTCTGTTGCTTTGCTGACAACTTATAAGCGATATTTGTGGCAAGTTGCCGACAATTTGCAATCATTTGGCTATCTGGGTTGTATCATTTGGTACGCGTATCAGTTTGGTACGATACTCTTGCTTGATACGTTTGTACCAATTTGATCCGGCATCGTTTACATCGTGAGTACTAAAAATTTAGTACGAATTTGATACGAATATAATGCTTAATACGCGTACCAAGTGCACGATGTAAACTAGGCCATTGCCCTAGTTGGGTGACACTCTTTTGGACACAGCACGATTAGACACCAACCAATCATCTTGACTTATCTAACCAAACCAACGGAAAAACTCTAGGCATCGGTCGCTGTGAGTGGTGGTGTCGAATCGTGCGCACCCCGTCCTAGTTTACACCGATTACTTGATACGCGCACTAACTAGTAATTTTCTATTAAATTATCTTAATTTCGGAAATAAATTTAAAAAATAGTATATTAACATAATACATATATTTAATTATCTCGATTCATTTTGTACCAATTTAATATTAGTATATTAAGTTAGTACAATATGAATCGAGATAATTAAATATATGCGTGTATTATGTATACACGCATTGTCGAAAGTAAGATAAATTAATAGAAAGTTACGAATTAGTACGTGTATCAAGTGCTCGGTGTAAACTAGGCCATTATGAGCACAACATAAGACCGATGAACCAATAAGCATCCAGCATAAAGTCGCCATATTGATTTACATAAGATTCCCATCGGTCCATAAGCCTTAAGCCCGTATCAGACTACGCATTGAAGATTGAGATTGAAGATTAAAGATTGAAATTTGACCAATCAAAACAAGGAAATTTTAACTCCTTTTATTTTGATTGGCCAAAGCTCAATCTTTAATCTTCAATCTTCAATTTTCAATGCGTAGTCTGATACGGGTTTTAAGGGCCTAGCACATGAAATGCATAACACAACATAAGCACAACATAAGACCAATGGACCAATGAGTATCTAGTACAAAGTCGCCATATTGATTTACATAAGATTTTTATTGGTCCAGAGACCTTATGCTACGCTTATGCTCTGTTATGCATTTCATGTACGAGGTCCTTTATGCTACGCTTATGTTGTTATGCATTTTATGTGGGAAGCCCTTAAAGGTTGGTTTATGCAGACCGTAACCGTTAACTTATGCCGGAATTTGTAAGAAATTAACCAAATATAATCGATTTATAAAAGAATAATTGACTATGATTGGTCAATTTCTTACAGATTCTGGCATAAGTTAGCGGTTACGGCCTGTATAAATGAACCTTAAAGAGTCTCGCATATGAAATGCATAAAAGAGCATAAGCGTAGCGTAAGGCCTCTGGACCAATGGGAATCTTTTGTAAATCAATATGGCGACTTTATGCTGGATGCTCATTGGTCCATTGGTCTTATTTGTGCTTATGTTATGTTATGTATTTCATGTGCGAAGCCCTTAAAGGCTATAACACATACCTTCCATAACCGTAACCATAAAGGTTGGTTTATGCAGACCATAACCGCTAACTTATGCCGGAATCTGTAAGAAATTGACCAATCATAGTCGATTATTCTTCCATAAATCGATTCTTATTTCTCGACTGTGATTTGCTAATTCTTACGGTACGTCTTATGGTTACGGTTATGGAAGGTGTGTGTTGTAGGCTACGGTCCACTTGACGCTACAAATGCTTCTAAGTATTTTTTGATTGGTCAATTTGTAAAATTCATTGTTCCGATTGGTTAATCAAACGCTTCGAAGCATTTGTAGCGTCAAGTGGACCGCAGCCATAGGCTTAATGCACACAGGACGCGTCAATGCGTTACGCGTGGCAAATAGCCAATCATTCTTTCGCTTTCTTATTTCTTGTCATAAAATAAAAAAAATGATTGGCTACCTCGCCATACGTAACGCATTGACGCGTCCTGTGTGCATTAAGCCATTGCCTTTAGAATGTAGACTTGTTTGGCCTAGTTTACACCGAGTACTTGATACGCGTACTAACTCGTAACTTTCTATTAATTTATGCTACTTTCGACAATGTGTGTATACATAATACATATATTTAATTATCTCGATTCATATTGTACGAACTTAATATACTATTTTTTAAATTTATTTCCGAAATTAAAATAATTTAATAGAAAATTACTAGTTATGGCTCTGGCAGACCAGCGCGATTTGCGACACGCGACGCGCGATTATCCAATAGGCGTACGTCTTTTCAAAAAATTGTAAACGCCTATTGGATAATCGCGCGTCGCGTGTCGCAAATCGCGCTGGTCTGCCAGAGCCATTAGTGCGCGTATCAAGTACTCGATGTAAACTAGGACTTTATCGAGTGGCGAACGTAATTGGTTGATCCACAGGTCAGAACCAATTACGTTTACTGCTCGATGAGCGTTTACATTCCAAAAACCATCGAAGAGCAGTGGCAGTGGCTGCGCTAACCACTGCATAAACGAATGCACCCGTAATGTTGCATGTATATACTTTAAAGGTATATGGTTTTAGTAAATTGTATTTTGTAGTGGATTTTCTTGTTGCGTTTTGAAAAGAGCCGATCAGCCGATTTATCAATTCCGAAACGTCCAAAGCATCCTAACAAAACGGTAGCAGGATGGTCAATTTGTAGCGTAGATCATTCGTTGAATGTGTGATGAACTTCTTTAGTTTTTAACCTGCTTACATGTGAGTAAATCCTATGATTTTTGCCATGCACACACCTAATTACGACTCTTAATTCTTTTTTATTACCATACAGCTCGAGTTTGTTTAATCTTTTGAAAGTTGAAAAATGTTTAGATGCCAAAGTTTAAAGGTAGATGATATATGTTGTCTGTAAAAGTCGAACATGGTTTTTTGTTCAATTTGAGATACAAATTCATAGACGTTTTTTTGATCTCAGATCTCAAATCTGTCTTTGTTTCGCGTATGATAACATAGCAAGCAAGACAAAGACAGATTTGAGATTTGAAAAACGTCTATAAATTTGGATCTTGGATATGCTTACAGTTTGACAAAATGTAAAAGTAAAATGATTTTTTTTTATGGATTAATCTGTGCACTTGCTTTAGATACGAAAGTGACTCAACTTTTACCTATAAAATAGCTTTGGCTTTTCAAAGTTTGTTATTTATTTTTAAAGTCTGCTTTTATAATAGATTTTATTTTATGGATATTTAATTTTAAACATGTCTTAGAATTATTAAAATTTATTTACAACAGAATTTAAATAAATTTTTAGGTGAGAATATTTTGTAAAAAATGTCTTGGCTCTTTGGCAAAAAAAAACATAAGGATTCACCCCCTGAATCTAGAGATGAGCAAGAAGAACGACCTTCAATAAATCCAGAGGATGACTTTATAGTGATTGAAAAAAGAAGAACCTCTCTACCACCTAATGTTGGTGATCATGATATTCCTTATCCCAGTGGACTATATCCATTCATCGGTGGAACACCAATGAACCCTGCAATGTCAGCTGGTAATTTACCAAAATTAACTCAGCAAGTGGATGCTCCGCATTATTTAAATGGTGTACCATTTAAGTTATGCAAACAATTGCAAAGTAATATGAACAATGATTTGGAAATAGATGGTCTACGAATTAGCGAAATAATGTCTTTTGTTGAAAGATTAGAGAATCAAAATTATGATTATGATTTCTCCCTTGAAACAGGAGTTATTGCAGAAATGGATAGTAGAACGACTAATGACTAACTTAGAACTCCCCTGAATGTTATTGTTATGTGTAATAAAATGTAAATTCTATGAATTAAAGAATCAAATTTAGATATATGCATGTGTCTCTCTTGATTATGTGAATATTTAATATATATAATGCTCATTTTTTTAAGAGGCAAGCATTATGTGATAACGTTATTATAAACGTTAAGTTTGATTCTTTTATTCTACACAGGTTATTTTTTTAAAGCGTTCCTATCTTTTATAGGCGATATAAAAACGTGACATTTTAAATAGATATAAAAATAAACAATGTATTAATACATAAATATCAGATTATTGAGAAAAAAATTTAATTAAAAGTTTGTAGGCATCAATTATTAGGAAAGAAAAAGTAGCATATAATTAAGATTTACTTTTTATGTATTTAAATTGCTTAAGGAGATAGTTTTATTGCTATTATTGCCATAATACTAGACTAATTAAAACACATACTTGATATTACATCATGTCTTGCAACATGTGAACATAAGAAATACTTTAAGAAAATAGTTATTAACTATATAGCTGTATATAAATAAAATGTAAAATAATATAAATTTCTTTAATTGTATATGCATATATGAACATACAATACAATATTATGAAAAGCCATACATCTTAGATTTAAGCCTGGTTCATGCAGGCCTTAACCATAAGAAATTGGCCAATTATAGTTGATTTGTAGAAGAATAATTGACTATGACTGACCAATTTCTTACAGTTATGGCCTGCATAAACCACCCTTTAATTTTATTGTTATGTAATACTTATGTAATAAATATACAACATAATTTCAGTTTGTAAAAATTAAATAATAAATTATATTTATATCTAATAAATAGATTTTTATTGGTAGAATTTGGCATAGTACTCCTCAAAACTTTTTTGCATACATGAAATTTTGATTTATGCTATTTACTGATATTTGCACAATGCCAAAAACTGCCATTTCAAGAAAGCTATATTTACATATAAAGATGTTTGTCAAATTCTTATAGAATATTTTAAAATAAAATTTTATCTTAAATATATAATTCTAAATTGATATATTAAATTTATAATTGTAAATTGACATTTTATGATTATATATATATATATATATATATATATATATATATATATATATATATATATATAGATATATATAAATTAATATGCACACAGACTTAACACCAATATAATTGTAACAAGTATGCAGAAAGGTAACCAAGTCTTAAGAAATCCCAAAATACTGAAATAAACGTATGAAGTATTATTAATAACAGAAAACAATTACATATACAAGAATGTTTTCTTTAATTAGAATATTTCCACAGAGAACAATATCAATTGCTAAGAGAAGCGTTTACTTAATTTACTTTTTTTCTTTTTGTAAGTATTATAACGATTAGCTTTAACAAAGAATATTTTCTTGATAATTATCTTAAGTATACTCAATTTTAGAAAAATTTATTATCATATATTGAAAAAGAATTTAGTTTTTTTCGGAGAATATTATAAAACTATTGGAGAGACCAGAATAACAAGCAAATTAAATTTTTGTTTTAATTTAACCTCCTGAGAACTAGCATTTTTTGGACTTTTATAGTTTTATGAAAATTTGATAAAATATTTTAATGTTTTTTTTTTAAGATAATTTTTTAAAGTAATTCCTTTGGTTTAAAAAATAACTTCTTAAAATAATTTCTTTACTGCTAATAAGCATTATGCAACGTCTACTCTGAAGTTGTAAAGTCGCAAAACTGATCTTTAGTTCGTAATGCAAATTGCTTATAACTATTTCAATCCCTTTCACTACATAAAATAATTTATATGCCGAATTCACACATATATTATGGTATATATTAAGTTCAATTAAATTATTTGAAAGCCACATTCAAGAACTTTATGTTAGACTAAAGTTAAAAAATTAATATGTAACTACTTTGCAAAATTAAATAGAGAACACATATACCTGCAAAAGTCACTGTTACAAAATTGAAATTCAGCTTTTATAAAAAACGTAGTAAATAATAATTAATAACTATCTTATAATGTCTAAATACACTGTAAGGTAATTTTAAAGGTGAGGAATCTTAGAATTCAATTATGAAAAAGAATTATACAGGATATCATGTTTGGATCTCCATATCATATTGCCTCCATTATTTCTTTTAAATATACACAAAAATTTATTTTTAAGTAAATATTTGTTTCTAGTAAATGATAAATGTTTCTTAAAATTGTTGTAAAAAAATATTCTTTGCAAAAATAACCATTACTTTTAAAAGAACAAAACTAAAAATTGAGTAATCACTTCTATTAGCAAAGGTATAACATTTTTCTGCATATAGAATATCTGTTGTTTTTAATGATAAAATGTCAAAGAAAAAATTATTTTAAATTATGATAGACAGAATTTTTTAAATACTTATTTTATAAGATTTTAAAATTATAAACATTTATTAAAATAAAATGGCATATTTTCACATTAGAGAATTAATATAGCTCAAAAAAATTTATTTCACATAGAATATGTTGATTTTAAAATGATATAAAACATAAAACAATCACATTTATATAAAACTGGATAAATTTTATTTATTTTATTTTAGATGTTTAAAATGTCATGTTAACTTCCACACATTTTTGGATACAATTCATGTTTTCATTAAAAATGCGTAAGACATATTCAGTTTTTTGTCATATAAATGTAATTTTTTTATTCTAGATTATTCCTTCGAAACAAATTTTCTTTGATGTATTTTGTCATTAAGAATGACAGAAATACTGTAAATATTTGAATTAAAGAAAACACCTATAATTTCTTTTTCACACATAGTTTGATATTACCTAACATATTTTCCATGAAGCAACATAAGAAATGCAAGTTTTACCATATTCCAACTGCTTGAGTCATATGACATCAAGTTCAAAGCTTTTGCCACATGTGAATGGCAATTATTGCAACATAAATTATGCTATAAGAAAGTTAGTTTTGTGATCATCAGATATAAAAGTTTCTTTTAAATTTATAGCTTTGTTACCATTTTAGTTTTGTAAATTTCACTAGCTTCTGCTATGCCAGCATCCCATCCTTGTACACCTCCTTTGGCTTTAGTATAATCCAGCTGCCAATATTTAGTAGGTTTACCAAATGCCATGTTATCTTCAGAAACATAATAATGACCAGCAAAGTCCCTTATTACACCGGTTGATGTCGCAATGCCCATATGTCCAATAAAAGGTAAAATATACCTTAAAAATTAAGCAAATTACTCTATAAATTATATGAGACTGTTTTTCAATAAAGTACACAGATGATACAGTGTAACACTGTATTCAACATAAAGTTTTTCAATATAAAATTATAACACAGTATTACACTGATTAATACTATACAATTTAACTGTGAATGTATAAAATATGCCAGTGTTATCAACTTTCCAAAATATTTTTTTGTATTGTTTAACATGCAATATTATGTTTATTTATTATATGAACGCAATCTAAGTTGTATAAAGAAAGATTATCAGTCACTAATATATCAGAAATCAAGTCTAGAATTCTAATTGTGTTCCAACAAAAATCTTAGCTGAATATAGTATAACATCAGTGTATTCCAGTTGAAAAACAACGAAATTTATTCAGCGTGATTAATCTTAATAGCAACTTAAGAAAAAAAGTTTGTACATTTCACGAATTATTTTTATGTTTTATGATAACTTCCCATGTACAATAATCAATAAGCATTATTTGAGTGTTGAACGTAGAGAATCAAAGACAAGGTTATGATCAAAATGTTGGTAAGAGAGTCATTTAATCGCGATCGACTTACGTTAGGATAGGCAATGGAGTCCAAATAATACAAAAAGGAAATCTTTGTCGTTCTGGTTGGATGCTAAGGTCCATTTCGGCCGAATCATTGGATGCTTCTGAAATATCTGTCAATAGATCAAGATCTCTCATAATTTGTTAGTGTGAAGTGAAGCACATGATAGGTTTGTTTTCAGTTCAGTTGGTACCCGTCCCTCTACCGTAACGTTACAGTTTGTATAAGGGTACCCCTACTACGTGATTTTAGCACAGACTTAAACCATTTTTATCGACAGTGTCGCAAAATGGATGTAATTTTAATTCATATTCCGGCCTAAATGGATGTGCGTCGTTAGTGCGCCGGGAATTTTAGCGTTATAAGAAAAAGGCCGGCGTGGCTACTCTGGGTGCTATTCTGTACTTCGCTTTCGATAACTGTCGGTTCGGTACGGTAACGACGTTTGTCGCTTGCACGACCGACGGTGACCGATCAAGGCTATTCTGTAAGTTGCTCCTACCGACACTTATCGTTGCAAGCGATAGTAATCGTTACGGTTTTGTCGATAATGTATAGACAGGTTAAAAGTTAAAAAAAATTTATTTTAGCCAATAATATTACAGTTTTAAAAGAAATGCATTTTAGGTTTGGTAATCTATCGTTATTTATAATTTATGACTATGTGCATACTGTCACGTGTTATATAGGCACAAAATTTAATAATTAATTATACAATTATTAAATTAAAATGGAATCACAAGAAACGCAAGTATAATAACGTAAGTAAAAAATATAATAAAAAAGAAAAAAATATATAGCATAATTAGGGGAAAGTAGGTAAATTGCACGCACCTAAGGGAAATTTATCGCAGTGAAGTGATTTTTGAGGTTGAAATCGATACGAGTACAGAAATAGAAACTTTAAACATTTTTTTATCATTATGTATTGTCATATTGAACAATTTTTTATTTGGTAATGCTATATTCAGCAAAAAGAAGTAAGTGGTTAAACGAAAAAATTTCTCGGGCCTTGGGTAATTGTACGTGCGGTTGGATAAATGGACGCGGAGGAAAAATGAGGTTATAGCCCATTCTTTTAACTACACTACACTGCACTACACTGTACTAGTGGCACTATAGTTGATCTCACGTGGTCTCACGCCTTTCAAGATGGATGCGTAAAATTGTCGACGGCGAACTTGATTTGATAAAAAAACAATTACTTGATGACTATTTAATTAAATTTAATAAACAATAGCTCAAAGAACGCAGGAAAAAACGTACTTTTGTTAGGTATAACAAAATTAAATGACTAAAGTAAAAATACGGACTTATTGCCTTATTTTCTGAACGCCAAAATCGCAAGAAAAATCATGATTTTACTTTTTCTTATTTTTTCATTTAACTACGTTTTTAAATGATATAACGTATGGTTATATATTTAAAAAATGCCTTCAGCCTACAAATATCGTCGTGATATAATTTCTATTCATCGGGAAGGTGCCAAACCACGAAGCGTGCAATTACCCAGTGCGTACAATAACCCTACTTTCCCCTACAATTTTTTCATTGTCAATATAACTGTGTGCTAATGTTTTTAATATATTAATGTAAATTAAATATTTAAATAATTAAATGCTAAGTTAAGATAAATATAAGCATATGAGTCGCTGTCTTTATGAAAAAATACTATTCTATTTGCGGAAAAACTATTGTAAACTATAAAAGCATTGGAAAAATATTCGCATTCAATAATTTTCACTAATAAAAATATAATTGGAAAAATATTAACAATCAATAGTTTTCAATAGTTTTTTACGAGTGCAATAGCATTTTTCCATAAGGGTGAGCAACATATTTAATATTACAAAGACAGTATTATAACTGCATCAATTCTTGGAAAAAACAACCAAGAAAATTGACTTCAAGAAATTGATGGCAAAAGCAAAAAAAATCTTTTATACTGTATGATACAGTATAATAGATTTTACTTTGCTTTTGTAGGACTTACCAAATATGGTTGTGGCAAACCACAAAAAAATTGTAGCAGATACATTAAAAACTTTGTTTCAACATATCATGCAACATATAGTAATGATTTTGAATTGTTTTACTTTTTATTTTTTTTATTCTTTTTATATATTACAACATTTTTATATGTTGTAATATATAAAATATGTTATATGTGTAAAATATGTTTTACATGTTCCCAGCAAACGAGAAATGATTGGATTGGATAAATCCATATGAATCATGTTTCTGAATCCGCAAAAAAGTATTGAATTTTATAGAAACTGAACACATTGAATCCGTTTCCTATATCCCTAATTAAATATAATTGATTGCATTTTTTTTACGTAAATCATTTGAATGGAATCTACGTGAGCAAAACAACATTTTTGTAATAGTTTCAAAAACAATTTTTACAAAAAAAAAATCAATTTCTTAGGAACTTTTTCCGGAAATTTTCAAGCGGTCACCCATCCAAGTAGCGACTCCGGTGAACGTTGCTTGACCTCCGTGATCGCTGCTAACTAATTCCTCATGATGACCTGTGAATACTTTATACTGATATGTGTATATAATTGTTAGATCAGGTCAATATACGTTATCGAAAAAATGAAATATGTATAATTAAAGCATATTATTTATATAAACAAATATAAAATTATAGTTTTTTTACTAATTTTGCAAATGTAAAATATCTGGAATAATTTTTCTGTTATTTGTTTAAATAAGAATTCAATTAGAAAATATAGATCAATATAATACAATAATTAAATTAAATATAAAAAAAATTTTATCAAAAAACCAATTAAAAAATATTGTTTGCTCATTGGGATGTAGATCAAGGTTTCTTCATATATGGACTTATTTTGTCTATTGATATGAATATTTATGTTTATCAACAATACATGATGCACACAGGACTACAGGACCGCATGCCTTTTTCTAAACGTCGTAAAGTCAATATTTGAAGGACGTCTGCAGACGTTTATGCAAAGTCGATTTGCAGTCAACTCCAAAAGCCTGACTTAGAAAAGTCGATTTACAGTTGACATATAGATGGTTGTGCTGTTAGGGTAGTTAAATATAATTCATTGCATTGTACATTGAATATGATACCAAAAGCAAATGGCTAATCCACAATTACAGATTCAAACGAATAGACTCACGTTCATTGCATTGAATATTGAATATGATATCAAAAACAAATAACCAATCCACAATTACGGATTCAAATGTATAGGTCGCACGTTTTACTTTTATGTATATTGAATAAGATACAGAAAGCAAATAGCCAATCGGTAATTATTGATTCAAATGGATTACGGATAGAAAACGGATTCAAAAAATCCAAAAACTGGATTTAATTTTGTTCCATTTAATAATCCTAAATATTTTTCAATTATTTCTCGTTTGCTGGGTTATCTAGAATGTTCATTTTTTACAAAATTAAATATAAAAATGTCTTTTAGTTCGAAAAAGAATCGTTCTACGAGAACAACAGCAACTCAATATGAGGAGCTAGTAAAATATATGGAATTGCATTCGGAATTTACAAAAAACAAATTTTTGACAAAGGAAGATAAAGTACATCAAACCCAACAATGGGACCAATTAGCGGCGATGCTAAATGGCTTATCTAATGGTCCTGGTAAGACGGTGAAGCAATGGCAAACCGTAAGTATTTTATTATAACATATATTTTATAAATTTACTTTATATACAGTATTTCAAAAGTAATCAACTTTATTAATTTGTTATTTACTTGATCGCTTGAAATTTAGTTTGCATAAAATTCTCTTATTGCTTATACCTTAAAAAATATTGATGTGTATATGTGTACATTTTGAATAAGAAAATGTTTAGCCTTAATTACTTAAAAAATTTGTTGTCAAATATCTTATATGTTTGGATGCATGCGACTGTAATTGTATTCGCAGATTTTCTAAGCAATTAAAATTAAATATATTCTTGGCTAAAATGTACACACATATACATATCAGTATTCATATACATATATTTATATACATGTATATATTTTTTTATCGCAATTTAAACACACACACACACACACACACACACACACACACACACACACGCATATATATATATATATATATGTGTATACACAGGGTAATTATTAATGACTGTTACAGCGTTTTACCCTAAGAGGATAACATATCGACAGAACACTGTAATATACTCAGCGCTCGTTAGATGACAGCTGCGCCGAGCAGTGCCGAGTGATACGTACGTATAGGCCCCTGCTAAAAAATTTTCCTCAGATTATTTTTATATAATTTTTCAAAATGTCTGTATAATTTTATAGTTTTTTCAGACTTTTTCATAAAAATTGGAATACTTTTTATAAATATTTAGAATGTCTATATCTTTTTTCAAAATTTTTAAATGTGTTAACTATGAAGTATCCTAAGATTTCTATTATTTTGTGTTGTATAATTTCATATAAAATATTATAAAATTTAAAATAGTTAAAAGTATTTTACAAAAATTAAGAATAAGATAAGAAATCTCAGAACATTTCTGAATTCACATGTATAAAAAGTTCAAAGAGAAAATGTACACTTTTCAAGTAATTCTGATTATTTCCGAAAAATGTTCCAATTCGTACAACGATTACGAGAAAAACTTTTATTAGGGAAAATTTTTATTATGTTTTCGAGAAAAATATGAAAAATTCTTAAATTTATGGAATTGCTCTGAAAAGTTATGCTATTTTTTATTTCTTGTTGGAAAAAGATTTAAGAAAATGTTGGAAAATCTGAAGAATTTCACATAACTTTACATACGGATATTTTGAGAAATTATGTGTTTTCTTATGTTATGTCTTTTTTGGAAAAGTGTGTCAAAATATTAGAAAATTTAAAAATTTTTTTATATTTTTTTATGGGATTGTTTTCTGATCTTATTGTGATATTATGAAGCTTTATATTTTATGTTTTAGTGAAAAATGTGAGAAAATTTGAAAAAATTTTCACACAAGTTTACACATTTACTTATAAGTTGTTGGCATGACACATTATGAAAACTTTTATAGAAAATTATGATAAAAGTTTCTCCAGGGAAAGCTGTGCATATTCCGTTATATTTTGCATTTATTACTTAGATTATTACTTTTATTTATTAATCTGATTAATAAATAAACGTAGTACGTAATAACGTAATTTAAAATACTAAATACATTTTATATATGTACATAATATAAAAATGATGTATAAAAATGATAATAATTAGATTTTCTTAAATCTTTTTCCAACAAGAAATAAAAAAATACCATAACTTTTCAGAGCGATTCCATAATTATGATAATTTTTTAGATTTTTCTTGAAAACATCCCTTATAAAAGTCTTTCTCGTAATCTTTGTACAAATTGGAACATTTTTCGGAAATAATCAAAATTACTTGGAAAGTGTACATACATCTTCTCTTTAAATTTTTTATACGTGTGAATTCTGAAATGTTCTGAGATTTCTCATCCTATAATTTTTATAAAATACTTTTAACTATTTTAAATTTTATAATATTTTATCTGAAATTATACAACAAAAAATAATAGGAATCTTAGGATTCTTAGGATAGTTAACACATTTAAAAATTTTGAAAAAGGATAGAGATATTTTAAGTATTTATAAAAAGTATTCCAATTTTTATAAGAAAGTCTGAAAAAACTATAAAATTATACAGACATTTTGAAAAATTATATAAAAGTAATCTGAGAAAAATTTTTTAGCAGGGGCCTATACGTACGAATCACTCGGCACTGCTCGGCGCAGCTGTCATCTAACGAGCGCTGAGTATATTACAGTGTTCTGTCGGTATGTTATCCTCTTAGGGTAAAACGCTGTAACAGTCATTAATAATCACCCTGTATATATATATATATATATATATATATATATATAGGGGAAAGTAGGGTTATTGTACGCACTGGGTAATTGTACGCTTCGTGGTTTGGCACCTTCCCGATGAATAGAAATTATATCACGACGATATTTGTAGGCTGAAGGCATTTTTTAAATATATAACCATACGTTATATCATTTAAAAACGTAGTTAATTGAAAAAATAAGAAAAAGTAAAATCATGATTTTTCTTGCGATTTTGGCGTTCAGAAAATAAGGCAATAAGTCCGTATTTTTACTTTAGTCATTTAATTTTGTTATACCTAACAAAAGTACGTTTTTTCCTGCGTTCTTTGAGCTATTGTTTATTAAATTTAATTAAATAGTCATCAAGTAATTGTTTTTTTATCAAATCAAGTTCGCCGTCGACAATTTTACGCATCCATCTTGAAAGGCGTGAGACCACGTGAGATCAACTATAGTGCCACTAGTACAGTGTAGTGCAGTGTAGTGTAGTTAAAAGAATGGGCTATAACCTCATTTTTCCTCCGCGTCCATTTATCCAACCGCACGTACAATTACCCAAGGCCCGAGAAATTTTTTCGTTTAACCACTTGCTTCTTTTTGCTGAATATAGCATTACCAAATAAAAAATTGTTCAATATGACAATACATAATGATAAAAAAATGTTTAAAGTTTCTATTTCTGTACTCGTATCGATTTCAACTTTAAAAATCACTTCACTGCGATAAATTTCCCTTAGGTGCGTGCAATTTACCTACTTTCCCCTATATATATATATATATATATATATATATATATATATAATCATCAGGTTTGGCGCGACTTAAAAAGTAATGCGTCCAAAAAGCTTCAAAATTAAGAATTGAGAGGAATTGAACAGGAAATTTTCCAGTCACTGCAGAAGGGCTCGACGAATTGCAGAAACGCATTATTGGCTGCATAGGACTAAAGTACGTCGAGGGTAGCCAAGAATGCGCAGATAGCATGCCAGAGGAAGAGGTACATGTTCATATTTTTTTATTTGCAATGTGTTAAGTTAATTTGGCCAATATTTGGATTATTTTTTTCACTGCGTTACGTTATTTTTTTTTGTTATTTTAAATATTTTATTTTTTTTATCAAGGAATATCAAATGCAACTAGAAAGTGGAAATAATAGGGTCCTGCAAATTTTTCCAACAACAACATCACTAGCAGAGATAATAAACTCGGATACAAATAATAGTAATGATAAAAATATACATACAAAAATATACACGTGTGCGAGTGTGCGTGCGCGCGTGCGCTCGTGTGTGCGTGTGTGTGTATGTGTGTGTGTGTGTGTGTGTAAAATAAATTATAAAATATATGTCATAACTTATTTATATATATTTAGAAATGATGATATGTGTTTTATAATTCGCGCAAAAAGCTGAAGATAACAAATTAGAATATGTGTTTGTATTTATAGACTCACATGTGATTGAAGTGGAATAGAACGAAGACTTGTTATTTATTGATGTATTACAATGTTTTCCGGACGATGAGCAAAGTATGATGAGACCAGAAGAAACATCTACAGAGAGACCGACGGAAGCAAGACCCTGAGAAGAAAGAGTAGAGGATAGACCAATTACAAGAAAAAGAAAAGCAACTAATACACCGAAAAAAACAAATAATAGTAAGTGCACTTTGTAATCTCTTTTTCTTGTTACAAATTACTACTCATTTAAATTATTTTACAGAAAAAAGGAATGAACGAATCAGCGTGCAATTGAATAAAGTACGAGACAAATTTGCACATATTGCTGAAGGTCACGTTGCAGCTTTACAGGTAACATATTTATTATTTTATCGCAATGTGTGTCAATATTTGTTTATTGTATTGAAAAATTTGTTTTCTTTTAATATTTTTGAAAGTTTTATAGGTATTTTTTTCATAGGTATTGAAATATATATATACAGGGTGTCAGGTAACTTCCGCCCCTGGTTTCGTGGATTGATAGATCAAATAAAACTAAGCAGAAAAGTCTTTTACCATTTTTTTAATATTTGCCATAGTTAACGAAATAAAAATTAATAAAGTCTGCGAATAAGCACGTGTCACCGCGCGCAAGGACCGCCCGCCGGTCGCCGAGACGTAGGCAGCGGCTGTAGGCGCGGCGCAGTGCGGTGAGGAGGGAAAAGTAGCAGTAGCTGCGGCCTGCAAGCGGCGCGGCAAGGAGGGAGAAGGCTGCCCCGGCTGCCTATGTCTCAGCGACTAGTGGGCGGTCCTTGCGCGCGGTGATACGCGCTTATTCACAGACTTTATTAATTTTTATTTCAACTATGGCCAATATTAAAAAATGGTAAAGAACTTTTCTGCTCAGTTTTACTTTATCTATCAATTCACGAAACTAGGGGCGGTAGTTATCTGACACCCTGTATATATCAACTGTATATCTATTTTCATCTTTTGTTACAGATGTTTGCGGAGGCTTCGATGAAACAGAGGCTGCATTATTGCAAGCGGAAAACGAACGAGAACGCAAACACCTGGAACAACAACGACTAATATTGGAAGAAAAAAGATTAAAAAATGAGGAAAATTTAATAAAAACGTTAAATAATGTACAAAAAATTATAAATAAAATATTGACAGAGTAAATGTAAATACATTCCTTTATTATTTCAGAATCATTAAACAATTATTAATGCTATTTAATTAATAATCGGATTCAATCTAAGATGATAAAGCTCTTAAGAAAGTTTATGTTATTTAAGTCATGTTACATTAAAAAGAAGCATGAATAAATATTTATAAGAGGTTTACCTTTGTAGATTGACTTTCACTATTAATCGTTCTCTAAAATGAAAAAGATGTAAAATTTTAAAATATAATTTTTATTTGCACTGTGTTTGTTATGGGATTTACTCTATTTAGAGCATCAAATGAGACGCTTTGAACGCCATAATCAGAGAAGAAATTAACGAGAGTTACACGATCCATTTGATCTCTATGATACGGAATTAACGCAGATATTGTGATAGAGTTAACCGAGGCAAATGGTAATATGTAACATTATTTAAAGTCTTCCGTATTGCCGAGCAATAAAACGCTCTTGTATGCGTACAACAAGAGCCCGTCCTTGCAACTGTCTGTCTTCAGGATGATGTAAAATATTTGGCCTATGACACGCTGCATTTTCCATTTCTATGTCCTCATCCTGTATGCCGTGTGCAATTCTCATACTGTGCAGCACAGCACAAGCATTTACAATTTTTCCGGCCATGCCTGGTTCGTACATTAGTCTTCTCTGAGACGATAGACATCGAAATATCGCCTTCCAAACTCTAAATAAGCGTTCTATGCAGGATCTGGCGCTGTACAAATCCTCATTGTATTAGAACCTAAGCGTGCCTGGTATTTCGTGCAGAGGAGTCATTAGCCATGGCTCGAGTGTGTATCCATCGTCACCTGTACAAAAAGAATAAGATTAATAGCGTTTTTTATTGGGAAAACTAGTGCGCACAGAGTGCGCACTCGTCGCTGACGATTGGTGCACCGTCTTTGCAACATTGAAACGTCCAATCGCCAGCGGCGAGTGCGCATCTCAGTGCGCACTAGTTTTCCCAATAAAAAACGCTATAGATTCTTATTTCTTTGTTGCAATCATCTTACATTGAAAAAAAAACACAAATGACACAGTGTAATCATTTCATCCTTGTTGTCTGCCTATTAAACGAGAATAAAGTGATTCATACTGTGTTATACTGCATCATATGTGTCTCTTGCTGGAAAGTACTCAATATTAGACACATATACGTATTAACAATTTTTGTATGTTAAGTTTTTATAAAAAGAGATCAAAAAAATAACTCAGAGTAACCTTTGATATAACTCAAAAAACTTACCTATTAACCAAGTATTGCGTTCTCCATCATTGTATTTCCGTTCCATGACACGTCTTACGGGAGAATTAGACCAAATGTATGCGTCATGTCGCGCTCCGGGATATCGCGCATTGACATTCAAGATTTTTAAATTAGGATCACAGATCTAATAACATAATAAAAAATATATATTTTAATATGTAACAGTTTAATGGCAATAATTAATAATATTATATAATTTACAGTACTCTTTTTTAATATATAAATAAATATCATTATTATGTAAATATACGTACAGCTTGGACATTGAGTGCGTGATCACCCCAACGATTCACATATGCTTCTTCATGTACCGCGCGTCCTTTTATATTGATGTAAGTGCAATCGATTGTCCAAATTGCGCCTTCAAACGGTTGAGGAGCATTTTTAAATTTTTCCCGAGCTCTTTGGCGTTCATCATCAGTCATAGGAAATCGTAACCATTGTCGCAGTAAGATGTCATTAATAGCATTAGTCACTCTTCGTACACAGCGGCTAACGGATGGCTGGCTAATTGCAATGTCCCATTGTTCTCCAATTGCACCTTGGTAACAACCAACAGCATAAAACCGTAGAGCTGTTAGAACCTTGCAAAAAATATGTATAATTAATATTTAAACGCCAACTAACACCAACATTATATTAATATTATAATTTTTCACTTAACACTACAACATAACGATATGTAATATTTATAATAATTACATTGTTGAGTCAAAAGATTATAACATGTTATCGTTAGTTGATTACTAGGTTGTAACACAAATTAAAAAATATCCGACTTTTTTATAAGTGTCAGCTCATATTCAGAACACGTTTATACGTATATTAATATTAGTATTTTTAAGCATATAATGTATAGCTTACATATACCATATGCTCAAAAGCGTTCTAAATAAAAAGTGCTTTCCAGCAAATATGACATAGTGTAATGTATATATTGATGTTTTTCGTAATATATAACCAGGAAAAAATATTTTATATATAAAATATGCCCATATATAAATATATATGATATAATATTTATATTATATACATAAATGTTACATGATTTATATATCATATATATAAATGAATATATAATTATATATATTTATATATAAATTATATATAATTACATATAATATAATTATATACGATTATATATGATTATATATAATTATACATAATTATATATGATTATATACAAAGAATTTTCCCGGGTAATGCAGATGTTACATAAAGTATAAATGATTTATTGTGTCATTTGTGTTTCTTGCTAAAAAAAATGCCCATCATTATAAGTTTTGAAAGCTATAACTTAAAATAAATGCGGAAAGACAGAAAGTTATACGTACATATATACCTAACATTCAGGACTGAGACAGTTCGGTCGTTCACGCTCTAATCTTGATCTTAATGCATCGGTTAACCCTATCACAATATCTGCGTTTACTCTGTACAGTTTCACAAATTCCGTGTCATGGAGATCAAATGGATCGTGTAAGTCTCGCCAATTTCTCCTCTGATTACAGCGTTCAAAGCGTCTCATTCGATGCTCTAAATAGAGTAAATCCCATGCTAAAAAGCCTGCTTTTGCCATTTTTGTAGCTCTATAACAAACTATCTCGTTTTAAACAAACACAGCGCAAATAAAAATTATCTTTTAAAATTTTATATTTTTTTAATTTTATAAAAATGATTAATAATGAAACTTAATCAACAATGGTAAACCTCATAAATATTTATTCATATCTCTTTTAATTATAACATGACTTAAATAATACAAACTTTTATACGAGCTTTACCATTTTTGGTAGTTGAGATTGAGTTCGATTATTGACCGTTCTTATAAAATTAAATTGCATTTTGCATAGATCGAATAAGAATACGAAGTTATTACTTATCCTTTTTACATTCTTTTAATAAACTTATAAATATATTTACACTATTTATTTTAACTGTTTTATTAAAATTAATTAAGCATTTAAAAAATACTTACTGTTATAAAAACTATTTTACTTTTCCTTTTGCTTCCTTATTCCTTTTGTTTTAGAAATGTATGTCTCACTTGACGCGTTGTCAATCCGAAACAAACTTTGAGGTTGTAAACCAACAAATTACCAAACGTATCGACGAAAAAGTTGTCGGTCAAGCGTTACCGTCACGTATTGGGGGCCTCGTTAAAGATAACGACGGTTGTCGGTCACGAACGACAAGTATCGTTAATTCTTTATCGTTAACGGTGGTACAGAATAGCATTTAAGGGCATTTATCGGTAGGTGGCATTAACGACACCAACAGTTGTCGGTAAGCGTGTATGTACACCCAAGGACTTTGATTCTGTCCATGGGGAAATTTTCCAAACTGAGAAGTCACCATTTTCTACATACTCGCAGTTCATGATTAATGAAACAACTAGAGCTTATTGGCTGTTACGGTAATCATAAACTGTAAGTATGTAGAAAGATAGCGACTTTTCAGTTTGAAAAATTTCCCCATGGACAGAATCAAATTCCATGGGTGTACACCCAAGGACTTTGATTTTGTCCATGGGGAAATTTTCCAAATTAAGAAGTCACCACTTTCTACATACTCGCAGTTCAAAGATAGCGACTTTTCAGTTTGGAAGATTTCCCCATGGACAGAATCAAAGTCTTTGGGTGTACAATCGTGAGCTAAAAGGTTGCAACACATTTTTTTCGATGGTTTTTAGAATGTAGACTTGCTCATCGAACGGCGAACGTCATTGGTTTACCTGTGGATCCAACCAATTACGTTATCCAACGTGGATCCAACCAATTCGCTTATTGATGAAAAGTTTACATTTCAAAAACCATCGACAAAAATGTATTGCAACCTTTTAGTTCACGACTGGCTAGAATAGCACCCCAGGTTCTTCTAGGTTCCTCTCTGCTATCGTTTGTTTTCTGTTCCTAGGGGTCGATCATGTAACATTTTCCATAGAAAACGTGAAAAGTGAAAAGTTTCACGTGAACTGGGTATCGATTGTCTAAGTTCGGTGAGATGGTTCACTTCGGGGTGCGCACGATTAGACACCGCACGATTGGACACCACCACTCACAGCGGCCGATGCCTAGAGTTTTTCCGTTGGTTGGGTTAAATAAGTCAAGATGATTGGTTGGTGGACTATATCATCGTGCGCTATCGGATCCCGTCCGGTACTGTGACTCAGTGAGAGTTAGAAATAATAAAATATAGTACTGAGGCTTGAACAGAAATCCATTCTCTAGATAATCTGCAATTTATTTATTATTTAACGGAGTACACCCAAGGACTTTGATTCTGTCCATGGGGAAATTTTTCAAACTGAGAAGTCACCACTTTCTACATACTTGCAGTTTATGATTAATGAAACGACTAGAGCTTATTGGTCGTTACGTTAATCATGAACTGTAAATATGTAGAAAGATAGCGACTTCTCAGTTTGAAAAATTTCCCCATGGACAGAATCAAAGTCCTTGGGTGTACAGTTATGACATAACCACGGGAGGGTCCCAGATGCGCACGGACCCAATCGGACACCACCAATCACGTAATCTAATCTAACCCAACCAACGGAAATACTCTAGGCAACGGCCACTATAATTGGTGGTGTCCAATTGGGTCTGTGCGCATCTGGGACTCTCCCAATCCCTTAACCTTCTTCTTGTAACTTTTAATATCTGTTCTTTCTCTTCATTTTTTTCGTCAAATAACACAGCGATTATGATTTTTGCCATTATTTTCAATTGATACGTATAATATTTTATGTAGCGAGTTTAGCATATTTGTCTCTCTCATGTGTGCATATAGCAGCTACCTTTCTCTTTTCAATCTCACTATTCGGCAAGACATTTCTTGTCGAATAAACCCACATGAGATGACTCACATTTTCACCATGGTGAAAATTACAAAATCACGTAAACTGTTCACTTTTCACATTTTCCCCATATTTTAGTTAGACAATTGATACCTTGCATGATCATGCACCCAGCGATTTTGATTCTGTCCATGGGAAAATTTTCCAAATTGAGAAGTCACCACTTTCTACATACTCACAGTTCATGATTAATGAAACGACTAGAGCTTATTGGTTCGTTTTGTTACGTTAATCATGAACTGTAAGTATGTAAAAAAATAGCGACTTATCAGTTTAGAAAATTTTTCCATGGACAGAATCAAACACGCTAGGTGTGCAGTTCGCACCAGGGGGTCAATCATGTAATTTCACGTGGAACTTTTCACGTTTTACTTTTCACTTTTCACGTTTCGCTTTTCACTTTTCATTTTTCATTTTTCACTCATAGAGAGTTCACGTGAATCTTTTCACGCGATTATGTATGAATAATGCGCGGAAGTTTAGTTTGCGTTCCGAAATTCACCATTAGAGGCTCTGTCATTGCAACTATCAAGCGATCGTGAAAAAGGTTTCTACCTGCTTTTACTGTAAAATTTTATTATATAAACAAAAATTGTAAAAAAAATATTCATAAATAAATAGCAATATTTCTTAGTTATATTGCATAAACTTAATTTACAAATATATATATTACATTTATTTTTAATGATCCATATATTGTAACAACTATTTTATTATGTAGTAATCTAATACTCAAAATTACATTGTAATTTAATTGAAACATTGTTTTTCAAAATTAATTTTAATTAGTTTTTTATGTGTGCAAATTTTAAAGTAAATTAATTTCATTAGTCATTAAATTTAACTTTGTTTAATTAAAAAATATTGAATAATTTAGAATACGGATCTTGATCAAAACTGAATTCTCCGCTCACACATGTATTTTCCAAATTTATAAGTTATAAACACTTACATGATTGATTAATATTCTATTTCACAAGACGCACGTTTCTTATATCATTGTGTATCAAAACGCGTTTAAAGTATATTTTTATCTAAATTTGCATTTGATGAAACCTCATTCTATATAATTATCAAAATATCGATTTATCAAATATAAATATCAAACCTAACCTAATTATTTTGTCTAGCACTTTTATGTAAAATATTCACTAAAAAAGTTTCACTTACACACTATATAGGTTGCATTGACCCTAAGAAAACTTTGTTGCCGTGCCGTTCGAATTCTAGTTGATCAAAAAAGTCGATTAACCATATCAATCGAAAGAGAAGATTTCAAACTTCTTACGTCTTGGTTCAAACCTCCTGTCTCATTCACATAGCAAGCGTTCCAAACTTCATATAAGGTCTCTCAGACCCACACATGTGTTTAAGGGTTAATTAAAGTAACAACTAGAGCTTATTGGCCGTCACATTAATAATAAACTGCGAGTATGTAGAAAGATTATGACTTCTCAGTTTAAAAAATTTTCCCAGGAACAGAACACGTTGCGTGTAACGTACAGTCGCCTGAATTGCGTGTAATGTACAGTCGCCTGAATTATAGTTGTAACACTTTTTTTTCGATGCGTATCTGAACGCGCAACTATAACGAAAGCTGAGAACGTGATTGATTCTTATTTGTGGATCCAACCAATTACGTTCGCCGCTCAATGAGCAAGGCTACATTCCAAAAACCATCGAAGAAAAAGTGTCGCAACTATAATGCAGCCGACTGTACACTTAAAATAAAATAGGTAGTTGTTTGAAGCGAAAACAAGACATGACGTTCCAATCATGGTTAGAATCCTAGAAGTCAGAAAGGCGAAATAGAAGGGTATGATATAATTGGCAGTTTAAATTACGTGACACGAAGCCATTTTGTTCTTTGCCGTAGATGTAACCGCACGGTATACGAACGGTTAGTTTTCTTTTTTTGGGAAGCCTCCATTTAGAGACAGTACAGTTTGTGCCAAGTATGACTGGGGTCCGATTCTAGGGTCCATGTTTTGTTTTCAGTTGTTTTTACGTTCATGACTATTATAACTGGATGCTGCGTCAGCGATCATGAATGTATTGTAATGTTAGTAAATTATGTTTTGACAGCCGGCTGATGTAACCTTTTAATCGGTGAAATCTCTGAAATATTATTCCAAAGCTTAATTAGGAGGAAGCGGATCGAAGCATTTGATATATCAGGTAAGTTGTAGTTTTAAAAATAAAAAGTGCTATTATATAGCAATAAGAAAATATACTTTGTGAGCTGTTTTTCTCACGCTTACAGGTAATAATACTTGGTGCGAGCCATTACCGTATTTCTTAATAAATGTAAGGAGAATCAACAACGGAGTGTTTGTGACGATAATTATTTTATTGGAGGCAATCACAAAAAAGTCTTAGATATCTCCGAATCATCAAAAATACCAGATGTCTCAGAATCATAAGGTATTTCAGACACTAACCACGTTAAGAATGTAGGTTAGTAGAATTAAATTTTTTTGTATTATTGTTTCGCATCCAATCTCAGCGAAGATCATAGTTTTGGAATAGCGAGTATCTGAATTTAAATTAAATTATAAACCCCCCCCTATAAAAATTTTTTCACCGTTTTAGCAAAATTAATAATTAAAAATTAAAAATTAATGTAATAAATAATATTATAATTAAATAATATTATTTTAATAATTTAAAATTAATAATTAATACGATAATTTTTTTGTTATTATCTATTTTATAATTTTAGACATTAAATTTTAGGAAAATGACAAAAATTTCAGGCCAGTTTTGAAATTTCAGGGATTTTCCAGAATACATTAAATTTCAGGACAATTCCAGAATTCATGGACATTCAAGGATTGCTGGACACCATGACTAAACAGTAATCGATATAATAGTCTTTGTTATTAATGACCTGCTGTAGTCTGATTTAAATTGATAGCAATAGGTGCTAGCATATTTCAGGTTTGTCACGAATGCTGTTCCATACGTTGTTTATGTGCTGGATTAATGCATCTCAAGTTCTGTGCTGATCGAATCTCTATTACTTGCCCATAATTCTCCACAAAGGGCCTAGCCGAATAAGTATGGTGAAAATGCCCCCACGGCTTTTCGAGTTAGCCTTTTTTTCTAAGATAACTTATATGAAAAGACGTTTACATACCAAATGTTAGATTTCTATAATGGAGACGTGACCAAGATAAAGGGAAAAACCGATTTTTTTACAATTTTACGATTTTCTTAGTAACAAATTAAACAAAATTTTGAAAAAATTCTGAAAAATCAATTACACTTGGACATTAATAAAAATATTTTTTACATTTGTTTTTAATGGGAATTTCAATTATAAAAAGATGAAAATAATTTTTAAATATTTCATCCTGATTTCGTTGACTTACCACCTTGAAAAAATTATATGTAATTTGATCAGCACAAAACTCGAGACGCATTAATCCAGCGCATAAACAACGTATGGAATAGCATTCGTGACAAACCTGAAATATGCCAGCACCTATCGCTGTCAATGTGAATCAGCGCCTACAGCGAGCCATTAATAACAAAGACTATTGGATCGATTACTGTTTTACGGTGTCCAGCGATCCTTGATTGTCCATGAATCCCGGAATTGTCCTAGAATTTAATGTATCCTGGAAAACTCCTGGAATTTCAAAACTAACCTGAAATTTTTGTCGTTTTCCTAAAATTTAATAAATAAAAAATTATAAAATTATAAAATAATTATAGCAGAAAAATTATCGTATTAATTATTAATTTTAAATTATTAAAATAATGGCAAATATTTTGAATAGACGAAGCAGCCTCGATGACCTTGACCTTGATATATGTTGTCAAAGTTATGATCCTGAGTAACGCCCAACAAGTTTTAGCCGTCGCTTGTTCTTTGTTAAAAAGTTATAATTATAAGATGTTTATGAAAATTAAAAGCAAAAATTATACATATACTCACATGTATTAACATATACTCACATATACACGTACATAAAAATGTGGTACAGAGAACGCGTGGGCGAGGAAGGGGCTCCGCCCCTCCCCCTGCACTTTCTCCCTGTATTTTTTCTAACTTAACCTACTCCTATTTTTGTCGAAATTTGTAATGATATCATATTTAAAAGTATAGGTTGAGTTAGGAAAAAAATTTTTACGTCCGTAAGGCGGGTCGTCCCGCGGGTGAACCCTCGGCCTATCGCCCCATCTGCCTTCTAGCAGATGTGGGCAAATTGCTGGAGAGGGTCGTGGCGTTTCGCTTCACGTATCACTTGGAGTCGGAGGGCCCCGACTTGTCGCCCAACCAATTTGGGTTTTGGCCCGGGAGATCAACCGTTGGTGCTATCCGGCGGCTGAGATTCCGGGTCGAAAAGGCGGTGTCCCGGGGCATGGTTGTGTTAGCGCTGAGCTTGGACATATCCAATGCTTTCAACACCCTGCCCTGGGGCAAAATTAGAGAGGGCCTCAGAAGATTAAGGGTCCCTCCCTACCTGGAGGAGTTGGTCGGGGCCTATCTCGGCGACTGGATGGTCACGTGCCGGGACCGGATGCACCATGCGCAGTGTGGTCAGCAGGGGGGTGCCACAGAAGTCGGTCTTAGGACCGCTCTTGTGGAACATCAGTTACGATCGAGCATTCGATCATCTCCTCCCTGCGGGGATTTTGGTATGCTACGCCGACAACATCCTGGTCGTCATCTCCGGGGTGCTCTCCGGACATGGTTGCTTTAGAGAGTACCTGCACGAAAAGGCTGGGAGGAAGGCCTCCACCAAATGCCACCACTGTCCGGAGGAGAAAGACACGGCGCAGCATACACTACAGGTGTGCCTCGCGTGGGCCGACGAGCGCCGTGCCCTCACTGACAGGATAGGGGTGGACCTTTCCCTTCCTGCTATAGTGAGGGGACGGGATCTGATAGCGCACGGTGCGATAGCCCAGAACCAATCATCTTGACTTATCTAACCCAGCCAACGGAAAAACTCTAGGCATCGGCCACTGTGAGTGGTGGTGGGCTATCGGTCCCGTGCGCTATTGGGATCCGCCTATAGTGAGGAGAATACTGGACGGGCCCGAGGGCTGGAATGCGGTGGCCTCCTTCTGCGTCAGCGTCATGACGCAGAAGGAGGAGACGGAAAGCAGACGGGAGAACAACCCCCTGGCTCCGCCGGTGAGGAGGCGAGGGGAGGGGGGAGGAGGAGAAGGAGGAAAGTATACCTGCGACAACATCAGTAGGTCCTCCTCCTCTCCCCCCAGTGGGAGAGAGTGGTAGGGAGAGAGTGAGTCTGTTGCCCTTTCCCTCCCAAACTTGGAGATCGCTGGCGTCCTGGCGGCGACAAATACGTCGCCGTCAGTGATAGCTCGCTGGCGCGGCTGCCGTCTCCCCTCCCTCTTCTTTAAGAAGGGGAGGGTAGCCGAGAAGGAACAGTGGGAAGGGGGGACCTTCACAGCGCTAACTAGATTGGACAGAGGGCCTACCCTCTTTACTATTGAGGAGGTACGCGGAATCAGAAGCGGAATCAGGTGCAGGGTAGTTGCCCGGCTGATCCGTCTGGGGCTTAGGATGCGAGAGTGCGAACTTAGGGTTCTTTTAGGGGCCCATCGCACCTCTGGCATACCGGTTCGGGCGGCTGGGGCTCGACTTCGAGTCTTGGCCGCTAACTCCAGAAGGGAGTTCCGCTCTTGGGCAGAGACTCGTTTGAACTAGGATCGCGTTACATACTCAGTTTGATCCCGTGATCCGTCCCGAGCCCAAACGCCAGAAAAAGTTAGGTTTTAGTGGGTATGCCGGCCAAGTGTAGGTCGGCGAGTCCCACATACCCCGCGTCCTGTTTCCACAGGCGCGGGAACCCATAAAGGTGTTTCCTAACTATAAAAAAAAAAAAAAAATTTTACGTGTAGTACAGAGAACTTTTCCTTGCACCCCCTTCCGGTATTTTTCCTAACCCAACCTAATTCCTAATTCTATTTTAGTTTAATTTTAAATCTAATATTGCAAGGTGGTCGATTGGATATCCTTGGCCAAATTACAACTAAAATAGAGTTAGATTAGATTAGAAAAAAAACGGGGAGAGAATGCACGGCGAGGGGCGGTGCCTCTCCCCAGCTCACGCGTTCTATGTACTACATGTGAATATTTGAGTTTTCCGCGCAATGTGCGTGTGCGTGTGCGCGCGTAACCTAACCTAACCTATAATTTCAAATTTAATGTCATTACAAATTACAACAAAAATAGGGGTAACTTAAGGAGAACAGAAAAGGCAAAAAGGTATCAAAATGACGTCAAAATATGATCAAATTTTAGTTCGTCACTATAACATCAAATTGCATAAATTTTTGATACTTTTTTAACGTCAAAATTATGTCATCGTGACTTTTTGATTGTATACGAAAATATTGGCATAACGAAAATGTCAAAAAATTTATTTTATGTGTCATGTTTTGTTGTTTATGATATATCAGTTTATTATTGAGGACTGCTGAAGAAACTGTGAAGCGTTGGTTGAATACCTCTGGTCAACGTGAAAAAGATAATTTACGTTATTCTTACATTTTTTATTTAGCTTTTTCTTTTAAAGTTCCCACATTTCCACGTTTTATACAATTATACTTTATTATGAATTCTTTTGTTTTGATTAATTCGATTTAAAACTATACATTCTGTGTTCTTAATTCATTTTTCTATTAATATCATTTTCCTCTGTTTATTTTCCAAGTTGAAGTCATATTAAATTACTGCATAGAAATTACTGAGTAGAAATGCTAACCTACATTATATCTCTGTAATCTGTAATTGTATTCATATAAAAATGTTATTTGTCATTACAGATGTATAATAAACTGATATATCATAAACAACGAAACATGACACATAAAATAAATTTTTTGACGTCTCCGTTATGCTAATATTTTCGTATACAATCAAAACAACGTGAAAATTATGTCACGATAACTTAATTTTGATGTCAAAAAGATATCAAAAATTTATGCAATTTGATGTCATAGTGACAAACTAAAATTTGATCATATTTTGACGTCATTTTGATACCTTTATGGCTTTTCTGTTCTCCTTGAGAAGTTAGGCTAGAAATAATACGGCGTGGGAGTGCAGAGGGAGGGGCAGAGCTTCTCCCCCCCCCCCTATGCATACTCTGTACCACATTTTTATGTATATATGTGAGTATATGTGTAGTTATTACTTTTAATTTTTATAAACTTTTTTATGATTATAACTTTTTAACGAAGGTCAAGCAACGGCTAAAACTAATTAGACATTACTCACTGTCATGACTTTGACAACATATGTCAAGATCAAGGTTATCGGGGCTGCCTTCCCTATTCAATATATTTACCAAAATAATATTATTTATTTATAAGATTATTTATTACATTAATTTTTAATTTCAAATTATTAATTTTTCTAAAACAGTAAAAAAATTTTTTATAGGGCGGGAGGTTATAATTTAATTTAAATTCAGATACTCGCTATTCCAAGACTTTGATCTTTGCTGAGATCAGATGCAAAACAATAATACAAAAAAAATTTAATTCTACTAGCCTACATTCTTAACGTGGTTAGTGTCTGAAATAACTTATGATTCTGAGACATTCGGTATTTTTGATTCGGAAACATCTGAGGCTTTTCTGTGATTGCCTTCAATAAAATAATTATCGTCACAAACACTCCGTTTTTGACTATCCTGACATTTATTAAGAAATACGGTAATGTCTTGCACCAAGTATTATTACCTGTAAGCGTGAGAAAAATAGCTCACAAAGTATATTTTCTTATTGCTATATAATAGCACTTTTTATTTTTAAAACTACAACTTACCTGATATATCAAATGCTTCGATCTGCTTCCTTCTAATTAAGCTTTGGAATAATATTTCACAGACTTCATCGATTAAAACTAAGGTTACATCGGCCGGCTGTCAAAACATAATTTACTAACATTACAATACACTCATGATCGCTGACGCAGCATTATAATAGTCATGAACGTAAAAACAACTGAAAACAAAACATGGACCCTAGAATCGGACCCCAGTCATACCTGGCACAAACTGTACTGTCTCTAAATGAATGCTTCCCAAAAAAAGAAGACTAACCGTTCGTATACCGTGCGGTTACATCTACGGCAAAGAACAAAATGGCTTCGTGTCACGTGATTTAAACTGCCAATTATATCATACCCTTCTATGTCGCCTTTCTGACTTCTAGGATTCTAACCATGATTGGAACGTTCCGTCTTGTTTTCGCTTTTTTTTTTTTTTTAACGGGGGGAAAATGCTCATAGCACCTCAGGTTGGCTAGACCTGAGAGTGTGGGACTCGGACCCCGACGGCACTGCCGCTCGCGCGACAGAGACGACGGAGGCACCGGCCCGCCTACCTCACTAAAAATCCACCGAGCCCACCTCACCCCAGTGTGTGGAGGGGACCGGGAACCCGTGCAGGATACCGTCCGGTCCCCCCACAGGGGTTGGAGCGTGAAGCTCTCCGACGCGCCAGTTCGTCGAGTTGGGAGTCGGGCTACGCTGGCCCAGCCGAAATACATCAGCCAGTAGGACCAAGCCCGACCCCGGGGAGGCCGTCGCAAGCGTTCCGACCTCCCCGCGCTCATTTAGGGCCAGGGGCCGCCCTCCAGCGGACAGACCCCATGCCCAGGGGCAGGCGGTCATACCCAACCCGCCCCACCTCCCGTCCACGGCGCTGGCCGGACCGGCCGCCGGGGGACTAACCTCGCCCGGCAACCGGCCCCATCAGCCTGGAACCCCGCCCCGCCACATCCCCCGAGCGCTGAGGGCAGAAACGGGACGGGGCCCGAGGAACGACGGATTTACCGCCGCTTCCCCTTGCCGAGGACGGGTGGCCCAGGAGAGGGCGTCTTAGGCGCACCTTCCCCAGGCCTCACCCTCCCCGAGGCTCTACTCCCCTCCCCTCCCTCTGCGGGAGTGGAAGGGGGAGGGGTGAGAGCATCACCCTGGCCTCGGGGAGGGTTTCCTCCGACTTGCGGCTCGACACACTGGCAGCGTCTGAAACGCTGCCACCGTCGTCCGCCTTCTCGACCCTATAGGTCTTGGCTGGCGGGGACCAAGCCCCGGACCCCGACGAGTCCAAGGGGATCCTGGCAGCTCGACGTCGCCGGCTGAGGGGGACCCTTCTGCGGGAGCCCCCCCAGCCGGGGACGCAACCCCGGAAGCGGCGACCGGCCCCGCCGGCCCGTCGCCCCCATCGGCCTGAGCGCCGTGAGCAGCGCCGGCGTCCGGCGGAGACGGAGGCCGCTCTACCTCCATCTCGTCGCACCTCCCCTATCCGGGGAGACGCGGCGAGGCCCCCAGGGCGCCCTAGCCCTGGGGGGAATTTTGGGGCAGCCCGCCCCACCGGGCTGGTGGCGGACGCCCTCCCCCTGGAGGCACACTCGGGACAGTGCGGCTGGTTCGCGCACTGAGCCCGAGTGTGGCCCTCGCTCCCACAATTGAAGCAGGCCCGGGCCCGGTCCGATAGACCGGGACACCGGTTCTGCGTATGGCCCTGAGCCAGGCAGCGGAAACAGCGCTGTGAAGGAGCCTTGAGCACCTCCACGCGCGCCGCCGCCCAGCCCAGGGCCACCCGCCCTGCCTTGGCGAGCTTCGCAGCCGCCGCGACCGGGCACTGCACGATGACAGAGCCCAAGCCGCGGCGACCGCGAATTATACCGCCCACCTTTATATCCATGGCGCTGCAGTCCCCTGCGCCGGCCACTGCCTCGGCCACCTCTTCCGGTGTCGCGGAGTCGAGGAATCCGGACACGCGGACCCCCACCCTCCGAAGAGGGCAGGTGATCCGAACGCCCGGACCCCCCGCCACACGCGACATCTCAGCCGCCAGGCGTTCGGCCGCCGGACGGCTGTCCCTATCGGGGAACTCCAACAAGAGTCCCCCCATCTGGGAGACCCTGACATTGGGGCCCACGCCCTGAGGGAAGTAATCCCTCAGGTTGATGGCCGATATGGCCTTTTTCATTACCCCGGATAGGGAGGCGACGTACCGATCCACCGCTACCGAGATCACGGAGGACCTCGGGACACGCCTCCCCACCCTTGCCGAGGCAGTGGTCCCCGCCTTGCTCGACGGTACCGGCCCACCCCCTGAAACCCCCGACTTTTTCCCCCCTTTCTTCTTTTTGCCGGGCCGTGGCCCCGGCGAGGGGGGACGCGATGACTTCGCAGCCCCCCGCCGGTGCCCCATCACCAGTGGCGGTCGGCCGGGGAGGGCACAATCTCGGCCGCCTTTAGAGGGTGCAGGGGCGGAAGCCGGCTTCTTCGCCGGCGCCCTCCCCGTTGTAGCAGCCCTCCTCTTCTCTTTCTTGCCCACCACGGCCGCCCACCCCGGCCCGTCCGAAGACGGAGCCGGTGCAGACGGGGCCCATGGCCCTGTAAGCCAGGGTCATAACGGCCTCCCGAGCGAGATGGGCTCCTCCTGCGGAGCCCGGTCCCCCCGGCGTCCCCCCCTAATGCGCTTCGCACCGGCGCCGGCCAAGGTGGGAGCTGAAACAGCCCCAGCTCGACCCGCGCCAGGCGTCTCTCCATATCCCCCACCGAGTCCGACAGTTGCCCCAGCAGCCCGAGCACCCTCTCCTCGAAAGGAGAGGGGTGGTCAGGGACAGGGGCAGCCGCCGGAGCCGGCGGGGGACGGAAGGAATTCCCCCCTTCGGTACGGGATGCAGTCGAGGGCCCCGATCCGAGCATGAGTGCTCTTCTCGCGACCCCCAACTGCCCCCGCAGCTCCTCGACCTTGGCGCGGAGGAGTCGAACCTCCTCCTCTCGCACCGCCGTCGAGGCCTCCTCCTCGCCGTCATCCCGCCCGAGACGGCCCATGGCCCGGTAGGCCAGGGTCATGATCGCCTCCCGGGCGAGATGTGTACACCGCTTCATTTGCCCGGACAAGGCACCGTGCATGCCGCGACCAGAGTCGAGGCTGGTGCACTTTGCCCGGGCCTTCTCCACTTCCAACAACCACCCATCGGCCAAACCGGCCAGATCGGTGGTTGTGCTTCTGTGGATCACCCCTATCTGCCTGTCCAACTCCCGGCGCTGCTCAGGGGTGAACAGGGTAGGGGGGATTTTGATCCGCTGCCGCGGCCGCGCATCAAACACCCCCCCCCCAGCGACATCTCGCCCTCCGACTCAGAATCGCGAATAACATTTGCTCTGAGTCGTCGGGCACGAAAGCCTTCCATGGGCACTCCATGGAGACGGTCCTCAATGGCCGCCCCGTCCGAGAGGGGAGACGGGGACCTGTAGGGTCCCGTCCCGTCCAGGCGGGGACGGCCACGCGCCCGCTTCCGCCCACGCTGTACCCCGGATTCGACGGGCAAACCCGGAATATCCGGGGTCACCACGACCTCTTCCGAAGGCCCAGCGGGAGGGGCGACCGGCACCACGGAGACCATGTCGGCGTCTCCCTCCCCCCCATCGCACCCATACGCACCCGCGGGTGCGTCCCGGTCTGGTTCACCGGGTGGGTCGTCCCCACCCTCGCCACCCGGGCCGCCTCCGCGGATGCGGATCGGCGAGCGCGAGCGCGATCGGCGCGCATCCTGTCCTCCCGCCAGGCTGTCCGGCTTCCGCCGTACGGCGTCCGCCGCCCAGCCGGTCCGGAGACAGGGAGAGCGCGCGAAGCGCCCGCCACCCAGGCCCCGCCCACCAGCGTCCGCCTCGCGGCGTTCGCCGGGTGACGGGACCGAAAACTCCTCCGGCTCTACCCCACTTCAGCCGTTCGGGGATGAGACGTTCCCACCCTCATCCGACTCCTCGCTTGAGCCCTCGTATCCCCGGGACATAAAAGAGGAGTACGTATCCTCCGCGGTCCGCCACACCAGCGGTGTCGCCGTCCCGGGTTCGTGCCCATTGTGGCGTATTATACGCACAATGCGCTCCCTATTTTTCTCACTCCATTTGGAGTCGACTCAGCTCCCCCAGTAGCCTTATAGTCTGCGGAGCCCGGGGGCACTCCACACGACCGCCCGTCGTTCGATGACGACAGGGGGGGGCCCGGGACACTAGCCCCCCCGTGCCGGCCCTGGAGTGTCCGTTCACCCCTGGGCGGTAACTTCTTTTTACTACGTCTGCCCATGACGTAATCCATAGATGGGGTCTTATTTAACGAGGGGAACCCCATCCTTGCCCCGGAGCCTACTCAGGCCGATGTCCGGGGACCATCGGCCCGAGGCACCATGGGCAGACGGATCCACCAAGGCGGGGGAGACGGCCCCAGGAGGCCAGAGACGGGCGCAAGCACCCGCCCCGGACCACCCCGGACCGGCGCCCCCACCTAGGCACCCTGCCGACCAACTAAATACGTTGTCGTCCGAGACACGAAGCACCACCCCGCTGTTACACGGGACGACACCCGCGCCACGGACGCCACCCTTGGATTTTTTATAGAGGTTTACTCCTGGGCGATGAGACCCAGGCCACCGGTCCGTCCCGCACGTAATTTCAGCACGTGACGGATTACGGTATGCCAGCTCGGGCGCCAGGGTCTCTAAGATCCCTGAATCTACGGCCTACGAGAGACCGCAGACCCCCTAGCAAGCTCGGGAACCGCAGGAACGCCAATTCCTGTATCTGGAGTCGTTGCAGAGCCTCGGGAGGCCCCGAAACGACTCCAGACCCCTACGGGGCGTCTTGTTTTCGCTGACTTTCAAACAACTACCTATTTTATTTTAAGTGTACAGTCGGCTGCATTATAGTTGCGACGCTTTTTCTTCAATGGTTTTTGGAATATAGCCTTGCTCATTGAGCGGCGAACGTAATTGGTTGGATCCACAAATAAGAATCAATCACGTTCTCAGCTTTCGTTATAGTTGCGCGTTCAGATACGCATCGAAAAAAAAGTGTTACAACTATAATTCAGGCGACTGTACACGCAACGTGTTCTGTTCCTGGGAAAATTTTTGAAACTGAGAAGTCATCATCTTTCTACATACTCGCAGTTTATTATTAATGTGACGGCCAATAAGCTCTAGTTGTTACTTTAATTAACCCTTAAACACATGTGTGGGTTTGAGAGACCCTATATGAAGTTTGGAACGCTCGCTATGTGAAGACGGAATGAGATAGGAGGTTTGGATCAAGACGTAAAAAAGTTTGAAATCGAAAGAGGAGATTTCAAACTTTTTCGATTGATATGGTTAATCAACTTTTTTGGTCAACTAGAATTCGAACGGCACGGCAGCAAAGTTTTCTTAGGGTCAATGCGACCTACATAGTGTGTAAGTGAAACTTTTTTAGTGAGTATTTTACATAAAAGAGCTAGACAAAATACGTTCGAACAGGTCGGTTTGCGGATGTTACTCTGTCTAAAGTTGGAATACTATAAAATGCTGTAGAAAAGGGAGTTTTTCCGAAATATATAATGAAACACATCAATTTTCAATTTTAGACACGATTTAATCAAAGATACTCATATTCGTCTTATTACATAAGTACATTTTTTAATAGAAATAACAATAATATAATTTTTTTTTGAAAGTATGAATTTTTAGCTTAGAACACCGTATTGTAAAGTTCTTTAAAGTTTTTTGTTGCAAAGATATGGTTCTTTTTTAAAAGTAAATTTTTAGATGGCCAAAAATACCTCATATTCTCATGTTACATAATTATCTTTTTAAGAAGAATGACTTTGCCAAATTTTATTTTGAAAGTGTGACTCTTTAGCTTTAAAACGCCGTATTTGAAAGTTCTTAAATGTTTTTAGTTGCGAAGATATGATTTTTTGAAGGAAAAGTGGATTTTTGACCAATTTCTCATTTTTGCTTAATGGTTTTTCTTTTATAACTTCACAATAAATTATTTCTCGGCAATGCCGATTGTGCAGTTACACTCCTGAGATTTTGAACTTTTGTTATAAAAAATAACATCTTAGAAAAATATTGATTGTAATCAAAGTTATAGCTTCTCAAAGTTGAAATAGTCTCCCAGATCCAAAAATGTGTTTCCATATTTTACAGAATCGGTGTGTTTAAGGGTTAAACTGCGAGTATGTAGAAAGTGATGACTTCTTAGTTTGGAAAATTTCCCCAGGGATAGAATCAAAGAAGCTGGGTGTACAATCGTGTTTATTATAGTTGCGACACTTTTTCTTCGATGGTTGATGGAATGTAGCCTTGCTCATCGAGCGGTGAACGTAATTGGTTTTTACCTGTGGATTTAACCAATTACGTTCGCCGTTTGATTAACTAGTTTACATTCCAAAAATCAACGAAAAAAAAGTGTCGAAACTATAATAAACACGAATGTGTATACAACAAGTAGAGAACAGAGGTTATTAATCTCGTCATCGCTATTGCCGAAGATTGTTACGCAATTATGAATTAAATCAAACTTATTTGGATCATATTTTGTGGATTGACAAAAATTTATTCACAAAAATAAGAATGTTTAATTGTCATAATTATCATCAGTACGCGCAAGAAAACCACCATGCAAAGTGAACGAAAAGTTCGCAATATCGATGGACTATTAATGTTTGGGCTGGAATCATAGGAGATCATTTAGTAAGTATTCATAATTGTTTCAATAAAATCTAGAATAAAATAAATAATTCATTAGAATAAAAAATGCATTAATTTTTAATTTAAAATAAAAGTAACATTCTAACGTTTTCAGTTTTAACATTTTTTCTTTTTAAAAGACTTTTTATAATATTTAATATTTAGTAGTAGTAGTAGTACTTTATTCCCTTTATGGGGTACACTGCGGACCTCCATTTTGCTTACAAAATACCTATGCTTCTCGCATCTTTTCATTTCGCACGAGAGAGAAGAGAGAACGAAATATACACTGATCCATCCATACATCATTTTACTCTCATTCCTTGGACTTTCGTTTCAACCGCATTTTCCTTCCTTCCTTCCATACTTCCATTTATTCCAAGCCAACCTCCTTCCTCCCTCATCTCCTCCAGTCATCTCGTCATTCGAACCTCTTCCTCCCCCCTTTTATCTAAAACCTTTCTTACCATCTCCTGCCATCCCTTTTCTATCCCTCAATCCGTGCATTCCTCCCATATAGGTTCCCACGTTCCTCTCCCCATCCACATATTCTACATTTCTTTTCCTCTTTCTCTTCCCAGTATCTACCTCCTCTCATACCACCTCCTAACGTAAACCTTGCAAAACTTTTTCATCTTTTTTCCTTCTAATCCTCTTCAAGTACTCCGGCACTCCCTTCCCCTTAACTCTGTTATACCATCTGTTGAACCTCGAGCTTCTAATTCTTCCCCACCTTTCCTCCTCTTGCCTTCTCTCTGTTGCTACCATCTCTTTTCCTTTTAACCCTTGCTCTTCTCTCAACTTTTCTATCTCTTTGATATTCCAGCTCTTTTCTTCATAAAAACTTTTTCTTCCTTCTTCCCATTTTCCTATCACCTTTCCCTCCTTCGCTCTACCTTTTATCTCCTCCCCACACAACCTTGCCAACTCTCCCACTCTTTTTTCTTCCAGTTTTTTGTTTATAACACCATGCCCTCATTCTGACATTTCCCATTAATTTTTCCCTCTGCAACTCTTCCCTTACCATGTACCGCGGTGTGTACCTTCTCACCCCTATTACCCATTTCAAATACTTGTCTTGTATCCTCTCTACCCCTTCCCTTTCTTTCCACCCTCAAATTTCTGCACCATAGCTAATTACCGTCGACACTAACCTATCAAATAACCACATCCTTCTAGCCCAGTCCTTTCCGAATTTCCTCTTTCTTATTCCCCATACCACTCTCATCATCACCACTCCATTTTGACTCTCTCCTCTATATGCTTTTTTTGTCCCCCATTTGCCATCATCATATACCCCAGATATTTATACCTTTTTATTTCCTCTATTTCTTTTTTTTTGTAATTCCATATCATTTTTTTTCTGTCTCTCACCTCCGCTTCTACACCTCATCACTTTTGTTTTCTCCACCTTTAATCTTTTCTATTCTACATATCCTTCTAATATTTTTATCAACCCTTTCATCCCTGCTTCATCATCTGCCACCACCGCTACATCATCCGCCAGGAAATAGATTTTTCTTCCTTTCACTTTTACTCCCCCCTATCCCCCCTTTTCTAACTCCTCATGCAAATCTGCTAGCAGTAGTGTGAACATGCATGGGCTCAACGGACATCCCTGTCTCACTCCTCTACGTGTCCAAAAGTTTCCCCTTTCCATTTCCCTCACCTTTACTCTACTTACTGTTTCCTCCAAAACTTTCTCACACTTCACCACCAGACTCTCTCTCTCACTCCCTTCCTCCTCATTGTATGTACCAGTATCTCCCTATCTACCGAGTCAAATGCTGCTTTCATATTCACAAACATAACTATTATTTTGTCTTTCGTTTCCGCTATTTTCTTATTTATTAGATTAACACGTATATGAGGTTTATCGTTCCTACTTCTCTCCTGAACCCTGTTTGACTCGGTGGTAATATTCCTTTATTCTCTACTTCTTTCTTCAATCTCTCCACCAAAATCGCCGCGTACACTTTATACACCGTTTACGTAAGCGTACCCTCCCTATAGTCTTCTACCTTTTTCCCCTCCCCCCTTTTCATTATCGGTACCATTATCTCCTCTCTCCATTCTTTCGGCCATCCCTCTCCCTTCCACACTCTATTGTATATCTCCCAAAGCTATTCCTTTATTTCTTTTCCCTGTATTTCCATACTTTATTCATAATCCCATCCGCTCCTGCCGCTTTCCTCTCCTTTAATTTCATTATTGCCCTACCAATTTTTTCTCCACTAATCTCTTCCTCTTTTACCCCTCTCCCCATTATTTCCCCTCTTATCGTCCACTCCACTCCTCCTAGTACCCCTCTAAAATGTTTTTTCCATTCCCCCATTTCAATCCCTTCCTTGATTCTCTTTCTTTTTCTCCTTCTTTTATTCACTACTTTCAACACATCCTTTTCGGATTTTATTCCTTCTATTTCCCTCTCTCATCTTTTTTTCCCTTTTCTTCTTTTCACATTGTTTCCTGTACCTCCTCCTTTTTTCTTATATTTTTTTCTTTTTTCCCTCTTTTCCTCCACCTCTTTAATTCTTCCATAACTTTTCTTTTCCTATTCATACATTCCTTATTCCACCATCCTCTTTGTTTCTTCTTCATTTCCTTCTCTACTCTCTCTAATGTTACTTCTACTCTTTTTTTCATTTTCCTCCAAACCTTCCCTACCCCCTCACCATCACTATCCCTTTTTCCAAAGTATTCCTCAAATTTATTTTTTCCTTTCTCCGTCCAATCCCCTATCCTCTCCCTTTCCCTTTCCTGATCCTCTCTTTCTTCCGCCCTCCTTCCTCCACCCATACCGTTATCGGCTGATAGTCGGAGTCCACCCAATCCTCCACCTTCATTTTTTCTACCTTTCTTCTTGTCTCCTCATTTCCGATCACGTAATCTATTACGGTCTTTCCTTTTTTTCCTGTATACATCCATTCCCCCTCCTCATTCCCCTTAACGTTTCCATTCAATATCGACCATCCTAATTCTCCTATATAACCACATAGATTTTTTTTTCCTTTTTGTTCACTTTTTCATTCTTTGAGCTCCTCTTTCCTTGTTCTACCGTTACCTCCCTCTTTATCCTCACCCATTCTTCCCTCTTCTCTTCCCGTCCTAGCATTGAAATCCCTCCCCTATTAGCACCCTTACCCCTTCCTCTCTATCCTTCATCCACTCTCTCAGCTGCCCCGTTTTCTTCTCCAAATCTCCATTTACACTCTTATTAGCCTCCACCACTCTCCTCCTAAATTTACTTTTACTGCTTGTAATCCCTCCCCTTTTCTTTCCTTATCATCCTTTTCTCTTCCTACCCATTCCCTTATTTCCATAATCATTCCTCCCATTGCCCTCCCTTTCTTATTCTTCCTTGCTGTCTCTTGCACTTCTCACACGTATCCTTTTGGCAGCCATTTTTGATCTCTTTCTCATTCCTTCTTCTGTAACCAAGGGATACAGGTCTCAATCAGGAACATCACATCCCATTCTTTTAGTCTCTCTCTGAAACTTTTTTTTTGTTTTCCATGCCTGCCACATTTCAAAAGCCTATCTTATACTTTTTACCATCTTATTTTTTCCTCCTCTTTTTCTTATGCTTCTTATTTTCTATATTTCCTTCTTTTTTCCCCTCTCCCTCTCCCACGTTCAACACCCTACTAAAAATCACTTTTCTCTTTTTCCACCCCTCTATTTTCCTCTATTACCCCTTCCATTCTTTTACTTTTTTTTCGTGCTATTCCCTCAACTCATCCTTAATCTTATCCCATTTATATAATTTCTCCTCAATCCATATTTTCATATATTTTACTCTTACTTTCCTACCTTCTCTCTTCATCTTTTCCGCTTTCTTCCTTATCCACCATTATATCCTTCTCTCCTTTTCCGTCAGATCTATTATCCACTCCCTTCTTTCTCTCAGCTTTGCTTTTTCTTTCATCACTTCAATTTTCTCCCCTCGCTAATCTTATCCATACCATTTCCCTTCCCTTCTTATCTTTCTTCTCTATACTCCTTATCCCTTCCACTCTCGCTGTCGCCTCCGTCGTCTCCACTATCTCTTTTATCTCTTTTCTTAACTCCTCTACCCCTTTTTCCTTTACTTTCACTCTTTTTATGATTGTATTTCTCTTCTTCTCTTCCCTTTTCCTCTTTTCCCCCTCTAACTCTATTCTCTTCATCTTTTCTTCTAATTCCTTCATCTCTCCCTTTCTTCTTCTCTCTATCTGCTTTACCTTCTCCTCCTCCTTCCTTTCCTCACCCCCTTCCTCTTTCTCTTCCCTCCCCTTATCTTTCTCGACCTCTTTCACTCTTTTCTCTAAACTGTTTAATCTTTTCTGTTTTCCCCTCCTACACTTTTCTTAATTCCGCTTTAATTTCCTTAAAACCCTCTCTCACCTCCCTTAATATTTCACTCAACCCGCCTTCTTCCTGCTTTTCCGGCTGCTTTTCTGGTTGTTTTTCCGGCGATCTCAAACTTTTCTTAAAAATACTATATCTGCCTGTAATGTGTCTATTTCATTCCTTTTCTCTCCTCTTTAAACGCATCTATCAGCGACAGACTGTATACTCTATTTCTTATCAAATCTGCTTTGCTCGCTCTTCTCACCTTGCTCTTATCTTCCTCCCCTTTCCCCTCTTCTTGCTTTCTTATCTTTCTTCCTTCCTCTTCACCTCTTTTTTCCTTTTCTATTCCGTTCTTCTCCTATCTCACTATCTTTTCCTTTTTCAAATTTCCCGCGTCCCAGCCTGATCTTTTCCCTTGCGCTTCCCACTTCTGCCACGACAGCGCCGCTATCTCTGCTTTTTCTTCTGCTTAGTGCTTTCTCCACTAACTACGTTCGTGGCTTGCTCTATCTCCTGCTTGCCTAACCTCCAACTCCTATCCACCTACTTCCCTTCTATCTCTCCACTTCCTTACCCCCGCTCTTTATCATTATTCACCTTATTATCCTTATTTACATATACTCCTATTAGCCTCCACCACTCTCCCCCTAAATGTACTTTTACTGCTTGTAATCCCTCCTCTTTTCTTTCCTTATCATCCTTTTCTCTCTCTATCCCTTCCCTTATCCCCAAAATCATTCCTCCCATTGCCCTCCCTTTCTTACTCTTCCTTGCCGCCTCTTGCACTTCCCACACGTATCCTTTTGGCAGCTATTATCGAACTCTTTTCGATCCCTTCTTCTGTAACCAAGTCTTACATAGGAAAATCACATCCCATTCTTTTAGTCTCTCCTTGAAATCCTTCTCTTTGTTTTCAATGCCTGCCACATTCCAAAAGACCTTTTTTTTTTTACGATGAGGGAAATGCTCATGGCACGCCAGGTTGGCTAGACCTAAAAGTATTGGACTCTAGTCAGGGCGGTGCTAACCCGGCCACTTAATTTCAGCGACCAGGCTCGTCCTAACCCGCCTACCAAGTAAAAACCTCACCGAGCCACCTCGCCCCAGATTGAGGGAAAGCCCCGGCCAGCAATACGCCGTTCCATCAGTAGCCTTTCCCCGGGGTCGGAGCGTGAACCCCGACGCGCCAGTTCGTCAGGTTGGGAGGGAACGTGCCAGGGCAGCAGCCGAGATACGTCAGTTGCCGCCTTGTCCACCCCGGGGTAGCACCGTGAAAAACACTGCACGCCCCCCCGCGCTCCTTTAGGGTAGGAGGCGAACGCCGAACTCACCCATTCCGCGCTAACCCCCTACCGAAGGTCCAGTGGTCCCGGAACCGACCGGGCCTACCTCCTATCCTCGTGTGGCAGGCTCACTGAATGAGTGGAGACCCCTACTCATCGGGCGGCCCAACAGCCAGGGTCCTCGTCTCCTGGGCATCCCCGAGCGCGGGGGCAGCTGGAAACGAGGCCCATGATCGCGAAATGCCCCCCCCCCCAGGGGAGTCACTCTGCGGCCTTATCTCCTCCGAGGATAGGCGACCCCGGGGGAGAAGGCGTTGACGGGGTCTCAACGCCTTCTTGAGAGGGGTGCTCGAGTCGCGTCCTACTCGCTTCTCCCGTTGCGAGAGAGGGAGGGGCTCGAGCACCACCTTCGCCTGGGGGAGGTGCGCGGTACTCGGACTGTCGAGTGCCTCGCATCTCTTTTTAATCGGCGGACTCGTCCGGAGCCCAGATGCTCCGGACGACTCCGACGATATCTCTATCACTCCCGTGACAAAGGCCTCGCCGACAGAGGTTTCCGTCACGGGAGGGGTCTCCTCCATGTCCACGTTGGCCACTGGCTCCTCCGACACACCACCATCCACGGTCTGAGCGCCGGGCGGGGTGGGAGGCGGAGGTGTCAGCGGCCGATCGTCTTCCGCGTCTCCACCCTCCTCCCGCTGCGGTGGAGGGAAAGCCTTCTTCCCCGGTCGCACCGCCGGGGGAACCCAGGCGCACTTCTCACGGCCGGGGCGGTGATTGTGCGCCTTACCTTTGGAGGCACACTCCGGGCAGAACGGCCTATTCGAGCATTTTGCCTGGGTGTCCCTCTTCCCCCCTCAATTGAAGCAGCACCGGGCTCTGTCGACACCGACAGGGCACTGGCGTATGGCCCCGGGCCAGGCACCGGAAGCATCGCTGTGGAGGTGCTTTAAGCACCTCCACGTGAGCCACCACCCAACCCAGGGCCAAGCTGCCCGCCCGGGCGATCTTCGCAGCGGCGGTGAACGGGTACTGCACTATCACAGAGCCCAGCCCCCGCCGACTGCGCGTCACCCGCCCCACCTTCAGTTCCGCCACGAAACATGACCCGGAGTCGGCGACCGCCGTGGCCACCTCCCCCGGGGTCACCGATTCGTCGAACCTGGAGATGCGGATCCCCACCCTCCGCAGAGGGCAAGAGATCCGCACGTCCGGGCCCCCCGCGACGCGACGCATCTCTGAGGCCAGCCTCTCAGCGGCTGGCCTGCTATCCTCACCGGGGATTTCCAAAAGGAGACCCCCGGTCTGGGCTCGGCGAACCCGCAGCCCATTCCCCCCCTGCGGCAATATGTTCCCGAGGACAATGGACTCGCGAGCCCGCCGCACCCCTGCGTTTTAGGCGATGTCCCCCGTCACCGTAATCATCACCGCCGATGACTTGGGGACGCGCCTCCCGATCTTCTTCGCCGTAAGTGCTTCGCTTCGCGGCGGACCTCCTTGCTTCTTCTTACCCTTTTTCTTTTTCGGCTCGGCCGCCGGGGGGAGGCGGACGCCGCTGCCCCCGGAGGCCTAGTCGCGTCTTCCTATGCGATGGAGGGAACACCCCCCATCCATTTGGGGGAAGACCTTGGAAGGGAGGGAACGCCCTGCGGCTCCCCCCCCCCTTCTTCTCCACCCTCCTCTTTCTGGTGCCGACGACCTCGACCCAGCTCCGATCGCTCGTAGGCGTTCGGGGCCGGGCGCCGCCGCCGGCACGGCGGGGGCGCAGAAAGCTCCTTCCGCGGAGCTCCCGCACCCCTCTTTCCCTCTACTCTTTCTTCTTCTTGCCCCTGGCGTCGGTGGGGACAGCGGCCGGAACAGCCCCCGTCTCTACCCGCGCCAGACGCCTCTCCAGGCCCTCCACCGTCGCCGTCAGCCGCTCCAACGTCCCCAGCACTCCCTCCTCGAAAAGAGAAGAGCCGGAGGCAGGGGCGACCGACGGGGGCGGCGGAGGGGAAGGAGATCTTCTCCTCACTGGCTGCGGGACAACAGCGGACGAGGAGGGCCTACTCTGGAGCATGAGGGCGCGCTTGGCTACCCCCAGCTGCCCCCTCAATTCGGCGACCTCGGCCCGGAGGGAGCGAACCTCTTCCTGCCGGGCCGCGGTCGTCACCTCCTCCTGCCCATCCTCTCGCCCGAGACAACCCATGGCGCGGTACGCCAGTGTCATGAGCGCCTCCCGGGCGAGATGGGTGTTCAACTTTATCCGCCCCGACAGGTTGCCCGACAGTGGGCAACCTGTGGAGGCCTTGTTTCTCGCCCCCTCGACCTCCCGGAGCCAACCATCGGCCAAATCGGCCAGGTCCGTGGTCGTGCTCCGGGAGATCACCCCCAGCTGGCGATCAACGTAACGCCGCTGGTCCGGCGTGAACAGGGTCGGGGGGATCCTGATGCGCTGCCGAGGCCTCGCATCGCTCACCCCCGTTCCCTCCTCCTCCGACCCCGAGCTACGTATAACATTAGCTCGGAGTCGGCGGGCCCGAAATTGCTCCAAGGGAACCCCGTGGAGCCGGTCCTCCGTGTCCACCCCATCGGGCAATGGGGAAGGGGACCGGAAGGGTCCACTCCCGTCCAAACGGGGTCGGCCACGGGCGCGCCTACTTCTTACGTGAGTCGGGAGGTCGGATCCGTCCCCCGGGACGTCCGGGATTCGGACACGGCTTTCCGACTCGTCCACATCGATGACCGGCTCCAAGGGGTTCCCAGCCATCGTTTCCTCTTCCTCCTCGCGCCGATCCACGTCCATGGGCTCAGCCCTGAGCTGAGAGAGCCCCTGCCGCCTCCGACGAGGCGGGTCAGCGAGGTTCTCCTCGCTCGAGCCTCCCCCACGGACGCGGATCGGCGTCCTATCTCCCAGATTCCGCAGTGGCGTCGGGTACGCCACCGTCTCGAAGAATCGGGTCGCCGACGACCCGGTCGCAGTGCTATCCTGCCGACTGCTGCCCGTCTTGCGACGGCCGTCGGCCAGCAGGATCAATTCCCCACCAGCGGACGAGGCGGGGGCCTCGACCCGAGGGGCCGGCTCCACCCCCTCCATACCTCTGAGGGAGACATCCCCCTCACCCTCTGAGGAGGAAGAGGACCCCCCCGAACCTTCCACTCCCTCCCAGTCGGAATCCTTCCCCTCGGACAGCTCTCTTTCGAGTTGCTCGAGGGCGAGGAACCGACTAATGGCGTCGCGGACTCCGGGCGCGAGGCCCTCCCCCATTTGCAGGAGCATCCTCACGCGCGATATCCGCGACACGTCTGGACATATACGAACATCTACTTCCACAGTATCCCGTTCGTTGGCGGAGCCTGTGGGCACACCGTTCGACAGCCCGTCGGTTGATATCGACAAGGGGTCCCCCCTTGCCGGCCCTGGGGTATCCGACCCTCCATGCGCGGTAAATTTCTTTTGCCGAGAACCATAAAATCATGATTGGGGTATTATTTCGCGAGGGGAACCCCACCCTCGCCACGAGGGGTACTACGGGCCGGTGTCCGGGGACCACCGACCCGAGGCGGACCTAATGAACGACACACACACCTCAAGCGCCAACCAGGGAAAACATAAAAACAAAACCCGGATGCACGCGGTTAAGCGCACATCCGGGATGACCCACGATCGACGCGCGCTAGACAATGGACTGCGGCGGGCAGTCGGGACCCCCTCGGAAGGCCCCGAAACGACTCCAGACCTTTACGGGAAGACATTCCAAAAGTCTATCTTATACTTTTTCCATCTTTTTTTTATTCCTTCTCTTTTTCCTATGCTTCTCCTTTTCTACATTTCCTTCTTTTTCCTCCTCTCCAGAGGGAGGAGAGCCTTCCGTCCACCGCCCTGCTAAAAATCCTTTCTCTTTTTCCATCCCCTCTTCTTTTCTCTATCCCCCCTTCCATTCTCTTACTTCTTTTCCGTGTCATTCCCTCAACTCATCCTTAATCTCATCCCATACCCATAACTTCTCCTCAATCCATATTTTCATATATCCCACTCTTACTTTCCTACCTTCCCTCCTTATCCTTTCCGTTTCCTTCCTTATCCACAACTCTATCCTTCTCTCCTTTTCTGTCAGATCATATACTATCCACTCTCTTTTTTTCCTCAGCTTCGCTTTTCCTTTCATCACTTCAATTTTTCCCCTACACTCGCTAATCTTACCCATACCATTTCCCTTCCCTCCTAATCTTTCTTCTCTATACTCCTTATCCCTTCCACACTCGCTGTCGCCCCCGTCGCCCCCACTATCTCTCCTATCTCTTTTCTTAACCCCTCTTTTCTTTTCTCCTTTGCTTTCACTTTTTTTATGATTATATTTCTCTTCCCTTTTCCTTTTTTCCTCCTCTAACTCTATTCTCTTCATCTTTTCTTCTAATTCCTTCATCTCTCCCTTTCTTTTTCTCTCTATCTGCTTTACCTTCTCCTCCTCCTTCTCTTCCTCATCCCCTTCCTCTTTTTCCTCCCTCCCTCTACCTTTCTCAATCTCTTCCATTTTTTTCTCAAAATTGTCTAATTTTTTCCTCATATCTTCCATTCATTCCCTTATCTCTGCTTTCCCCTCCTTCACCTCTCTTAATTCCGCTTTAATTTCCTTAAAACCCTCCCTTATCTTCCTTAATATCTCATTCAACCTTCCTTCTTCTTGCTTTTCCGGCTGCTTTTCCAGCTCTTTTTCCGGCGATCTCAATACGTTTATACTTTTCTTAAAGATATCTGCCTGTAATGCATCTATCTCCTTCTTTTTCTCTCCTCTCTTAAATCTATCAGCGACAGACTATATACTTTATCCCTTATCCCTTCTGTTTTGCTCGGTCTTGCCACCTTTCTCTTCTCCTCCCCTTTCCCCTCCTCTACTTTCCTTTCCTTCCTCCATCTCGTCTTTCTTCTAACCTGCCAACTTTCGGTATTCAAGAGTTTATTTACTTGCAGTCGGGTTAAAAAATTTTGAAATATTTTTTTATTTTAATAATTTTAAATAAAATGTAAATAATTTTTTTTTAAATTAAGTAATCTATTTTTTGCAAAAAATATTTACTATAAAATATGACTCTTTTTATATTTAAGATGATCACACTTTTTGATCTAAGAAAACAATTTGATCAAGTTTACTAATATTTTTAGCTAATTTGTAAATCATTTTATAAATGTAGCAAATGTAAAAATACAAAATTATATATTAGGATAATATATCGTTTGCTCAAAAATTACTCCAAGTCAAAATTTCCCGCAACTGCACTTACTCTCTCCTGCTATGCTTCTCGCTTCTACCGCCCGATGTTGCTATCTTTCCTCGTTTCTGCTTCCTCTCTATTCTCTATACCTGCTATCCCGTCTAACTTCCAAATCCCGTCCCACCTTACTATCACTCCTGTCTCACTATTCTCTTACCCCGGCCCTTTACCTTTATTTGCTCTCCTCCACTAGCCTCTTCCCTTTTCCTTCACCTCCTCGTACTCCACCACATCTCACCTTAACCCCTTCTCCTGCTTATCAATCGCACTCGCCACACACACACACACACACACACACATACGTCAATCACTTTCGCTACCGGAAACGGAAGTCCACGAAAATTATTTTACTTTTCTTTCATGTAATAAATAATAAAAATGAACGATGAAAAAGTAGAAATGCAATTAGTTAATTTTCTTTTTGCTTCATTGCATCGTCAAATTGATGTCGAATCAATATCAATTCGATCTTTAAACAAATTTTTCCAGAATATAAGATTATTTAATAGCTATACATTCCAAAAATATTAAAAAATGTATAAAACTTCCATTATACTCTTTAAATGCGCAACTTTTAGTTACACAAAAATGTTATCATTTCGACGTAAGTTTTAAATCAATCTTAACGATGTCGAAACAACATCGTTTTAAGAAACTATTTCTGACTGGGGAGAAGGGTAAATGTATCCCAAATATTAATAGGAAGATCCTCCACAACCTGCACAATCGCCCCAATGTACGGCAAACGGAAAGATATTTTTCACGAAACTCGACGACAGCGACAAGAAGACTGACGAACCGAGTAAAACGTAAAGACGGCATAACCAGTACCAAAAAAAAAATTTGCCGAATAAAATATGATAAAATGTAACCGGATGATTACAGGTTGTATGGACCAACTCACAGAGAGCGAAACTAAATCTCATTCTTATCAGAAGAAACAGGACAATCAGTAAGCAACAAACCATATGAAGCAGAAAAATTTGCCCACCATCCGGGGATATACTATGAAAAAACAGGAGAATTGCATCTATTAGAATCAACATGGAAAATAGTTATACAAGTAGACTTTATGTCACTAACAGAACGACAGGAGCAATTACAAAGTTATATGCAAAAAACAAAAAACATGTGCCAACTCTTTGCATTTGCACATAAAAAAACATGCGATAACCTCTATGAAATAGCGAAAAATGATTACGAAGAAGTAAATAAAGATACAATATAAAAAAAATAAAATTGATGTATCAACATTACGAATAGAAAAGCGAGGTATCATTGACGGAATAGGAACCATTGCGAAATTCTTATTCGGCACGATGAAAGCAAATGACAAAAAATTAATCAACGAGCAATTAACTTTACTACAAAAAGAACAACAGACGATACAACACGTGACGAAAAATCAAATTAAGATACTGCAAGAAAGAATAGCTTACATAAATAAAACCAAGGAAATAATAGAAAAGAATAAAGACCTCCTCGGAAACGTGACGAAAAACTCAAGACAACAGTTAAAATTTAATGACAGACAAAACAACATACACGAACACTTTTTAGTAATTAATGCAATATTAGGCGATTTAAAGCGCGACACAAAAGATAGCAGATTATTTAATATTAATAGATCAAGGAATACATCCACGCCTAGCGCCGGTAACAAGTATAATAGATAGTTTAAAAGAAGAAAATTTGCAATTACCGGAAGGATTTTATTTTCCATTTTGAATTAATATAATTAAATGGTTTGAAATCGAAAAAATAACTACAATAAACGCATATTACAATGCTGGAAAAATATTCACAATATTAAAATTTCTTTAATTTTACATACGGAATATAACATATTAAATGTAATCTCGTTACTTATACTAAGAAACGGAAATCAATTTGCTATCATTCTCTAACGATACGACCCTCCACCGTCCGTGCGCCTCCGTTCCGTCCACCGAACGACGAACGCCGAGCATAGCGGAGGGACCACGTGCGCGCACGACCGAACTTCGCCGTGCGACCACGCGGCAACACGCGCGCCGATCGTGGCGTTCCACAACGCTCCCACTCCGGCTTGGCCGACTGAGCGCGCGGATTGGCTTACCCAGCCGCGCGTTCGGATATATAAGCCGGCAGTGGGAACGCACAAAGCAGACCCGTCCGACTACCCGACCTGTCTAGAGTAGAGTCCTATATAAAGAGAGAAGCGACATCGAACCCCCACCACAACCTTCAGTGTTCAATTGATTTCTCCACCACCATTTTAGGACCGCTCTAACGTCATCAAACACCATTCGTATCATTCTGCAAACAACTATGGTCACAATATGGCTGCTCGTTTAGCCAATCAAGTATCAATCAGATTACCAATCAGAGCTTCGGACATCAATGTCGCGTCTCTCTTTATATAGGACTCTAGTCTAGAGACCGAGCATTCTCGATCGCTTTCTTAAGACGAGCATTCTCGTCGCACTTTGATAGCCTCGACGGGCATTCCCGTCGATATCCTCGGCCGAGTATCCTCGACCAGTCGACTCGGATATCCTCGACAAGCATTCTCGTCATCATCACCGGCCGAGCATTCTCGTCATTATCGCCGGCCGAGCATTCTCGACTAATCACCGTCGTCCTCGAGTACCTTCACTGCCGCACCGACATACGGCCGCGTTTCCGTAACCTAGTCATCGGCAGGGCATAAGCAACCGATCGAGCGCCCTACTTGCACGGGGCGCGCTCGGGCGAATCGCGGAGGCAAACGCGCCGGCAACAACCCGCACTCGCGCACGCGTTCATACAACCGCGTTAGCCAATCCCGCCACGCCCCGCGACTCCCCGACCGTACGGACAAGCAACCCGCGTAGCCTACCGCGTAGTATTTTACCGTACACTAGCATAGCCTAAGTAAGTAATTAAGTTCTTTTGTTTTATTTTTATGCGCAGTATTGTCACCGATTGTGTACGCGTCTTTAGTTTTTTTTGTTCACACGTTATCCCTGAGTAATCGCGTTCCGCGCGCAATCGAACTAGTGATCATTGTATATATATCTGCGAACGGCTTTTCTTTCTGTTAACATTCCGAACTCTCTGGTATCACGCTCTATTGTTTGTTAGTGACTATCTTTTCTTTACTGCTTTACTGAATAAACTGTCTTCTTTCTTTTGCTACTATACACTCTGAGTATGATCATTACGGACACCTGACCAACCGACGAGCCTTATCCGAACCGATCCCGGCATTCCCGCACCGCACCGTCTAAGACCGAAACCGCGTACCGTTACAATTCAAATAAAAAATCCGGTAATAATGATAAGCACGGAAAAGCGATTGTATATCACACTCTCTCGCGAAACAACTTACGTACATGTAAAAATATATATAAAAAATAGCTATGCAAAGAAAATTTTTCAATACAACGCATAAGTACCAACCCAATCTGCGAAATAGAAATATACGTAGAAAATAAAATACAAAGCGATAATTGCAAAATAAAATATATAACTTTGAATAATACAATTTGGATACCATTAGATAATCCGCATTCGTGGATATATTCAACAATAAGAAAGCAACCAATAGTTATTCAATGTAAAGACCACGGGAAAATAAAGAAAACGATTAAAAATACAGGTAAAATTACGTTAAAAAATAATTGCGAATTAATAATACATGAGATAACACTACAATCACCAAAAATATTAAACAAGACAAAAATTAAGACATACATGCCAGAATATAATATTTCATTACAAGGAGGATAGCACATGAAGAAACAAATATATCTCAGCAAATAAAAGTAGAAAGAATAGTTCAAGACCATCTAAAACTAAAAGATTTAGAAACAAAATCAGAAAAATTAAATAAGGGTCTTGACATTCCGTATTTTTAATCGAAAACCTTTATTTACCCTATGGCAATCAATGGCGTATATTAATAATCGTAGCAGTTGCAATAGAGATAATATTATACGTTGCAAAAAGGAAACGGAGCAAAAAGAAGCAGATTCTGATATATATTGATCAATTTAAAATATTAAACCATTCTAATATATTTTTCATGTTATACAATACAAATAATTTGTGACGATGCACCCCGTATGAAAAGCATCGCCACGGCAAACATCAGCCGAAAAGGCCGCCGGGCCATAACCGGGGGTGCCGTGGGCACCCACTTTTAATGATCCAAGACCGCGATACCGCCTGGCGACAGAAGAAACGCGCCGAGCCATCGCACGCGCTGAGTCGGCGCGCACGCGCTCTCGGAGGACACGCGGTCCTCCCTTCCCCGACGACTCCGCCGTCAAGCGCCGAGAAAGATAACGGAGGCGAGCGGAGTCGCTCGGTATAAATAGGGCCACCGCGACGAGAAACGACACTCTACCACCGACCAGCTTTCCGATCACGGTCCGCTGCGTCGGCGATATTCTGCTCCTAAAGTCGGAAAACCCGGTTGAAGAGTGCTTGGCCGCGGCGAGGGGGTACTCCGCCTCCGACGCAAATCCTTTCAATAGACACCAGCCTCCGCGAACCGAAGACCACGGGTCTCGGTCCACGAGCCGGCCCCCGGCGACCCAGAGGCTGCCCTCCTCTCCCCGCGACACCTACCAAAACCGCGACCGCCGTGTTCGGGGTCCCGGGTCAAGGTACTTGACAGGGTGTCGCGCGTCCGACCTGCCTGCGACGATCCCCGTCGCGAAACCGCCATACCGTGCGGGAATCCGATCCGCCCAAAGCGATCGCGTCACACCGGCCAGAACCGCAAACCGTACCGTAGGCCACGCCTACCGCGTCGCCGGAGCACGACACACAGACCGCGGGGACCGCACCCCCCGGAATCGCGCCGATACGCTCCCGTGCGGGCTAACGCCGAGACGCGCCTACATCAAAGCACTTGTTTATATATGTAAATAGCGCAAACGTGTAAATAGCATATAGGAAATATATTTGTGTAAGCTGCATTCAAATTCAAAACTCGCGTCGAATTATTCAAAGCCGCCCCGACGACCTTCCTTTCTCCCGAGTCGAACCATTTCCGCGGTCTCGCACCGGGAGTCCGACGAGCTGATCCGCGCGCGGAAAGTCGGTAAATTACAAATTATAGAAAACTACGTGCCATCGTTTTTTTTCGTGGCGAGGGAAAGGTATTATAATACGAAAAACTCCTTTCCTTTGTTTTTCTTTCCCAGTGGGGAAAGAGTGAGCCACCTCGTTCGAGGTGACCGAGTCGTCCAGGCCGTTCAGACGTAGCTCGACCGTCTTGCACGGTCGAGCTACCCTGATGTCGTCGGTATCACCAAGGGCTGCCCTGATCCCCTCGGCCAGGGCGTCGGCCTTGGTGCCGTCTTCGTCGCCCTCTCGGCGGCTTTGGCGGTCTTCTTCTTAGTCTTTTTGGAGACCACCTCCGTCCATAGCTCTAGTATGGACGGGGTGGTCTCCTTCTGCGTCGGAGCGGGCCTCGCGGCCGCTGCGACCGCGTTGCCCGCTCCTTTCTGGGGGGCAGCCCCGGGCTGACTGGCAATCTTGCCCGCAGTCGGGGCCTCTCCGCCACCCTGGGGGCGGGGAGAAGCCCCATCTCGGCGAGGACGGCCGGGAGGACTCTGGCAAGGGCCTCCTTAAGGCCGTCCTCAGTCAGGGCTTTCGCCCTCTTCTTCTCCTTCCTCCCGCTCTCCCCGACCCTGGCCCGATGTCTCCAGAGGACTGGAGGGAGGGGGAAGGGCAGGGAAGGAGGATATGGAGGCAGTAGCCACTCTAATATCCGCCGCGTTTGACAAGGGGTTCATCTGCTTGCGAACCCCCTTTAGCGGCGGACGGAAGTATGGTTCTTTAAGTACTTCCGTGGAGACCACTACCGGCAACTTCCTGTGCCGGGTGGTCTCTGTGTGGGCAGGGGGCTTCTCAACGGGGGGGCTCCTCCCTGTCCATGTCTTCCGGCGGTCCCTGTGGACGGGTTCCTCCGGTCAGGGCATCTAGTACCGTGTCGTCGAGGTCCAGGTCTGTCTGGACCTCGACATCGGTGCCACACTCCCTGGGGGCTTGGATCGAGGAGGCTTTCTCGAGTAGGGCAATGCGGACCCGCATTTGCCCCATCTCGGCTTCGAGCCTCCTCTTTTCCGCAGCCCACTTGGCCTTGGCCTTGGCCATGGCCCCTCGTTCTTCTCTGTGCTTCAGTTCTGCGGGGGTCTCCTCCTGCCTTGCCAGGATGGTGGTCAAGCCCGCCGTGAGGTCCGAATATGCATTCCAGAGGTCCTTCCTAATGGGACCCTGGATGTTTGTGGACCTCTCTACGGACTTGGCCAGCATCCCGAGACTTTTCGTCATTATTGCAGCCACCGCCAGGATCGGCTGTTGCTCCAATTCCTCGACTCTTTCTAGAGCCATTTCCTGTGCCTTGGCCGCTCTGGCTGAGGAAGGTTGGACGTCAGGGTTGATGATATCCCTGTGGTCTTTTTTTATCTTCCTCGCCTTGTCGGCTTCGGCCTTCCTGGCGAGGGCCTCCGCAGTGAATTGTCCGGCGTAGGTGGGGTCCTTGGCCGGCCTTCCTCGTCCCTTCTTCATCGGCCCTTTGTCCAACTCCGAAGAGGACGATATGTAGTAGGAGGGCGATCTCCTACTATAGGCCCTCTTTTTCCCCCGGCCCACCGACTCTACGTCGGAGTCCACGTCCATACCTGTGGACCCCACGGCAGAGGTCGGGGAGGGTGGCAGGGAGGGTCTTGCTTTATTTCCCAGGCCGGATGGTCCGGGAATTCTACTCGGCTCGGGGCGGGATTCGTCCGACCCGCAGCCATCAGGTTTAACGCCCTTGCTGCAAGCCGGACCCGGCCTCGAGCCAACGGGACGTATTTCCCCCCCCCCCTTGGGAAGGAAGTCCTCCAATGTGACTTGGAGCTCCTCGTCTCTTTTTTGAGGGGGTTCCCTGGTGAGCTGGACGGGCTGAAAAGCTCCAGCCCGCCAGCCCCCACGGAGGGTCCTCTTACGTGCTTGGTGGCATCCCTACCTTCTGCGGGAGAGATGTCCCCTTTCGTTAGATTGGGAGAGGACAAGGACCTTGTCCCTCCCAATCCATCACCTGAGCGGGCGCCCTTAGGCGTGCCGCTTTTTCCAGTCCCGTTATTGTTAGATATACTCATTTTTTGTTAAATCCCACTCCCCATGACAGCTGGACCGACCGGCGTATCTCCCACCCCGCAGAAACATGACCGGTACGGGTGCCCCCGGTACTCCGGGGGGGTCGGCTTATGGCGCAGGCCCTGGGGATGTGACATCCAGGGCACGGGCCTCCAGCCCCCTACACACCCATACGGAGGAGCCATCAACTGCTCGCCCCGTATGGGCTTCCAGGAGTCCCCCGCCTCCGACAGCGGGGGCACCGTCACGGGTGACGCCACCCGGGGGCCCCACGGACGGGTCGGGCAACGGAAGCGACGCCCCTTCCGCACCCTAGCCGCCGTTACGACCAGCACGTCCACCCAGGGGGTAACAACTCCCCTGGGGGGACAAGACTCCGGCCCGGCACCCGCTTCGGAAGAGACGCCGTCGCGGAATGCCGGGCCAGCCAACACCGCCCCGGGCCCCGCCTCGGAATATTTCCGAGCGGCCCCGGGCCAGTCCAGCCCGTAACCTCGGGGAGAGTTTCCCGCGAGGAACGCGCTGGACCGTCCTCCACCGCTCCGACCCTGCCCCGGAATACTTCCGGGCGGCCCGGAGACGGCCCAGCCCGCTGGGTCCGGTAAAACCGGGGTCCCAGCGGCCCGTCTCGTCCGATTGGGAGCGTCGAGGAGCTCCGTTCCAGGACGAATCCTTTCACGGAAACTCCCGCCGTCCGCACGCGCCCTCGGCCCTGCCTCGGAAAAATCCGAGCGGCCCGAGGGCCGCCCCGGCCCGATGCATCGGGAAGAGTTTCCCACGATGCACGCGCCGGGACACCCCCGCCGCTCCGACCCTGCCCTGGGATAAGTCCAGGCGGCCCGGAGCGGCCCAGTCCGACGGGATTGGCAGCGCCAAACCCGCCGGCCCGTCTTTCCCGGAGGGGCTGGTTCTCCCCGTGCCAGGACACGAGCCGTGAAAACGGCACCGTCCCCAGACACAGGGATCGCCAGCCCCTCTTCTCCTCGTGCCCGCCGCGCCCGGAGGCGCCTTAGGCAAGGCATTTGCCTTCGGTCTGAAGACAAATGCCTTTCACGTAACCTCTTGGCCCCCATCCCCGAAAACATTCGGGGATGGAGTTCACCCTCTCACCACGATGAGGTGGGTCACATCGAGAGGGACGCCGGACCCCCCTGGAAGAGGGCCCTAGGTACGCACTCCCGCATCCCAAGCCCCGAGACGGGTCAGCCGGGCAACTACCCCGCCGCTGATTCCGCCCGAGGCGTACCTCCTCAACAGTGGGGAGGGTAGGGCTCTCTGTCCGGCCTAGCCGGTGCTGTGAGAGTCCTTCCTCCCCACTGTTCCTTCTCGGCCGTCCCTCCCTCCTTCACCCTTTCCTGAAGAAGAGAGGAGGAGGGAAATTCAGCCGCGCCAGTGGGGTTGACCTCGGCGGCGACCGAACCGTCGCCGCCAGGACACTGGCGCTCTTTAATTAGGGCAGGGAGAGGGCGACGAACTCACCCTCTTCCTGCCCACTTCTTGCTTGCATTTATTTCCGTTAAGGGGGAGGAGGAGGTCCCTGCTAATGTTGTTGCAGGAACCTTCTGCGCCTCCCCCCCCTTCTCCTTCTCTCTGCCGGCGCGTCGGGAGCCTCCTCCCGCGCCCGCTCTGCCGCTTCCTTCTGCGACATGACAGTGTCGCAGAAGGAGACTACCGCCGCCCACTCGTCGACACCGGCGAGCATCCGCCCCAGCACCGTGGGGAGGTCGAGACCGGCCCCTATCCTATCAACGAGGGCACGGCGCTTGACAGTCCAAGCCGGGCATATTTCTAAAGTATGTTGCGCCGTGTCCCTCGCCTCTGGGCAGTGGTGGCACTTCGTGGTGGCCTCCCGTCCAACCCTTTCATGCAGGCACTCTCCAAAGCAACCATGCCCGGAGAGAACCTGCGTTACGTGGAACGAGAGACTCCCGTGCCCCCTGCCCACCCATTTCCTAAGGACGGGGCCAACGGCCTTGACCACCCTCAAGCCATTCCTGGCATGGGGCAGACGTTCCCACCAGTGCTCGACCACCTCTCGGCGAGCCTCGTTCCGCCGAGCTTCCAGCATCCGCTGGGTAGCAGGCTCGCCCCCGCGGGCAAGCTCTCCTTCCATTCGTGGGTGTTTGCGAGGGAACACGCCACATACGCCCACGGAGGCGAACACGCCAGCAGACACACCGCCTCCCAGGAGATGGTGCGGTACGACCGCGTGACCCTGATGGCCATCTTGCGTTGCTCCCTTTGGAACAACCTTATGTTGTAATTGTTGGCCACCAGGGCCCCGCACCACACAGGTGCCCCGTACATCGCCATCAACCGCACCACCCCCATATAGAGGCGGCGTACCCTCTCGGAAGGACCGCGCAGGTTAGGCATTAGCCGACTGAATCCAGAGACAACGGCAACCAACCTGGCGGCCCTTGTTGTACCTAGTACAACCACCAGTTAATAACGCGCATAACAACAGGAAATTAAGATTTCTATTGCTATGCATACGCGCAGCGGATTCAAATTCCGCATACGCGAAAGAATTGAAAGACGCTAATGGTCTATCGGGCTTTCGGCCCAAAATACCATCGCGTTACGCCAGCTACTGCTGAGTCGCTTTCCGGTATTCGGATTTCGGCTAAGTGTGAGAACTGCATGCTGCAGGAACACGATTGGCCAAAACAATCGACAGATTTCTGCTTAAATATCACGACAAAATCGGAAAGCAACGGGAGAGTCTAACAAACAGCTGTCCGGGTGTATTACTCACCGTGCGCGACTTACACGTCGAGCTTGTAACACAATCCGGAGATAAGAGCCGACCTATATATACCGGGCCGTGAAGAAAAAATACGAGTGATACGCCTCGATACTGAGCAAGTGTAACCGGGATTATTAGAAGAAATATACATTTATATTAACGTTGAAACAGCAAGTGTTTTACCTTTGATCACCAAGCGGCCTTTCCTAAGAGTCCTAACTCCTAAGGCGCTGTAAACGTTCCCGAAATACCTATTGACGTGCTTGAACTACCACCGGGCACAACACTCTTGAAACCTTACAATACAACTTTTGTCTGAAACATTTTTGCTTAAAATGCTTCATTGAAAAATTATCGAGGTTGGTTTTTTTAAATAAGACACCCTGTATATTCATTTATTACTTACATGACGGTCACATCTGTTTTTTCCAAATTTAAGAAAACTCTCTGCACAAGCACTATATATTTTTTTGAGAGGAACACTGTATACACTTGACATAGGTTATAAGGCATATCATAAGCCATCAGTCATACTGAATTTTTTATAAAATGAGCCTCCTATAATTGACGGTTTACTCCTCACTACTTTTAGACTACTGCGCAATCACGGAAACTCATCTTGTGTCTTTCCACCATGCTTTGAAGCACCGCTGTCTAACAGCCATACCTCTTTTGAATCTTTCTTGAGCATGCGTGACGCGAAGTTAATACTGTATACCATGAATGCACCAAAATTGGCCGTGTTGTCGTTTTTTGTCGATTTGTTGGTTTTTTCTTGTCTTGAATAATAATAATAATAATAATATAATAATATATATTTATTGATCCCCTTAGGGCTACAATCTTTCAAATGCGATACAACCCTTAACCTAAGCTTAAACGCTACCTTAAGACTATCTTAACCTATCTTAAACCTAAAGCGCCCGCCACACACACACACACGCCCAGGACCTCCGCTTCCATCGCAAGCCAACTGTGCCATCTTGCCTTCCTTTCTTTTTACATTCTATAACAGCATTCTCGGGCTTCCCATTCATTCCCACTTTCATCCCTTACACACATCCATACTTCCGCCCCCTACACACTCCCTCTCGTCCCTCCCCCTCCTTCGCTCCCTCTCGTTCCTCTCCCCCCTCCCCATATCCCCTGTCCGACCCCTCTTCCCTCCCTCCCGCCCCACCCCTCTCCCTCTCCAACTCTCTCATCCAATTCTCTCCCTCTCCCTTCTCCCCCAGAATCCAACTAAATACCTCTTGCCAACTCTCCCCTCCCCTCTCCCTCCAGCTTCTGCATTCCTCCCACACATGCTCCCATGATTCTATCCCTCCTCCACACAGCCTGCATCCCTTCTCCTCCTCCCCTCCCCAATACATCCTTTCTCTTATCTCGTTCCCTAATCTGAACCTCGCTACCCTCCTCCATCTACTCTCTCCCCAGCCCTTCTTCAGGTATTCCGGCAGGCCTTTGCCCTTTACCTCCCCATACCACCTATTGTACCTGGAGCTTCTTATTCTCTCCCACCTCTCCCTCTCCTGCATCTCTCTCTCCTTCCTCTCGACTTCCTCCCACACCCCTTCCCCCTCCTCCTCCCAACCTCCCGCTCTTCCCGCCCCCACTCCTCTTTCCTGAAAGAACTCTCTTCTCTCCTCTTCCCATTTTGACCAAACCCTCTGCTTTTCTGCTCTCCCTCTTATCTCCATCAAGCACCTCCTTGCCAAGTCCCCACCCCTCCCTTCCTTTTTTCTCAAAGCCCCACGCAATCCTCGCTGCCCTGCTCCTCATCATCTCCCTCTGTAGCTCCTCTCTCACCAAATAACCCGGCGTCCTCCCTTCCACCCCTAACACCCATCTCAAGAATCTCTCGTGCACCCTCTCTATTCCTTCCCTCTCTTTCCACCCCCACACCTCTGCTCCATAACCCATCACTGTCCATACCAACCTATCAAACAACCATACCCTCCTGCCCCAATCTTTACCAAATCTTCTCTTCCCAATCCCCCATACCTGTCCCATCGCGCTTGCTGCCTTTCTTATCCTTTCTCTTAAATGTGCTTCCTGCCCCCCGTTCGTCTGGAACCTGTATCCCAGATAATCAAACTCCTTCACTTCCTCTAGCCCCCTTCCCTTCCATCTCCATCTCACTCTCTTCCATCTCCCTCCCCCTTTCCTAAATCTCATCACCTTCGTTTTTCCCGCGTTCACCTCCAGCCCCTTCCTGTCCATATAGCACTCTAACCTCTCTATCATACTCCTCATTTCTCCTTCCTCCTCCGCCAACAGGACGATATCGTCCGCGTACGATAAGGAGTATATCCTCTCTTCTCCCAATACTACCCCTCCCCATCTCACCTTCCTCATCTCTTCCTCCAGGTCCGCCAGCACTAGGTTGAACAGCATAGGACTGAGTGGACAACCCTGCCTCACCCCCCTCGCTGTCCAAAAACTTCCCCCTTCTTCGTCCCCCACCCTCACCCTACACCTTGTTTCCCTTAGTAACTCCTCCACTCTCTCCACCAGTCCCGCCCTCACTCCTCTCCCCTTCATTGCCCCTATGACCGTTTCCCTGTTTACGGAGTCGAATGCCGCCTTCAGGTCCACGAACAGAGCCACTAACCTATCCTTTTTCCCCAGTTGCCTGTTTATGAGAAAGTTCAGGACATATATATTGTCCACAGTCCCTTTTCCCTTCCTAAACCCTACCTGCCCCTTCTGAAGCATCTCCCCCTCTTCTGTTTCCACTTCCAACCTCCCCGCTAATACCGCCGCGTATATCTTATATAACGTCGGCATTAGTGTCACCCCTCTATACTCATTTACCCTTTCCCCTTCCCCCCTCTTAACTATAGGGACTATTACCCCTTCTTTCCACACCTCCGGCCACCCCTCCCCCCTCCACACCCTATTGCACGTCCCCCATACCCAGTCTATTACCCTCTCCCCCCCGTACCTCCATACCTCATTGGGTATCCTGTCCATTCCCACCGCCTTCCCATCCTTCAGTTTTCCAATCACTCTCACTATTTCCTCCCTTCCTATGTCTTCTTCCCCTTCCGACCTGATCCCTCCCCCCCTTCCCAACACCACCCTTCCTTCCACCCCTCCCAATAACTCCCTGAAATACTCCTCCCATTCTGCCATCTTTATATCCTTGCTCACCTGCTTCCTCCTCCTCCTTTCTCTCCTCACCACTTCCCAGACTTGCCCTTCCCTTTTCGCTTCCTCCACCACCCTTTCCCATCTCCTATTTTCCTCTGCCTTCTTCCTCTCACATAGTTCTTTGTACACTTTCTTCTTACCCCTATATTCCTCCCCACCTCCTCCTCTCCTTCTCCAGTCTCTCAACTCTCTTCTGACCTCTCTCTTCGCAGTCCTGCATTCCTCGTCCCACCACCCCTCCTTCCTCTCTCTTTCCTTCTCTCTCACCGTCTCCTCCACCTCCCTCAGCGCCTCCCTCACTTTGTTCCCCACCGCCTCCAAATCCTCCTCAATCCCCCCCCTCCCCTCTCCACCTCCCCTAACCTTTCTTTAAACCTCTCTCTCCCCTCCTCGTTCCATACCCCCCTACTAATTCTATTCCTCTTCCCCCTACTCTTCCTTAACCCCCTTTCCTCTTCCTTCAACCATACTACCAATGGCTGGTGATCTGATTCTACGTCGTCTCCCACCTCCATCCTACTAATTTCTTCTTTATCCTCCTCCCTCACCATTACATAGTCGATCACCGTCTCTCCTCTTCCCCCCGCGTATGTCCACTCCCCTCCCTCGTCTCCCTTTATCCCTCCGTTCAGGATAATCCAGCCCCTTTCCTCTATAAAATCTACCAGCTTCTTCCCTTCCCCATTTATTTTCTTATCCTTCGATCGCCTGCTTCCTTCTTCCCTGTCTTCTCCCTCCAGCCCTACCCCTCCCCCTCTCTCCCCTGTCCTTGCATTGAAATCCTCACCAATTATCACCCTCGTATCCTGACCTCTTTCTTCCATCCACTCCTTCAATTCCTCCAGCTTTCCCTCCATGTCTCCGTTCACATACACCCCCACCACCCTCCATCTCGTCTTTCCACACTTCATCTCACCTACTACGATCCCCTCCCTCTCTTCTCCCCTTTCCTCCCCCCCTCCTACCACCAACTCCTTCCTGACCCCCATCAGCATTCCCCCCGGAGCCCTCCCCTTTTTTTTTCTTCTTCTCGCCTCTTGCCACTTCCACACATACCCCTTCGGCAGCTTACCCTTCACCCACCCCTGCGCCTTTCTCTCTACCCACGTCTCCATCAAAACTATGACATCCCACCTCTCCAAGCCTCTCCAAAATTACTCGTCCTTTCTCCGCAGCCCTGCCACGTTCCAAAACGCCATTTTCACCTTGCCATCTCCCTCTCCCTGCTGCGCTCCCCCCTCCCCCAGCCTCTCGCCCTCTGCCTTTCTCATCCCTCTCCTAGGTCCTCCCCCTTCTCCTCTACTTGACCCTCTCCTTTCCTTCCCCCGATCCTCCTATCTTTCCCTCGTTACCTCCCCACTTTCTTCCCGTCCTATCCTTCAACCCCCCTTCTTCCTCATCCCAAAACCACCATACCCCGTTAACCGTCATTCTGTTATCTCCCGCTCATACTCTGGCCCCTCTCCTTTCCTCCTCCCTCGCCATCTCCCTGATCCTCCACCTCACTTGCCTTTCCTTCCACGTCAGGTCGTCCTCTATCCACACCTTGTCTCCCCTCAGTCCACCTTTCTTTTTCATTACCTCCCTTTTCTCGCCTTCTGTCCTGAAACTCACTACCGCAAACCCCCCCTGCTCCTCTCGCCCGGTTTTCACCTCCCTCACTTCCTCCACCTTAACCTCAGCCCCCACTCGCTTTAGTATCTCCTCTACTTTACATTTCACGTCCTTTCCCTCTGCTTTGTATCCCTTTATCACCACTCTCCTCTTTCTTTCCTTCCTATCCCTCTCTTCCCACATCTCCTCCATCTTCCTTACTCTCTTTTCTAGCCCTCCATCTCCCCCTCCTCCCTCGCCTCCTCCTCTTCCGCTCTCCTCCAATTTCCCTACCCTCCGCTCTAGATCTCCCACTCCTTTCCCTCCCCCTCCTAACCTCATGCCTTCTTCCAATTTCTCTCTAAGTCTCCTACTCTTTTCTCCATCTTCTCTCTCTCTCTCCTCCACTCCTCCTCTCTCCTTTTCGCCTCCTCTAGCTCCCCCATAATCAGTTTCATTCTCTCCTCCATCCTCTCCTCTAGCCTCTCCTCCCATTTCTCCCACCTTCCCATCATCTTCTCCATCCATCTCTTCATTGCCCCCATCATCTCCGACTGTCCCCCGTCCCCCTCCCGCACCGGCGATCTCGACGTCTTTTTACTCCTCTGAAAAGCGTCCCCTACCTCCCTCCCGTCCTCCCCCTCCCCTCCTACCTCTATGTCTCTTTTCCTCTTCCACATCTCCAACCCCCCTGCCGTACTCCCGCTGCGTCCTCTCCCTCCACCTTTCAACACCATCCCCTTTCCTGTCACCACGTCTTCCTTCACTCCTTTCTCCATTTTTCCTTCCCTCCTCCCTCTTCGTTCCAGTGATGAGCCTAATAGTTTATTATCTCCGTAGCTATTCGTGATGATTACACAGTTTGTCTGTGCTTGCAGCCCGATTATCTGATACTTTAGGTAATATAATATAAATTATTTTGCAGAAAAAAAAAACGAAAAATTAAAATAAAAAATAAAAATAAAAATAAACTGATAAACTATCTTCTCATTTGTTATTATTACTTATTACTTATTACTTATTACTGCGATTTGCTTGTGTAACGGTCTGTTCAATGTTCCGACTCTCTTACCGCTTTCCGCTCTCTTCCTTCTCAAGTCGCCTCTCTCTCACTACTGCCTACTCTCTGGCCGTGGCCGTGCGCGCGCGCGCCTCTCCGTCCGTGCCACACCGTTCGCTTGCTCTCTCGCCTCTTCTGCCTCTGTGCCCCGAGCTCGCGCTCGCGCACTCCTTTCCCCCTTCCCCTCCCTCCTCTCCTCTTCACTATTCTCTCTACCACTCCTAACCTCACTCTTGCTGTTCTCTCGCTCTACACTCTCTCTCTCTCATTCACTCCACCCAATCTCTCTCCCCTCACTCACTCCACCTTTCTGTCCCTCTCATTTTCCTTCCACGCACTCCGCTCTCTCCTTCCACTCCCCGCATACACTCCACGCCTGTAAACCCAAAACCTTCTAATCGCACTCTACTACTCTCGCTCGCTCCGGAAACGGAAGTCTCTTGTCTTGAATATTATCGCACTTCTTGTAGTACCGGTCCTCTACATGACCTCTTTCATGGCAATATCGACAGAAATTTTCTTTTTTTACGGATTTCGGGCCTTTCGTTGTTTGCGTCTCCTTTCTTGACCCACCGGGCGTATGCGGTACTATTTGTATGGATCTTGACCGCGGCTAGAGTAGTTGTTGTCGAATTTCCTCGAAGTTCGACAAACGTTTCTCTTTAGTACGAAAACGTTCGATAAAATTATCTTTTATTTGACTAGTCTGGCTGATGCTGTCCCAGGCAGCGATCAGTGAACTGAATTTTTATGGGAGAATACCGAGATTTTTTGCCATGACCATAACCTCGGATAGTTCTTTGCCAACGTCTTTTAGTTGTCTGACCATATTTTCTACTTTGGCAACGTGTTGGGTGATTGAGTTGCTCGATGTTATCTTGTATTCGTGAAACTTCCTCATCATTGTTAATTTGTTTGTGACACTTTTTTTGTTCGTGGATAGAGCTCAGTTTAATCCACATTTCAACGTCTTTACACATGACCAAGTATTCATGCTGTGAATACTCTACCATCGATGATATGCACATGGCCTTGACATTTTTCGTGTTCCATGGTGCGTAATTACCTGTCGCAGGTTTGGGTTTTGAGGTAATTTCATTTAAGATGGCTGTCAAGCTGCTTGCCGTTAGCACGATTCTTGTATGGATTCTCTAAAGTTGAAAATTTGTGCCATTGAATTTTGTCACGTTTTTCAAATCAATCGTGCTTTCTGTCGTATTGGCAAAAAAGGTTCGCACGATGTGTCGTCCACAGAAAAGAATGCTGAGAGCTTTTGTGAACGTAAGAAGAAGAAGAGAGTTCTTTGATGACGTGTGCGGCGTTGTATCGATGTACAACGGCGTTACTGTGCCTTGACTGTTCGGCTCTTGAGTTGATTAGATTAAATTAGGTTGCAACCGGATATTGCGGTGCATGCTAGTTTGATCCCGTAATCCGTCCCGAGCCCAGACGCCGGAAACAGTTGGGTTTTAGTGGGTAAGTTTAGGTCTACGAGTCCCACATACCCCGCGTCCTGTCTTCACAGGCGCGGGGACCCATAAAGACGTTTCCAACTATTAAAAAAAAGGTTGCAACAAGATAGGGGGTGTTGATGCTTGACTTCTTCAGAAAACCCCGTATTAACACTATCTAACGATTTCGTGTTGCCAGTCGCCACTCGTTTTGACCTCCAAATGAGAAGGCTGCTTGCGACCCATGAACAACGCCACTGGCAAGCAAGCCACTTACCTTTCCACACGTCGTTCACCGTCGATCTGCTGGTTATTGTTTGGATCCGCTCGTGCTGCAGTTACCTTACTGCTTGGCACCTGGGATCCTGTTTTCGGGTCTTTAGACTTTGATATAACTATTGTTTGTATTAGCAGAGTAGTGTCCGCGTATTTTTCGCGTACTTATTTATTATTCATCGCCCTTGAGCGGTCGCGGGTAGTTCGTGAGTGAGCGAGGAAGGTAAAGTTTTGCGCGAGATAACTTAGCACTCGTGGTTAATTTCTTTAGTTTATTTATCACACACTGGTCGGACTGAATTGTTTTGCACCAACGTTTGTCGGAACGGGACGAGATCCGTACGGTGCGATAGCCCACCAACCAATTATCTTAACTTATCTAACCCAACCAACGGAAAAACTTTAGGCATCGGCCGCTGTGAGTAGTGGTGTGCTATCGGTCCCGTGTGCTATCGGGATCCGCCCGTCGGAACGTTACAACGTCCTCTTATTTCTTATGCGCGCACTCCCTCGTAATCACTTACACAACATTCACGCTCGTGAAATTATTTGCGTCTTATTTGGTTGCGTTCATAACGTCTTTCGATGCCGAATGTCTATACGTTGCACCACTACGCGTAACGTGGCGATAAATAATCCAGCGTCGGTTAAATTGCTAATTCAGCGCCGCGCGGTTGATTAATAAAATTAATAAGAATATCAATATAAAGTTTATATTATAAAAATTAAAATTTTTACAGATGTCGATTTCAAAGCCCGACATCTCGCACTATCTCTATCGCGCATCTTTCCTAATCGTTGATGTTCCAGAAGGGCCACATCCTATCTCTGAGTCTCTCCTAACCATACTGACCAGGGATTACAAACTCCTACACTTTTTTCGGTACCAGTAATTGCAGCTCTATCACTTTATGACACCCTCACAGACGAGAACTAAATTTCATTGTGTGAGTGTTCTGCCATTGGCAGCTATATTGGTCGCGACATTGAAAATGAACATATGCCACGTTTTTCTGGCTGTGGCTGCCTAGGAGTTTGACGCCTTTGCCCGTTACTGATATATTTCTGTGTCTGTTGAGTGCATCACAATCGGACTTCTGTGTTTTACTATTTCAGTTATTGTTTTTGCATTATGGTCAAATCATCTTCACCATGTTGAATTATTGGGGTCGGATACCAATAAAAAAAAAGAAGAAGACTATGTGTTTTACGTTATTAGGTTATTAGATTAGATTTGCATCTGTAAGTATCAATTGTATTTACTTAGGATATATTAAACTTGATTAAATTGTTTTCTTAGAGTAAAAGTGCGATCATCTTAAATATAAAAAGAGTCATATTTTCTAGTAAATATTTTCTACAAAAAATAAATTACTTAATTTAATAAAAAAAAGAAGAAATTTTTGTTTTTCTTTTTTTATTTACAACCCGACTGCAAGTAAATAAACTCTTGAATAGGGAAAGTTGGCAGGTTAGAAGAAAGACGAGATAAAGGAAGGAAAGAAGGAAAGGAGAGGGAAAGGGAAGTAGAGGAGGGGAAAGGGGAAGAGAAGAGGAATGTGGGAAGACCGAGCAAAGCAGAAGGGATGAGGAATAGAGTATATAGTCTGTCGCTGATAGATGCGTTTAAGAGAGGGGAGAAAAGGAAGGAGATAGATGCATTACAGACAGATATCTTTAAGAAAAGTAGAAAGGTATTCAGATCGGCGGGAAAACAGCTAGAAAAGCAGCCAGAAAAACAGCCGGAAAAGCAAGAAGAAGGGGGGTTGAGTGAGATATTAAGGGAGGTAACGGAGGGTTTTAAGGAAATTAAAGCAGATTTAAGAGAGGTGAAGGAGGGGAAAGCAGAGATGAGAGAATGGATGGAAGATGTGAGGAAAAGATAAGACAGTTTAGAGAAAAGAGTGGAAGAGATTGAGAAAGGTAGGGGGAGGGAGGAGAACGAGGAAGGGGATGAGGAAAGGAAGGAAGAGGAAAAGGTAAAGCAGATGGAGAGAAGGAGAAAGGGAGAGATAAAGAAATTAGAAGAAAGGATGAAGAAAATAGAGTTAGAGGGGGGAAAGAGGAAAAGGGACGAGAGGAAGAGAAATATAATCGTAAAAGGAGTAAAAGCAAAGGAGAAAGGGATAGAGGGGTTAAGAAAAGAGATAGAAGAGATAGTGGGGGCGACGGGGGCGACAGCGAGAGTGGAAGGGATAAGGAGTATAGGGAAGAAAGATAAGGAGGGAAGGGAAATGGTATGGGTAAGATTAACGAGTGTAGGGGAGAAAATTGAAGTGATGAAAGGAAAAGCGAAGCTGAGAGAAAGAAGGGAGTGGATAGTGGATGATCTGATAGAAAAGGAGAGAAGGATAGAGTGGTGGATAAGAAAGGAAGCGGAAAGGATAAAGAGGGAAGGTAGGAAAGTAAGAGTGGGATCTATGAAAATATGGATTGAGGAGAAGTTATGGGTATGGGATGAGATTAAGGATGAGTTGAGGGAATGACACGGAAAAGAAGTAAGAGAATGGAAGGGAGGGATGGAGAAGAGTAGAGGGGTGGCAAAAAAAACAGAGGATTTTTAGTAGGGTGGTGGTCGGAGGGAGAGGGAGAGGGGAAAATAGAAGGAAATATAGAAAATGAAAAGCATAGGAAGAAGAGAAGGAATGAGAAAAAGAAGATGCCAAAAAGTATAAGATAGACTTTTGGAATGTGGCAGGCATGGAAAACAAAGAAAAGGATTTCAGGGAGGGACTAAAAGAATGGGATGTGATGTTCCTAAGTAAGACTTAGTTACAGAAGAAGGGATGGGAAAGAGTTCGAAAATAGCTGCCAAAAGGATACGTGTGGAAAGTGCAAGAGGCGGCAAGGAAGAGTAAGAAAGGGAGGGCAATGGGAGGAATGATTTTGGGGATAAGGGAAGGGATAGAGAGAGAAAAAGATGATAAGGAAAGAAAAGAGGAGGGATTACAAGCAGTAAAAGTACATTTAGGGGGAGAGTGGAGGCTAATAGGAGTGTATGTAAATAGAGATTTGGAAAAAAAAATGGAAAAGCTCAGAGAGTGGATGGAGGATAGAGAGGAAAAGGTGAGGGTGTTAATAGGGCGGATTTCAATGCTAGGACGGGGAGAGAAGGGGGAAGAATAGGTGAGGATGAAGAGAAAGGGGTAGAACAGGGAAAAAAGAGCTCGAAGGATGAAAAAGTGAATAGAGAGGGAAAGAAGCTATGTGGTTATATAGGAGAATTGGGATGGTCACTATTGAATGGAAGCGTAAAGGGGAATGAGGAGGAGGAGTGGAAGTATACAGGAGGAAAGGGAGGGACTGTAATAGATTACGTGATCGGGAATGTGAAGACAAGAAGGAAGGTGGAAAAAATGAAGGTGGAGGATTGGGTAGACTCCGATCATCAGCTAATAACAGTATGGGTGGAGGGAGGAGGACAGAGGGAAGAGAGGACCGGGAAAAGGAAAAGAAGAGGAAGAAGGGGTGTTTGGACGGAAAAGGGAAAAAAGAAATTTGAAGAATACTTTGGGAAAAGCGATAGTGCTAGTGAGGGAGTAGGGGAGGTTTGGAGGAAAATGAAGAGAAAAGTAGAAGTGACATTAGAGAGAGTAGAGAAGGAAGAAAAGAAGGAACGGAGAGGATGGTGGGACAGGAAAAGAGAGGTTATGGAGGAATTAAAATGGTGGAGGAAGAGAGGGGGATAAGGGAAAAAATTTAAAGAAATGAAAAGGAAGTACAGGGAACATTGTGAGGAGAAGAAAAAAAGGGAGAGGGAAAGATGGGAGAAGGAAATAGAAAGAATAAGATCCGAAAAGAATGTGTGGAAGGTAGTGAATAAAAGAAGGAGAAAGAGAAAAAGAGTCAGGGAAGGCATTGAAATGGGTTGTGGGATAAACACTTTAGAGAGGTACTGGGGGAAGTGGAGTGGAGGATAAGAGGGGAGGTAATGGGGAGAGGGGTAGAGGAGGAAGAAGTGATTAGTAGAGAGGAAATTGGTAGGGCGATAATGAAATTAAAAGACAGAAAAGTGGCAGGAGGGGATGGGATTATGAATAAAGTATGGAAATATGGGGAAAAAGAAATAAGAGAATGGCTTTGGGAAATATGCAATAGAGTACGGAAGGGAGAGGGATGGCCGAAAGAATGGAGAGAGGAGATAATGGTACAGATAGTGAAAAAAAAAGGAAGGGGGCAAAGGTAGAAGACTATAGGGGGGTTACGCTTACGCAAACGGCGTATAAAGTGTACGCGGCGGTTTCGGCGGAGAGATTGAGGGAAGAAGTGGAAAATAAAGGGATAATACCACCGAGTCAAACGGGGTATAGGAGAGTGGTAGAAACGATAGACCACATATACGTGTTAAATTATCTAATAAATAAGAAAATAGCGGAAACGAAAAGCAAAATAGTAGTTATGTTTGTGGATACAAAAGCAGCGTTTGACTCGGTGGACAGGGAGATAGTGGTACAGACAATGAGGAGGAAGGGAGAGTGAGAGAGTGTCTGGTGGTGAGGTGTGAGGAAGTTTTGGAGGAGACAATAAGTAGTGTAAGGGTGGGGAAAAAGAAAAGGGGAAACTTTTGGACAGGTAGAGGAGTGAGACAGGGATATCCGTTGAGCCCATGCATGTTTACACTACTGCTAGCGGATTTGGATGAGGAATTGGAAAAGGGGGGGTGGAAGAGAGTAAAGGTGAAGAGAAGGAAAATCTATTCCCTGGGGTATGCGGATGATGTGGCGATGGTGGCAAAGGATGAAGCAGGGATAAAAGGGTTAATAAAAACATTAGAAGGATATGTAGAACAAAAAAGATTAGAACTAAATGTGGAGAAAACAAAAGTGATGAGGTGTAGAAGAGTGGGTGGGAGACAGAAAAAGATAATATGAAAATGGAAAGGAAATGAAATAGAGGAAGTAAAGAGGTATAAATATCTGGGCTACATGATGATGGCAAATGGGGGACAGAAAGAACATATAGAGGAGAGAGTCAAAAAAGGAGTGATGAGAGAAGTATGGGGAATAAGGAAGAGGAAATTCGGAAAAAACTGGGCTAGAAGGATGTGGTTATTTGATAGGTTGGTATGGACGGTGGTTAGCTATGGGGCAGAAATTTGGGGGTGGAAAGAAAGGAAAGGGGTAGAGAGGGTACAGGACAGGTATTTGAAATGGTTAATAGGGGTGGGAAGGTACACACCGTGGTACATGGTAAGGGAGGAGATGCAAAGGGAAAAATTAAGGGGAAGTGCAGAAGGCCAAATGTAGCAGTCGGATCGACAGATCCGGCTGCTGCTACAGGTGCGGGGGCCTTGGCCACCTGGCCAAGGCCTGTACAGCCAAGGCGGGCTGCCCGGTTTGCCGTGACGCGGGCAAGCCCGCTGAGCACAGGATCGGTGCTAAGGGGTGCCTGGCGAACAAGCCGCAACGGGCGCCCCTGAGCACCGAGGACCGGAGGGAGGCGGGGTCATCTGTGACACCAGTCCCAACCCCGCCCTCCCCCCCGGTCCCCATGACAGTAGTGGAGGAAGCTCCTCTCCCGCAGAGGGAGAGGAGCCACAGAAACGGAGGCGCGGAGACCCGCGACAACGAGATGGAGGTGGAGGAGCCTCAGGGGACAATCGAAAATGCCCCCTAGGCTCCTCCAGGCCAACCTCAATCACGCCAGGGCTGCGCAAGATATGCTTGCGCAGTGCCTGGCGGAGGGGGGTGGCGGGCTGGCCATCGTCGCCGATCCGTATAGGATCCCCGAGGGCAACCCCAACTGGGTTGGGGACCCTTCGGGGAGGGTGGCGATGGCCAGCCATCACGTGCCGAGCGCTCCGCCGATGATCCCAATATCGGCTGGAGAGGGCTTCGTAATGGTCGAGTACGGACCTATCGACGTCATGGGATGTTACTTCCCCCCTAGACTAAATAGGGGGGAGTACGAGGCGGCCCTAGATGCCATGGAGAGCGAGATTATAGCTCGCTCTCCTAGGCCGGTTGTCGTGGGGGGGGACCTCAACGCCCATGCCGTGGCTTGGGGCTCCCCTCGCACAGACCTTAGGGGCCGCCTCGCCCTGGAGTTTGCGGCGGGGCTCGGCCTGGTCCTGTTGAACAGGGGCCGGGTCAGCACCTTCGTGGGGGCAAGGGGGGAGTCCATCGTTGACGTGACGTGGGCTTCCCCCAACGCCCTTAACAGGGTGAAGGGATGGAGAGTGGAGACGGGCTCCCTGGGGGAATTGTCTGACCACAGACTGATCTCCATGGAGCTCGTCTCCCCCCCCGCGGAGGTGCGCGAGTTACGCCGCCGCGAACGTGATGGACGTCGATGGGTCCTGAGTAAGCTCGACCCAGAAGCCCTCGAGGTCAGCCTCCTAGCATCTACCTGGCCGGGAGGAGAGGCTGACCTCGGAGCCGAGGAGGAGGCGGAGCGCTTATGTGAGATAATGTCGCGCGCATGCGACGCCTCCATGCCCCGCAGCCGACCAATGGCGCGCCGCGCCGCCTATTGGTGGTCCGCGGAGCTCGCGGAACTCAGGCGAGCCACCGTGGCCGCCAGGCGGGCGCACACGCGCGCCAGGCATCGGGGCATGGAGGAAGCGTTGACCAATGCCGCGGCGGTCCTCAGGGATGCCAGAAAGGCCCTGAGGACCGCCGTGGCTCGGGCTAAGGCCGCGACCTGGGAGGAAATGATCTCCGAGCTGGATCGCGACCCGTGGGGCAGGCCTTATCGTATTGTGATGAAAAGGCTTCGCCCATGGGCGCCTCCAGTCTCGGAAACGCTGGACCCCCAGTTGCTCCAAAGGGTGGTGAACACACTGTTCCCCACCCGGGGGAGGGACATCCCGAAAAAATACGGCCCTCCCCCAGGATGGTCGGAGGAACTGGAGGTGTCCAGGCACGAAATGGTCGCGGCCTTTGCCCGTATCAGAAGCAAGAAGGCGAAGGCGCCCGGGCCGGATGGCATTCACGCCAAGATCTGGGCCCGGGCGTCGCCCATCGTAGGGGAGGCACTTCGTGCCATATACACGAAGTGCCTCCGAGAAGGTACGTTCCCCAGGAGGTGGAAGAGGGCCCGGCTTGTCCTCCTTAAAAAGGAGGGCAGACCCGCGGAGAGTCCCTCCGCGTACAGGCCCCTCTGTATGCTGGATGATGCGGGCAAGATTTTTGAGCGAATAATCGCTAACCGCATCATCCGGCATATGGCTCGGAATGGTCCTGAGCTGTCCCCCGAACAATACGGGTTCCGAGAGGCGCGATCGACAATTGACGCAATACGTCAAGTCCGGTCCCTCTCGGAGTCCCTAACGGGGGACGGGATGGTGGCGTTGGCGATATCCTTGGATATCGCCAACGCATTCAATAGTCTCCCATGGGGCGAGGTGGTGGCGGCGCTGAGTGAGCATTTTTGCTTGCCGCCCTACCTCGTCGCCATCGTTCGGGACTATTTCCGAGAGAGGGAGCTGGAGTTCCGCGATAAAGACGGACTCCAGCAGCGGAGGGACGTGTCTTGTGGCGTTCCGCAGGGGTCCGTGTTGGGCCCCCTGCTATGGAACGCCGCGTATGACAAAGTGCTCCGCACGGCTCTCCCCCCTCGCTGCTATGTCGTAGGCTACGCCGACGACACGTTCATAGTAGCGGGGGGGACCTCCTGGGGAAGAGCAGTCGCGAGTGGCGACTGGGCTGTGGCCTGTGTCGTCGGTGCCATTAAAGGCCTGGGCCTGAGGGTGGCCCCGGAGAAGACAGAGGCCATCTTTTTTCATGATGGCTCCTCCGGGGTACCGCCCCAGGCCTTCGTCCTGGTGGACAACACCCGTGTTCAGGTAGGTGCAACCCTGAAATATCTTGGGTTGCACCTGGACGGTCGCTGGACTTTCGCTGGTCACTTTGACCAGCAGGCCCAGCGGTTGGGCAGGAGGGTGGATGCCCTCAACGGGTTGATGCCCAACCTCCGGGGTCCGAGGGTAGGTGCTAGACGCGCGTATGCCCTCGCGGTCATGTCCGGGGCACTGTATGGAGCCCCGGTGTGGTTCCGCGAGGCGCTGGCCAGCCGCCGCATTAAGAAGGTGTTGCACGATGTGCAGCGGCGGCTGGCACGGAGAGTCACGCGCGCGTTCAGCACCGCTCCCAACGCGGCAATCATGGCCCTGGCGGGGCTCCCCCCGGCGGAGTATACGGCCGATGCCCTGGCGTGGACTTACGCCAGGGCAAAAGCCATCCGCCTCGAGGGGGGGGTAGTTACCCCCAGGGCCGCTGCGTTGCTACGGGAGAGGGCCCGTCGGCGGGTGATGAGGGCATGGAAAAGGAGCCTCATTGACAACCCGCCGGCGGCCGGATCTCGGATCTTGGAGGCCGTCCTACCACACCTGGACGATTGGGTGGGCCGCCCGTTTGGCGGCTTGTCCTACAGGACGACACAGGTGCTCATCGGGCATGGCTGCTTCGGTGAGTACCTGTGCAGGATAAGGAAGGAACCGACGACACGGTGCCATCACTGTGGCGCCGCCCGGGACTCCGCGCAGCACACGCTGGAAGAGTGTCCAGCGTGGGAAGGGCTGCGCGGAGTCCTGAGGGCCGAAGTGGGAGATGACCTCACCCTGCCGGCCATCATTGGTCAGATGGTCGGCAGGGAGAGTGCCTGGAAAGCGGTCTCCTCCTTCTGCGAGCAAGTAATGCTGCAGAAGGAGGAGGCCGAGAAGGTGAGAGAGAGGCGGCCGGGGGGACGAATGCCCCCTGGCAACGCCAACAGTGGCAGGGGCGGCAGGGACGAGAGCCATGACCCAACTTGGCTCCCGCCCCGGCCGCCTAGGCGAAGAAAAACTGCCCCCCGTCCTCCGGGCCCTAGTGGCCCTGCTGTACGGAGGCGGAGGGGCAGAAGAGCCGTGGCGGTCGCCCCCACCCTCCCCACCATCTTGGAGGAGAGGGACGATGGCGACCGCCGCGGAAATGACGAAAGGGAGCGACCCTCCTCCCCTGCGGCTGCCGGCCCGGCTTTCGGAACGCGCAGCCGCGGGAGGAGGGCCCCCCGTGCTGCCATTGAGCCCGGCGAGGCGGATCTGACCTAACGGTCCGGGGGGGCGACCGCGCGTTACAACGCGCCATCGCTCCCCCGCAAGCGCCTCGCCGGGGTGAGGGGGAGAGAGGAGGCAATCCTCCCCCCCTCACGTGGGTGAAAACGCCCGCCGCGCCTGACAGATCAGGCGCGAAGGGGCCCGGGATGTCCGGCCGGGGGGCCGGACTCCCGGGCTTTACCCTCCTGTAAACATTCCAAGGGGAAGAGGCGGGGGAGGGCTGGTGTCCCTCTCCCCCGACCTGAGACCGGCTTGGTATCACGGCCCTGCCGGGGAACCCTCATCAGGGTGCCCCCGGCGTGCTGAGTCGGCCTCGACCGACTCGGTCCGGGGGGGCTCCGGAAGTATGCTGCACGCGTTCCTGGAGCCCCCCCAGTCAAGGACCAGGGCAGGACACCCGGAGAGGTTTTAGTGGGTATGTCCCCGTCGACACGTTAGTCGGCAGGGAAGAGCCCCACATAACCACCAGGCCTCCCCCGGGGCCTGGGGTATGCGGTAACGCATTTCCTCTCTGTAAACAAAAAAAAAAAAAAAAGGGGGGGGAAGTGCAGAAATGAGGGCATGAAGTTATGAAAAAAAACTGGGAGGAGGAGGAGGGGGCAAGTTTGTGTTGGGAGGAGATACGAAGTAGAGCGAAGAATGGTAAGGTGATGGAAAAATGAAAGGAAGGAAGAAAGAAGAGGTTTCTATGAAGGAAGAAAAAAATGGAAGGAAGAAAGAAGAGGTTTCTATGAAGAAAAGAGCTGGAATATCAAGGAGATAGAAAAGTTGTGAAAAGAGGGAGGGTTAAGGTGGGAAGAGGTGGTAGCAAGAGAGAGGAGGCAGCAGGAAGAGGAAAGGCGGGAAAAGATTAGGAGCTCGAGGTTCAACAGATGGTATAACAGAGTGAAGGGAAAGGAGTACTTGAAGAGGGATTGGAAAGAGGAAAGATGGAAAAGGATTGCGAGGTTTAGGTTAGGAGACGATATGAGAGGAGGTAGATACTGGGAAGAGAAAGAGAAAAGAAAGTGTAGGATATGAAGCGGCGGAAACGGAGGTCCAAGGAATGAGTGTGGAGGTATAAATGGATGAGTGATTTCTCTCTCTCTTTCTCTCTCTCTCTCTCTCGTGCGTTGTGAAGTATGCGAGGAATAAAAATGTTGAAACTGTGTAAGCGGAGCGGAAGTCCGCAATGTACTCTGCAAAGAATAAAGTACCTACTACTACTATAAATATTTATTTTTTAAATAAATTTTTTACGCTCGTATTGCATACATATTAAATAGATTTAAGGCCAATAAACGAGCAATAACGGTTGTTATATATAAAATATTTATTCCGTTATGAAGTCAATGGGACGTTTCGGACTTACTTGTCCTTCTTCAGCCGTGTATAAGTTATTTACATAATTTCGAGTCGAGACAAATTAGATTCCTCTGTACTGAGTATGTCCGGATGTTGCAATCTGTTCGTCATTTTTACCATGTTGACATGTTGTAGATATTCTGTAACGCTAAGCCATTGATAAGACAACGTTTCGTAAATGCGTGTCTCTGTGTGCAAATTTTAGTGTCAACCTGTTCTATGATAATAATTTGGACAAACTACAATGATTAAAATAAATAGTATAAATAATGATAATTTAGACGTAAAAGTGGTTGTAATAAATCACATTGATAAAACATTGAACGAAGAGCAAAGAAATGAATATAATGAATGAAACTCACTCAACACAATGCGGCCGTTAGAGAATATATAATAATACTATGGCGGAAGTAACGAACGCAGGACGAAGCGTGTCCGTTTTGCTCGACATTAAATCTAAACTGAGTTCAAGGAGACGGTGGATCGAGATCAATACGTTACAATGTGTTCTTAAACTTAGCAATCCAATCTGTTCAGTAATTCAAAATAAGACTCTTGTAGAAGCTCAGTGTCTGTTTGCAAGTTGAGACCGTTAGTTTGTCCTTATATGTGTATCATTTCTGAAATAAGTCTTGTAGTATCTGAGTTCTTTATCTAAGATTGTTGCATTATTCCAATCTATTGAATGATTATATTGAATGATATGATCTGAAATTACAGAATGCTTCGATGAATCAGATTTTAAGTTACTTACGTGTTCTTTGATTCTCGTGTTTAGTTTTCTTTTTGTTTGGCCCACGTAAGAGGCATCGCAGTCGTTACATTTTAATTTGTATACAACGTCGTTTATGGAGATAGAATTATCTCTGTCTTTCTGTGCTTTTACGATTATATTAAGTCGATTTAAACATCTGTAGCCTGTTATAAATTTACTCTTGTCAATGACAGAATTTAGTATTTTGGATACGTTTTTTATATACGGGATAGTGAAAAATTTTTTTGCATTTTCAGATTTGCTTTCCTTCTGAGTATTTTTTCCTTTGTTTGTAATTCTGTCATTGACAAGTTTTTTTAGTCTGAGATTAATTTTGTTAAAGATTAGTTCTAGAGGATAACCGTTGTTTCTCAATAGTTTTATAATCAGTTCTAAGTTTTTTTTGATGAAAATCCGGGTCAGAAAATGAAATTACTCTGTCCACAAGTCCATAAATTGTTCCGATTTTGTGGCATTGCGGATGGCTAGAAAAATATGATAGATAGTGCCCTGAGAAAGTATCTTTGTGAAACCAATCGATTTTTAGAGAGGTTCCAGACCTTATTAGTTTCATGTCTAAAAAGTTGAGATAACGGTTATTCTCGTGCTCAATGGTACCCATTGCTACTTCTCCCTCCTTGCCGCGCCGCTCGCAGGCCGCAGCTACTACTGCTTTTCCCTCCTCACCGCACAACGCCGCGCCAACAGCCGCGGCTGCCTACGTCTCGGCGACCAGTGGGCGGTCCTTGCGCGCGGTGATACGCGCTTATTCACAGACTTTATTAATTTTTATTTTGTTAACTATGGCAAATATTAAAAAATGATAAAGGACTTTTCTGCTCAGTTTTACTTGATCTATCAATTCACAAAATCACGGGCGGTAGTTACTTGACACCCTGTATATTGTGTGCTATCTGGGATATACTAAGTTTTTTGTTTCTTATTTTTTTTAAAGGCAAGACGACATACAATTCAGGATAAGATGTTCTGCTTGGGCATTTACTAGAGATCCCGTTCCTTTTATAATTTCACATTTATAGCGTTTTTGACTGCAGTGTGTTTTAACCCAATTTTGTCGCTATTTGTCGGAATCGTCTAATTAGAACGGACGATTGTCCCACTGCAGTCAAAAACGCTATTAAATTTTTATTATGTCTCTCACATATAATTTTGAACACCAAATTAAATCGTTAATCAAAAATTTTATACTAAAAATGGAAAATGGGAAAACAATACAAAAAAGAGCATAAAATATTTGACAAATATAAAATATAAATTGTATACTGTATTGTTATAGCCCAGCAATAACGCAAGGCATGGTAACCGAATAAGGTTACCATGTCACATAAATGTTATAATTAAGAAATACGTGAGGCATGACAACCAAACGAGGTTATCATGCCACAAATGTAAAGCATTTTCGCAACACAGAGCCCAAAATCCCAAAAACCCGTGGACTACTTGGACTAACCGTGTCACAAAAATGCTGACAAACGATTGCGCCAAGCAACGGCTTAGCGCAATCACCCTTGTACAAAAGAAGCGCCCAAACGACCAAACCACGGAGAATAATCTGTGAAGTCGTGTGAGCAACCGTGTGTTGCGTCGTATCCGCAGCTACATTAAGTGTAACTATGTTGTAAGTGCAATTATATTCATTATCTGAAGTCAAGTGGACTCCTTCATTCTAAACCTTTCCCGCCGGACCTCGAAATCCCTGGCGTCCGCGAGCTTAGGCTCGCCCCGTGCGTTAGCCGCACAACAAAACTGGTGTCAGAAGTGGGATCTATATCCCGAAATCACGGAAAAAAAGGTGACGCGGAGAGACAAAGAAAGGGAGAGATATCCCTGCCAAAACCAAAGGAGAGCCACTTACGCAGTAAGCCATTGAACCGCAGAGCCACAGAGCCACAAAAGTCGTTGAACACCGAGCCACCAGCCGCCGAGCCACCAGCCGCCGAGCCACCAAGCCGTCGTGCCGTTGAAACGCTGAGTCAACGAGCCAACGACCTGCAGAGTCAACAAGGACAATGCTGATCTACTGCCCTGCTGATAAGCTGCCAAGCATCAAATTACGCAGCGCAGAGCGAGACAACAATATGCGAGCAATCATTCTCACCATACTGTAAGTCGCTATTGTTCTTTTTATACCGCACATATCAGATGACAAAAACGACTCACTGACCACGAAAAGAACCGAACAAACCAATCTACCTAACACGAATGGAGTAGAAGAAAACACGTCTAGAAAAACGCACCGCGACAAAAATAAAGCGCCAACCAACTCCGTTAAACACGACCCGACACACGTAATTACCGAACGCCACTTTAACATTCGGTTGCTCGACTTCAGCTTAATGGACCACGACAACAATAACGCGACGGAAACGAAACTACCGTTTACTGCCAACTTTTGGTTGGCACGCTTTCCCGTCAGAACGGCCGCAGGACCGAGTAATCCCGGTCCGTCGAATGCCGCAACTACGCGTGAAACGCAACAAATTCAGGACCTCCTGGGGGCCGACCCAAAGGCAAACTTGACACTACAAGATATCATGCGCGAGATACAAAGATTATAAACGCGAATAGACGAAAATGAGGCTCAAGCTCGCATTCCCCGAAATACTACAGACCGCCGATTAAGTTTCCACGAACACGCATTTAACAATTTGAACGACCGGTATTTGCAGGATGTAAGGAACCAACAAGGGTCCACAGTTAATTTTCTACCGCTACAAGATGCACAGAACACGATACCCGAAATAAACGGGACGAAACAAAATCGCCTCAATAAATTCATAAATGCAAACATATATACGTTGAAGAATAAGGCAATAATTAATCCCAAACGCGCAAGGTACACGAGTTCCAACAACCTAAACGAGAACACGAACATGAGTATCTCAAAAGGAGAAGCACAATCTACAGGAAAAGGAAAAAATCCCACTTTTTGAGACAGCGGCACAAGAAAAGTGTCCAGGATTTCGGCTGTCGCGCCGATCAATCATCCATGAAAATACTCGAATTCGTGGAAAAACGAAGAGCGATAAAGGCCACAAAATCGCAAAACAGAAATAACGATGACGGAGAAAAGAACTTGTCACCCGAACAAACGGACGCTACGCACCGCCTCACACACGTCCAACACACGCCTCATGCTGACAGTGCTGATAACGGATTAAATATTATTTCACTGCCCGTGCAAGAAGCCGCGCAAAAGAAAATTGAATTCCTTTTCGATACGAGATCAACAATCTCTCTGGTCAAGCTCAAAACGCTGGCAAAAGACAAAAAGATAATAAATAAGCAAATTCAACTTACAGGACTCACAGGGCACTTAATCGCAACGCTAGGAAAAACGTATATTTACATAAAACTTAACGCTAAACTGCAGAAGCTTCCAGTATACGTAATAGACAACGATGTACCGATAGATTACGAGGGAATACTTGGCCTAAATTTTATACACAAGAAGTGAGCCACATGCTATTATACCACGAGGTAAATTGTAATTGAAGATTTACAATTCTAACTGCACCCCTGCAAGCAAAGAACACTAAAATCTTAACGCGAGATTATAGTACAAGTCATCGCTAACATACACACGATTGACAGCAAAAAAAAAACGCCAGATATACACCTTGGCAAAGGCCCGCGAGACACGGAAGACAAAAAGCCACAAGTAATGCCAGATGCCGCAGAAGAAAGCGAAACCAAAGAGAATATAAGTACGGAACTTGAAACAAATGAGAGTGGAAACCAAGACAAGAAAGTAAAAAATTCACAATTACCCATACTCAAATTTCTCGATAATTCATGAATGACTAGTCTATATAAACTAACGACAACTGATTTCGACGACATAAATCATGAAGAAGAAAATACAAGTGATGAAACAACAAGTAAAGAACCGATGAAGGTTAAAAGCAAAAAACAAAAAATTAAAACACGGGTGAAAGGAAAGACACTACCCGACAACAATGCAGAAATGTCAAAATTCCCATTGTGCATAGGACGAAAGGAGAGAAACCAATTAACCACGCTAGATAACATATAAAAAAAACTGCCATTTATCAAGGTAACACATTTGATTAACATGAGTGACGCAAGATTATAGATAAAACGCCGACATTACAGAATTGAATGTCAAAGCCTTCAAAAAAAAAAAAAAAATTATTGGTAAATAGCTAACAAGTACTGAAACAATAACAGATACAAATATAGCAGATAAAACTGTTATAAAAGAAATAGTTGAAATCAAGAACGAAAATAAAAGTAACGCCGACGAAGACATCCGATGAGGCCCGGATTGCCCCTTCTGAAGAAGAAAACACTATTGAAGATGAACTTTACGAGCTAATTGCAGAAACAGTAAGAAATGATCCAAGAATAGAAGAAATTGAGAGGAAAAAATTAAAGGACAAAACAAACCAAAAGACAAAAAGCCATTTGTCGAAGAACGAAATATTTAACGGATATTACGCATATTATAACAGAAATAACGAGAACGCGGAAAAACACGCGAGAAAAAACAAAAAAGAAACCAAAGGAAGAATATCAAACTAATATAAAAAGAAGCTTACAGCAAAACCTTGACAGAAGAAGAATACGATAATAAAACGGAGGATGAAATAAACGACAAAAAAAAGAACCCACCAAATAACAAGAATTACATACCTTATGACAAAAAGGCCGAAAAACATGGAAGAATACGCCAGAGGAAACAAAACTCTCTCAAAAAAATAAGCCAGAATTCAATGGAAGTGACTCCGATAAAGAAATGAAACAAAAATAATACAAAGCGTAATGATAGAAAACTAGATACTACCCACAAAAAAGATAAAATAAATTGCAGAAATGAAAGTAAGCCTGATGAATATCGCAGAAACAAAAAATCAAAAATCATCCACGAGGACAAAGAGATAAATTTCAAGAAACGAAAACAAGTACAATAAGGTACCAGAAAAAGAACTGACAGTATGTAAAACAAGCTGTAATAATAAAGAATTACAAGTAATCAATTATAGACGCAATGACAACGCACTTTGGAGAGAAATACGAGAAACCAACAAAGAAATAGAAAACGAAATCCAAGATAAAAATCAAGAAACTTGACGCAAGGCGACCAGAACCAATTTGGCGTCCAGAAACAAGCAGCACATATTCGAAAATACTCATTTCAGAGTAGAACATAACCTGAAGAAATCGAAAGTAACACACCGAAAAAAGTAACACACAGAAAAAAATTAAAAAAGTTGATAAATTAAAATTATTATTTATTAAAATTGATAAATTAAAAAATCTAATAGAAGGTAATTTAAAGCGTAAAATAGCTAAACCAAAGCAAGGACATAATAATAATAAATATACAAAATTTAAAAAAATAAATAATGGGAACACAAACAAGAACATAATAAGCACAAATTAATAGAAAATAGTCAAAACTAGAGATAACACACAGTCAAATAAAACACTAATACAAATAACAAAAAGTATAGCCAAGACAAAAACAAGACAAAACAAAATACGCGATTATACCCTAGACCGAATCGGAAGCAGCAGAAATAGCAATACACAACTATTAACAGCGACGAAGAATAAAGAAGAAAAAATAGACCGAAGCAATAAAAGTAGGCGCAAAAACCAGCTCCAAAAAAGAAATCGAAATACAAAAAAAAACAATTAGGAGCAGAAGAAGACAATTACATAAACGCGCATATAAAATTACGGAACAAATAATCCTACATAAACAAAAAATCCATGGCATGAATTAATTAAACTACATAAAAACATAACACGAGAAGCAAAGTCAAAATGTAACGCGCGAGACGATGCGTGCAAGCAAGATAAAAATGTAACATATACCATAAGCGCAATAGGGAAAAATAATAATAATAAAAATGATAAATACCAAAAAATTACCAAGCGTAAAAAAATGCAATAATTAAACAAAATAAAGTGAAGACAACAAAAAAAGTGACGAGACGCGATCAAAGAAAAAAAGATAGTAACGCAAGCGAATAAGAGAAACGCGACGCGACTAAAACTGTAACGTGAATGGAAAACGCGATAATGAGAAAAAAATAGTCCAAACTACCTATACGCAAAAAAAAGCTAACAAAGGACAATGGACTTTAAAGACACAGCGAAATACGCGAAGAAGAGCGAACTCCCATTACAAACATATAACAGACATAACCATGCATACAGACAAAAAGAAAAGGTAAAAATAATGTAGCCAAAATATAAAAGAAAAGCACAACAAAGACGTGGAAAACCACATAGCAAATGTGAAAAGTGTCAGAAAAATAAACTGACAAGAAATAAAAGGCGCTAAACAAGCCAGTTAAAAAACAAACAAACAAAACAAAGAAAGTACTAACCGCTAATCAAATAGCTCGGGAAAAAAACGGTAAATTTTTACAAAAGGGGAGTAGCCTCTGACGACCTTGACCTTGACATATGCTATCAATGAGAAGGTACTGAGTAACATACAAAAGGTTTTAAGTAATGCTCACGTCTTATTAAAAAAATATTATCAGAGAAAGAAAAAATAGTTTTTCTTAATTATTTTACTAAATATTTATTTTACGAAAAAAAGTGTTAAACAAAAAATAAAGCTAGTAATAAGCTCTATAAAAAAGGTCATATACATTTTTTATATAACTTCAATACTTTAGCCGTTATAGTATAAAAACTGTTTTAAAATAAATTTTTTTTATTTTTAGCAATTTTGTGTGAAAAGTAGATGCTTGGGCGGGGGAGGGGCTTCGCCCCTCCCCCGCACCCTCTCTCCGTTTTTTTTCTAACCCAACCCACCTTGTCTCAGTCGGTCCACTAATGTCGGGATGAATATGGGAGGGGGTGGACCGTTAGATGTGTGTACAGTGAATGTTGACATCTTGGACATATTATTTCACTCCGTACAACATTTTTATCACACAAAAAATTCCACAAGCGGTCAATATCGTGAGTTAAATGAATAAACTCATGGAAATGCATGATTTACAGAAGTTGAACACGAAGTTATTTGACTGACTGTCTGACATACACTAAACTGTAAACGAAATCAAAACAACGCATATTTTTCTATTTATAGACTTTCCATGCTTGTACTAAATAGTGGACCGACTGAGACGAGTTGGGTTGGGTTAGAAAAAATACGGGGAGGGGGTGCGGGAGAGGGGCGGAGCCCAAGCATCTACTTTTCACGCAAAACTATTGAGAATTTAAAAAACTTATTTTAAAACAGTTTTTCTATTATAATGACTAAAGTATTGAAGTTAGATAAAATATGTATATGCCCTGTTTTTTAGAGCTTATCACGAGCTTCATTTTTTGTTTGAGACATTTCTTTGTAAAATGAATATTTTCTGAAATAAATAAGAAAAACTGTTTTTTCTTTCTGCAATAATATTTTTTTAACAAGACGTGAGCATTACTTAAAACTTTTTGTATGTTACTCAGTACCTTTCCATTGATAATATATGTCAAGGTCAAGGTCGTCAGAGATTGCTCCCCTTTTGTAAAGGTTTATTTACCAAAGAACCTAAAGTGAAAGAATATTACGACCAGATAACAAAGGAAACCACCTATAAAACTGGAGATAAAGTCTTGCTATACGACACTTAAACGCTGAAGAACGAAAACCTCCAACAGAAATTGTAAAGAATTTTCCGACATTTTTTTCGAAGGGGACACACTCTCGTGTACCCCAGCCGAGATAAATAAGCAAGTAGATAGCGCACTCGTAAACATAAGACCTTACCGTCTGCCGGAGAAACACAAAACCGAAGTAAATAAACAAGTAGCAAAATGCCGAGAGATGGAATTATTTGACCTAGTCAAGGCAGTGGAACGCGCCGATACTATTGGTGCCCCAAAAAACCGACGCATCCGGAAACGATAGGCGATTTATTTCCACTACCAAACATAATGGCCATATTAGATCAACTAGGAAGTGCCAAATACTTCATAACGCTAGATTTAGCATCAGGGTAATACCAAATACCCATGGCGGAAAAAGATAAAGGAAAAACAGTATTCTCCACACCATACGGGCATTATGAGTATAACAGAATGCCATTCGGATTAAAAAACGCACCGGCAACATTTTAGCGGCTAATGAACTCAGTGCACGCAGGCATTCAAGGTATCAGATGTCTCGTATATTTAGATGACATCGTCACATACGGGCGAAGGCTACAGGAACATAATCGTCGCTTTATAGAAATATTTCAACGATTAAGACAACACAACTTAAAACTTCAGACAGACAAACCCGAATTTCTAAGAAAGGAAGTTAACTATTTAGGGCACGTAATTACCGAAAAAGGAATAAGATCAGATCCAAATAAAATAACGGCGGTAAAAAATTTTCTAACGCCGAATAAAATCAAAGACAGTCAAGCATTCCTGGGCCTGGCAGGATATTACAGAAAATTTATAGAAAACTCTTCGAAAATAGCGAAACCGTTAACCATGCTAACACAGAAGGAAAAAAAATTTGCGTGGACGGTAACGCAACAGCACGCGTTTGAGAAAAAGCTGACGACAGTACCGGTGTTAAATTATCCGGACTTTAAAGAGACATTTATAGTGACGACCGTATCTCGCACACGAAAATCACGAAAGACGAAGACACAAAAAAAAACGTAAAAATAATCAAACGAATTAGTCGAAACACGACGAAATTAACGCAGCGACACGTGAACATATTAAAAAATAAACTAAATATCAAAAGTTAAAGAATGATAAAAAAAACAATTAAAATTACAAACTCATGGCCACAAAGAGCCTACCGGAGGAAGTAAAAACGAAGCCACCGTACGAGGTGCAGGAATTCCGGCAGGAACTCGGAATATACTTTGAAAAAATAGGAACACTACAACAAGTAAAGGCATCATGGAAATTAGCAATAAAAATAGACGTAACAACAATAGAAATACGCGTCCGGTAATTACAGCACTACCTACAAAACACCGAGGAAATGTGCAACCTAACCTATAGCACACACAAATAGCACCTGCAAAAACACATTACAAATATTAAATAAAGAGAATGAAAAAATAACGACAGCCGCAGAGGGACTACAAACGATTTACAAGAAACGAATACCAAAACAAGGATTAATAGACGCAATACTAACAATTTTCAAAACACTATTTGGAACAATGGACGCAAACGATGCAAGGATCATAGGCGAACAAATAGCACTAATACAAAAACGCAAACAAACAGCAGAACACGTAGCAAAAAATAAATTAAAAATAGTAAACGCAACAATAGGCCACATACAGGCCTTAGAACAAATAACAGATCACAACAAAAAAAATAATCAATATAACAAAAAAATATAACAAATAAAAAAAATAACCAATATAACAAAAAAAAATGTAAGTACAAACAGCACAAGTAATAAAAAACGAAGAAATAGACGAGCACCTCATAACAATTACCGCCGTGCTCACAGACTTATACGAGGACATCAAGGACGCTATGGACTATTTAACAGCGAAACAAGACGGAACAGTAGAAACAAAACTACTGCCAATCAACAAAATAGTAAATGACCTACGAGAAGCAACGATCCACCTGCCCAACGGACTACACTTCCCTTTCAGACTGCAAACAGGAAACTGGCAAGAAATACGCAAATACGCAAAAATAAATGCATATTATGACAATTCACATCTACAGCCTCATAAACTTCCCAATAATAACGTACCCCATGTACGAAATAATAAAAGCAATACCACTACCAATACATGACTACTAAAAGCATGTTATTTTTGTTAAGGATTTTCCCAGTTATGACGCTTGAAAGTTACAGTACAACGTAACTTTGAAGCCTTACAACTCAGAAAGTACTCAACAAAAATGACCTTTCTTACCTTGTAGTGTTTTGAAAAGGTCTCGAAATAAGCTGTAAGAATATGTAATAAAAAGTAGGCAGTCCCATTAAAAAAATTGAATGTGTCCTTCACGTGACCTTCAAGCAACTATGCAAAGTCAAATTAATGACACCATCTTATGACCTCCTTGAAACCATACAACTTTTGTCTGAAACATTTTCTTGTAAAATGCAAAAAAACGGAAATATTTGGGATGATAAATTAAAATGGGACACCCTGTGTGTGTGTGTGTGTGTGTGTGTGTGTGTGTGTGTGTGTGTGTATGTGTGTGTGTGTATATATATAATCCAATGTGTAACAGCCAAAATAAAATAATTATTCATTTAGAATGTATATAATTATAATTATTGCAAATAAATAAACAAATGTAAGATAATTTATAAATCGAGTTAACATTTATTGTTGTTATGCAAGAAAAAACTCGGTTTCAGAAGACTTTTTCAATGATGATTTCAATGATTTAATTAGAGTTATGCTTGGCAAAATATGCATGTATTTCGTATGAGGTGTATATCGTATATAATGGATGTGCTATCGTATAGAATCATATATGATTCTCCTGATAAATCTGCATGTTAAACACGTGATTCTATATAATTTCCGCCCGTGATATGTAATTCGTATGTGATCGCATAACGGTCGTATGTCTAATAATTTGATTGCCATGTGGTCGCATACGAGTCATATAAAAATCGTATGTACCTTATACGCAATCTTATATGATTCGGAACATACGTCAAACATGTCACATGTGATTCCGAAACAAATGTTCAACGGTGATATGTAATTCGTATACCATCATATGTCTAATCATGCGATTAGCATGTGATCGCATACGGTTCGTATAAGATTCGCATATAATTCTTATACGATCAGATATGATTCATATATCATTCGTATACTATTGATATATGATTCACATACCAAATTTACGGTAAGGTACGACCACCCAAAATGCAAAAAATCGTATGTAAAGCCCGGCCAACCGGGAACATCAATGCCGAAGCCGAATATCCGTGGTGCCAAGGTAATGCTCTGTATTTGGTGGGATCAGAAGGGTATGATCCATTATGAGCTGCATAAACCTGGTTAAACCATCACGGGAGACTTCTACAGGCAACAATTGATCCGTTTAAAGCGAGCTATAGCCGACAAATGTCTAGAATTTGCGACTAGACACGAGTCCATAACCTTTTACTACGACAACGCTCGGCATCATGTTGCTGTTTCGGTTAAAAACTATTTGGAAAATAGCGAATGGGAAATTCTGGCTTGCCCGCCTTATAGCTCAGACCTTGCCCTTTCCAACTATCATTTGTTTTGATCGATGCAGAACGCTTTGACTGGAATACGCTTCATTTCAGAACAGGGTATCAAAAATTGGCTCGATTCATTCTTGGCTTCAAAAGATGAATACTTCTTCCGCGACGGAATCTATAAATTGCCAGAAAGATGGAAAAAAGTAGTGGCTAGCGATAGACAATACTTTGAATAAGGTATTAATTTATTTTATTGTTCAAATAAATGCGTTTTTCAAGCAAAAAAAAACGGATCAAATTAAGTTGTACACTTAATATCATAAAATAAAATAAAAATATATAAGAAACTAAAACGCATTATTATAAAACAAATTAAAATATCTCGCGACCTCATAGTTTCGATAATTTTCCTTTAGCCTTATTGGTGTGACAGATTGTTGGTCACACCACCTGTGCTTTTTGCGCGCATTATACACTATACCGTGTTAACGACAAATATATTTACATTACTTTTCTTTTACTTATTTAGTTTGCTGTTGTTGCGCTGCGTCAGCGGTGTTTCCGTGTCATCCTCGTTTTTTAATTTGGCTGTCGGAGCTGTTTCATCCGTAAGCGGGATCGCTCGCTCAGACATCCTCGGAGCCTCGTTGTTGCTGAGCTTTGGCGACTTCTCAGGTACGGGTTGCTCTTAGAACATATAGACATGGAAGCAGAATAGCAGACTAAAATGTGTCTGGAGGAAGTGAGAAAAAATCATAGTTGCCTCTCTGAGTAACTTGAAAATGCGCATGCGCGCCAATTTGACGCATACAAGCATCGTATTTGTAGATGTAGATTTATGTAGATACTTTTGCAAGTCAATTATGTATGTTTTTTTATTCTAAATAAATTATGACAATACATTATAATATAAATATTGCATATATAAATAAACATTATATATATATATATATATATATATATATATATATATATAAATAGTTATTTATCCATATTTATTTATCCAATATTTATATAAATTTATTTAAACGTATATATTTATATAAATATTATTTAAAAAAATAAAAAAAGACAAATCAATGTTAAAGAAATCAATAAATACTTTTTATATATATGGTAAAACTATTTTACGTATATTATAAAAACTTTACGTCTATGTATATAAACTCTTAATATATGATAAATTATTTTATTACAAAAATTAAAACGCTTTATTATATTTTATTGGTTTTTAAATAAAATTAGTTTTGAATATTGTTATCGAATATATTCGTTTTTTTTTTTTCATGTCTGTTGAGCGTTTTCCTTCATGAAATTAACGAAGAATTACATATGTTTTTATAATAACTTTAATTAACTGAGTTTTATGTTTATCAATAATTCTTTGATTTTTAACATGTTCTGTCATGATATTAAATATTACATAATTAATACTAACTGCCTGAAATGTTTTTGTTATTAAGAATTCTTTAATATTTTTATGTGTAAAAAGTATATTGTTATTTGCGCATATAATTTTTTCAGTTATTTTTGGTATTGTAATAACAGTACGCGAAGGATATGTTAACATTCCCCGTGTTTTCATTTTGATTAATGTATATTTTGGCATATCTTAACTACTGGCTCTCAAATATGATGCACATATATCGCACACACTTTTATTTTGTAATATTTTTTTAACTACAAATCTGCTGATATATGTTACTACTTCATCAATAATACGGACTAAGAGTCCACAATGTTGATGAGTAGTCGTGATCAAATAACACATCAACCGATGATGTTATTTGCATATTCTCATCCTCTGTAAAAAGAGTGTCTTATTTACCGATAAAACAAATAAAATTTGAATATCATTAATCATACAGTTTGCTGTTTTAGCAGTTTTCACCTCATGTCGTACTAATAATCTCTTATAGCTAGATTCAAATTGTCTGGTCGATGGATTATTATAAAATCCATCTCGACTTCTTATCGCACTAAAAAATGTTTCCAAGTGGTCCTGATTAAGTTTATAAGCTGATAAATATTCTAATCCCTTTTTTTTAGAACTAGAAACAATTCAAAAATATTTTGTAAGCATATAATTAAACCAATAAAACCAGTTTTTATATTGCTTTTTAAAATAGATCAAGATAGATAAAATAGATTGCTCACAATCTTCAATATTTTTTATATATATTTAATTATATTCTCAGCATACTGTTTTAATTCAGTAAAGGTGTTATCAGAAAGAGGCATATTGCATTTTTTTGTTTTGAAAATTTTGATCTGACATTGTGAATCTCGAAGGCATTATTGAACGTAGAACAGAACTTAGCAGTTTCTTAGAGTGACGGTAAATATCCAAGAACACACTTTTCAACAAACTTTAGAGCAGTGTTAACACTGTCGCTAAGTGTTTGAGCCGCTAATTTAACATTTATTTTATTATTATTAAAAAAAAATATGTTTTTTAGTTAACCAACTTTCATGCCTTCTTCATCTTGTAATGTTTGAAGAAGCTTTATATCTTTGAACAATATCTTTTTTCCATTATTCTACAATATCAAACTGTCTCTTAACGTATTTCTTATTAATTTAAGCATGCGACAAGGGTCATCAAAACAGAACACTTTTTCTTTTGTCGCAGAAAAGATTTTATACCTTTTTTATAAAAAAAGGTTTAAAATTCTTTTCCAATTCAAAGTTTACTCCTAACTCCTTACACATAGACATATTAACGACGGCACCATCGAAAGTCAAGGATGTATGTGCACATCAATTTTTGCAAGTAATTCTAAACAGTTTCTAACAATGCTCGCTCTTTTTTGCCATTTAGTGAGTGAATTAACTTATCGGGACTTTCCAATGGGCGTTTAGGGCCACAATCATAAAAACTAAGGCACTTGTAGCTTGTATTGGCTGACTTGAATTTGTAGAGTTATTAAAACCTAAATCTACATAGCCATAATATTGATTCCCATCGTAATCTGCTGACGAATGCTTATTTCATTTATAACTAAATTGCAAATTATTAGTTTATCGCTAGTTTGAACTTTGCATCGCAAAGCTTAAAAAATTTCGTCAGTAAATCCAGGACGTCCATTGATTGATCTATACTATTTTTAAATTGTTGAAGATTCCGGTAAAAGGTTTCTGAAAGTTTTTCTTACGTATTCGTAAGCTTTGGTAGAATAAAAATTCAAAGTTAATGCAAAGGCTCGTAATTCAGCGGAGTATTTTTTTCGCTTTTCCTTTTTTGTTTTAATACTTCATGCAAAACTTCTAGGATATCCTAGACAGAATCAACTTCTATATGAAACTTACTGCACACATATACATATATTTACCTTAGAGTAAGCCTTACTCCTCTCTGATAGTAAATCTTGATTTCGAGGATTTCTATTGAAAGATGGGTTATTAAAATCTAGATTTACTACTAGAGTAAAGTTTACTCTGAGTTGGTGCACTACAGCCTTAATTTATTTTATATATCTTTTAAATAATATACAAAGAATAATTTCAAAGAATATATACAATTGTAACCGAGTAAATGAGAACTGCAAATATACATACATATAATCCCGATTATAATTTTTTATAAAATATAACTTAATGTAATTATCATTATGATTTGAATTTAAAAAAAAACATGATAGAAGTCAACAAACTGACAAATGTTGCTGTAACTGTATATGTAAACTATAGAATTATAACACTTTTTGAAGCCTTCAATGATTTAGACATTATTTAATTTGGAACCTTCATCGATAGATAAATGCCATTCAAACGTACCATTAAACTATCAGCAGCAACTTCAGAAATATTTATTTTTTTTTTTTTTTCAAATCGGAGACCACATATTTTAGCGAAGATATACGTCGCTTACATCTATGAAATTTTTTCTGTAATGCATCAATTTTTTGTTGCTGCTCTACGTTGTATTACATTAATAGTTCTTGCAGCTCGTTTTGGTGTTGCCAGATTAGAAAACTGGATATTACCAACATAACGTGGATCTGGTATCATTGGTGGAGCAAAATCATGAATAGTTGGTGTAAGAACAGAGACCTGCTTGATTATACGACATTTACATTATTATCTATTTATATCTATGTAACATAAAATAGAGGGTTTATTATTTTTAGGTCATAAAATATAAAATAAATTAATAGACATTAAATATATAATTATAATATATTTATACCAGTCTTGAGGCTTTTGTGGTCATTGATATGACCACAAAAGTTAACCGAGAGGGTTTCGATGGATGCCACGTGCGTGTTGGGCACTTTGTCGACATTTTGCAAACATTACAACTTGCATCATCAGAGCTGAGAGTTCCGATACTGAGCTCCCTTCGGTTGTGGTAGTCCTTATATATCCCCGTTGCGCCCGGTGGCGGTAGGGGGGGGGTGATTGGTCAGCTAATCAGAACGTTTTGATTGACCGGCCGGTCAATTAAAAAAACCCGGGAGGTATGTCAAATAGGATTTATTTGAAGGCCTTTTTCGCGGTTGAGGTTGTCAGGATGTTTCAAGATTTCCAGACCTTTCCGATATTTTCTGGCGAAGTAGTCTTGTGACGGGGCTAATATGGTAGACTTATTATACTGCACGGCATGTTCAGTCTCCATTCAATGTTCCGAGAAGGCTGATTGCGAAAAATGGTTGTATTTGGCACACCTCTGGGGGTTACTTAATCCGTGTACTGATCTTCCTCCCGGTTTCTCCTATGTACACTTTTCCGCAGACGCAAGGTATCTTGTACACACCTGGTGTTTCCAGGCTTGATCTTTGATCCTTGGGATTAGGGAATCATTTTTTTCTGGGGTTTGAAGAATACTCTGATGTTGTGCTTTCTCAAAATTCTGCTTATGCGGTCTGTTGTATTTTAGAGATACGGAAGGACAGCCGTCATTTTTCTTACTCTTTCTTTATCCAGAGTTTTGGTGTCGTTGGGACTAAAGATCTTGTTCTTCAATCTCTTGGTTATCTGATCAATGTTCTTGCTGTTATACCCATTTCTAGTCAAGGTCTGATTAAGATGTTGTAGCTTCTCATCCAGGAACATTGGTTCAGAAACTGTGAGGGCTCTGTATAGCAATGAGCCGATAACTAAATTTTTTTGTGATGGATGGTGATGAGAAGTTGCGTGAAAATACCGGTCAGTGTGGGTTGGTTTTTAGTAAACCCACCCATGGCCTAAAGTACCATCTCCGTTTCTTCGAATCAACACATCTAGGAAGGGAATTTGGTTCTCCTATTCTACCTCCATTGTAAACTTAATGTTTGGGTGTTGGGCGTTAAGAAAAGTGAGGAAAGATGTGAATTTCTTTGCCGTGGCTCCATATAACAAATGTGTCATCTACGTATCGAAATCACGTGGAAGGTTTGACGGTGCGTTCTTCAGAATTTTGTTTTTGAGATGTTCTATGAAGATATTTGTAATAATGAGTGAAACAGGGGATCCCATTGCTGCTCCAGAGGTTTGTTCAAAGAACTCTCCTTGAAACTGGAAGTAGGTCAAGGTTAGGCAATGTTCTATTAGTGGAAAGAGATTAGCTGGAAGTTTGTCGGATTTTTTGATAATGTCCAACGTATCCTGGACCGGGACATTTGTGAACAATGAAACAACATCAAAACTCATCAGGATATCATTAGGTTTTGTTTTGATTTTTGCAATTTTGTTTACAAAATCAATAGAATTCTTGAAGTCTGTCCGCGCGCAAAGTAGGGTAGTTACAAGGATATGGTAAACTAGAGTTAAAAATCTGTGTTAATAAGAAATAACTATATAAAATGGTCTGTAGTTAGACTGCTCTAAAGTTAGACTAATGTTAGTTTCTGTCTTCAAGTTTCTGTCCTTAAAGTTTTTTCTTTCTATTTATGATGATATAAGTAATGTCCAACACAATTTCTTCCCTTTTTATTTTCTTTTTTTTGCATACGTCGCACCTACATTTGTATTATAGGCTAGCTTATAAGTTTATTAACTAACAATTACGTGTAACGCGTGAGAAAGCAAACGGCGAGTATCATTGTTAGATATCTTTACTTACTTTAAATCGAAACCTTTAAAACTTTTGCAGAATATTTTTGAGTGTTAAATTTTCAAACGTTAAACGTAATAAAGAAGAGAAGACACTCCTATTACTCTCTGTTGACTGCAAGTCGCGATAGTCACGATAGACTTCTAAGAAACACGTATCCGGCGATCAGATCATGTCCGTGAGAAACAATGGCTTGCCGTTCGCCTTCGCTCGCATATTAGTTACTTAGAAAATATGCGTAGGAATTGAGAAATAATTTTTAGATTCCTTTTTTACTTAAAAGTCTTAAGAAAATGAGAAAAGAAGAAAAAAGAAAAAAAAACTTTTTTGGAACTCAGCGCGAGTTTATTCAATAATTTTAGATTCGACATTTTTTCCTGTTTTTTTTAGATTTAAATAAATTTTAGATTTAACTTCTTCGATCGCATTTTTTTTGTGTATTACTTCTTATTTAGATATAGACGTTGGGAAAATTTACACTTATGTTTTACAACTAATTCCACGATTTGCGCTGTTCGTATTGTGCTAACAATTATTCAAATTTTTCGAATCTTGTTCTCTGTAAATCTGTTATTACCTTATATCAAACTAATTGTTATATCAATTGATTCCGACTCTGTCAGTCGCGACTTTTAAATCATACATTTTTTCATTTCTCTTTTAATTCCCTCCCCGTGGGTTAATTATTAAGACACGTTACTGTATGTGTTAATTCTAAATTACATTAATTTTAATCTGCGATTAATTAATAAGCTGCGTTAGAGAACGAAGGCGCGTAATACATTAAAAATTATTTATTTCAATAAAATTTTCTTATTTTGTTTTATTTCCTCTTTAATTCTTTGAAATTAAATGTTATATATTCCATTGAAACTAATTAAAATTAAATACTAAATCCACTTGGGTTAAAACAGAAAGATTTTTCAATGGAAATTCAAACATAAGTTGAATTTTGTTTTAGAAAAAATTAATAATATCACGCTCTTTAACTAAAACTACTAATGGCTTTCGCCACGTTTTGGTTATTATTGACGCGTTCACGCGTTTTACTTTGCTTTTTTCTCCTGATAGGCTCAGACCATGGAGCTGTAAGAGCGGGCTATTAGGAGTTCAAAATCCCGCCTCACAAAAGAGAGGAGAACGTGCGAGCCGGAAAATACTAGGAAAGGGAATATCTCGACACGGTCCCTCGTGTGTCAAGAGCCGGAAATACCGAGAGAAAGGAGGGTAACAGGAATTAACTGCGCACCAAGAATACAATCCGTTTGTTTTCTGTTCCTGAACTCTCTAAATAAGTGTACACTTAAAATGAAATAGATAGATATTTCAAAGTTAGCGAAAGCAAGAAAGAACGTTCCAGTGCAGTCTAGTGCAGGAATAGAAAACACGCCTAATGGCAGAACCGAACTTTATTCACCGGTCGTGTACAGAAATGTGGCGGCCGTGCTGCACGTGAAGAGAGCTTCGACGAGTCTAACGCTCAGTGTTGTCTCAACTCTAAAAATATATTCACCAGACTTCTGCTTCAAAAATCACCAGATTACAACGCTTTTCATCAATTATTTTTTAAATGTACAAAAATTAATTAAAAAATTGCTATCTATAAAAAAAGGGGTTGGTGTTATTTGAGTTACTTATAGCGTTTTTATTGGGAAAACTAGTGCGCACTGAGTGTGCACTCACCGCTGGCAATTGGACGTTTCGGTTCGCGCGATGACGGTGCCAACGGAAACGCCCAATTACCTGCAGCAAGTGCATATTCAGTGCGCACTAGTTTTCCCAATGAAAAACGCTATTAGAAACTATTTTGTACAAAGAAGTCTAAAGAAAAAAATATTTGCATGTGAGTTTCGGAAAGAAATAAAAATGGTAGATGCAGTAGAAAACATTAAGAATTTGTTAGATTTATTACAAATAATTTTTATAGTATTTTTATTTTTTTCCAAAACTTATACATTATAATCACATATGTGTTCTTTCTTTAGACAATTTTTACTGAAGCAAGATAACATGTAAATAATTATAATAGAATCCGTTTTTTTATTACAGACAGTTTTTCATCTTTTTAACATATAATTTTTCACAATATTTTTAAATATTGACATATATGCTATATATAGCAAGAGCAACATTTAAAAAAATTAAAATTTTTGCACTTAATAATTAAAGAGCTATGAGAGTCACTCAATGTCTTTTTACAAACGCTTTGACATTAAATCATCCTCAGTATTGTATATAAATTATAAATTTTACGTAATATTCTGAGATTTTCAATTATATAACAATTTTCAATAATGAAATGATCTCAGTTGCTAAAGGTAAATTTATAAGTACATCTATAATTAATATTTCTATAAGTTATCTTATCTATGTAATATTATATTGTGTGTAGTTTGACAAAGTCTCCAAATGAGAATATAATTACTGAGCAGGTGTATGGAAAATCTCTCAATGGTACACCCAAGGACTTTGATTCTGTCTATGGGGAAATTGTCCAAACTGAGAAGTCGCTATTTTTCTACAATCTTACAGTTTATGATTAACGTAACGACCAATAAGCTCTAGTCGTTTCATTAATTATGAACTGCGAGTATATAGAAAGTGGTGACTTCTCAGTTTGGAAAATTTCCCCATAGACAAAATCAAAGTCCTTGGGTGTACATCATGTCGCGTATGGGCTTAAATCTTTGAGTGTAATGATGACAGTTTCATTATGCATTACAAAATTTGCGCGAAACAAAACACTGTCTTTATCACAAATGGCTGTGAATGGCTGTGTTCAGCAAAGATATTCTTCTAGATCATTCAATTAGACTTTCAGATTTAGAAGAATATACCAATAACAGCGAGCGCTCACTCAACTGTTGAGTCCGCTGAACGCAGCCAATTGCAAAAATCATAAAACAAAGCAAGTTTTTTACCATATCACCAAAAATCATTAAAAATCCCCAAATCTGGTGAAAAATCACCAGCAACGGCAATACTGCTAACGCTTGCGATGATACACCCACGAGAGAGACCGCAGGGGCGCGCTAGTAAGCCTCGCAGGGCCAATCGCATGGCGGTATATGTTGTATATTACGTGGTTCGCAAAACTAATTCGGGCACGAAACAGAAGGTCACGTGACCCACGCAGCCAATCAGGCAAGCAATACGCAGGCAGCAATTAGAGTCCCTAGAAGTAGAGAGTCTGGACATTTCGGGGTTCCACGTGATTGGATGCACGTGATTGTGCACCTAAAATGGCAGCACCAATACGGATCCCTGTTTAATCCTCTTTAGCCAATGCGATAACAGTATACAATACGTTCAAGTGCACACAATGATAAACATACACACACATAAAGCTCACATACATACACTGACATATTCATCACCGACATTTTAGGGGCAGATGTCCAGACTCTCTACTTCTAGGGACTCTAGCAGCAATCTGCTGACAACGCCACCGCAGTGGCGGCCGATTTAAAATTTATACCGAGTGAGCCGATTGCTTACTTACAGCTCGGCCAGCCTGCATTAGTATTTGACCCTGAATACTGCCGCAAACAGAAAACGCATTAACGTATATAAAATCTGTAAGCAAATACATAAGATAACACAAGTAAATATACGCAAGTATCTAAATAAAAATATATCATGAGTGACGAGTTAAACGGGCATGACACCCAATACAAAATCGTTGTCGCTATATTGCAAACAGTTGTATCTTTAGTAAAGGAACTTAAAATTATTATATAACTGTATCACAAACAGTTGTACCTTCGGTAAAGAAACTTAAAATTATTATATAACTGTACCACAAACAGTTGTACCTTTGGTAAAGGAACTTAAAATTATTATATGAGTAACGTAAGAACAACGAATATCAAGGATTATTTAGAGGTTTAATCCATGGTTTGAGCCTAACAGTAGGAAAAAGCAAAGTGAAACGCGTGAACGCGTCAATAATAACCGAAACGTGGCGAAAGCCATTAGTAGTTTTAGTTAAAGGATCAAAATGGTCTAAATGAACCGTGTGCATAAAGTATGCGGGGGTAGAATGAAATTGAAGTTCACCTTCCTTGATATTGGTTGCCGAATTATGCAACATGCAAGTCAAACAATTATCTATGTGATTTTGTACCTTTTTGTGAATGGACGGAAACCAGTAGTTATCGGTGATACCTTTCACCGTTTTCTCGATACCACAATGAGCGCAATTATCATAGTATATCTGTATGATATTAGGTGCCATGGAGTCTGGTACGTAAAAACGAAGTTTGTCCTCACACTTGCGGTAAACCAAACCCTCAATTAGTTCATACTTATCATGATCTGATTTTTCCAAAAAAGTTACGATCGTTTGAATATAAGGATCAGCCAGTTGCCGACACTGCAACTCTTTTTCCAATGGAAGTGAATCTAAAGAGGCCACGATGCGGCTTAACGCATCAACATGAGCCATTTTTGTACCTTTACGGTGGACCATACTGAAAAAATAATTTTGCAATTGAAGGATCCATCGAGCAATACGTGGATTGAGGTTTGTTTTGTTGACCGCAAATACGAGTGCATTACAATCAGTGACGATTGTAAAGAGTAAACCATACAAATAGGTGTGAAAACGCTCGACGGCTCTAACGATGGCGAGCATCTCTAATTCGAACGAATGATAACGACTCTCTGCCGCATTCGTTGGTTGGCTAAAATAGGCTATCGGAGCCCATTCCTTGTTATTTTTTTCTTGCAGTAAAATCGCTGCAAGAGCGGCGCCACTTGGATTAGACTGATTTTGTACTGGGTTAGCATAAAAAATTTTTCTGTTAAAATACAAAAATATTACCACTTGGGTTTTAAAGAAAGAAAAATAAAGATTTGAGGTGCGTTTATTATACAACAGTTATTTCAAAATAATATATGCTTTTTACCATATAATTGGCGCAATTTAAAGATTTCACACTTTTTTTTGAATACATACCACTTGGATTAGAATAGGAAAATTTTTCAATAAGAATACAAAGTACATTGTCATACTTCGATTTTGTAGAATTAGCAGATTTAATTTTGTAAATTTAAAGTTAAACGTAATTACCACATGGATTAGCATAAAAAATTTTTTCTGTTAAAATGCAAAAACAGTACCACTTGGGTTTTAAAGAAAAATTAAAGATAAGCTGCGCGCACACACATACTTTGGCGCCTGTTTTTACTTTTTTTTTTTAAAAGGTAATTTTACTGATCTCACGCGTTTTGTAGTGTTAAACAATAATTAGCAAAGATACTATCGAGAACTAAAAAAGGAGTATGAGGAGTAACCAGGTTTATTATTATACTTGCAGTTGAAACATTCATATTTGGCGCTAGCAATAAAGCTTCTTTCGCCACAATGCCACCCTAAAAAAAATGCCAGTTAATTTCAACCATTCTTTATAATAATATATAGAATATCTGTTATATTTCTTACCATAGAATGACCAATCAATATAACATTGTTTATCTTGCCCTTGTACAAAGCTACTATTACCTTTATAAAATGTGAGACATGCAGTTTGTTCCATGAGCACGCCTTGCATTAATAAATTACAACGGTAGTTAATATTTTACACAAAAAATATATTAACAGACGTTTGTGTAATATTATTTTTTAAATTTCTACATTATCTACTTTCCTTTCCTTTATCCTTCCTATTTTTTACCTATTTTACACTCTCATAATTCTTCCTACTTCCCTCTTAAATTATCTCATTCCTCTTCTTTTTTTTTACCTTTATTGCATGTTTCTTAAAATTTTTATTAAAAGAAGTAATGTTCAATTAAAGAAATTTTTATTCTTAAAACACAAAATATCAAAATGCCACGTGATATTCATCCATTATTAAAAAAATCTTCAAACTCGTGTTTAATTGCATTCTTAACCTCTTTCGTCCTTTATTTAACAAACTTTAGTTTCTTCGCTTTCTTTAATTCCGCTTTCCTATCTATTGTTTACATATTTTATAATCTCAAAATTTTTCCTACTTTCTTTTTACATTATTTTATTCCTATTCGTTTCTCTACTTCCATTGGACATTTTGTAAAATCTTTACTAAAAGAAATTATGTTCGATTAAAGAAATTTTCATTTCTGTGACACAAAATCTCAAAATATGATATAATATTTACCCATTATTACAAAAACTTTTCAAACTCGTGTTCAATTGCACTTTTAATTTCTTTTGTCTCTTATTTAAAAAATCTGTACCTTCTCCGCCCTCTTTAATTCCTTTCTCCCTTCCATTTTTTTTTATATTTTATATTCTCACAATTCTTCCTCCTTTCTTCTTATATCATTCCTCTTTGTTTTTCTACCTTTATTGCACATTTTTAAAAATTTGTACTAAAAGAGATAATGTTCAGTTAAGGAAACTTTCATTCTTAAAACACAAAATGTAAAAATACCATGTGAAATTCACGCATTATTAACCTTTAGAGGGCCGGAAAGTTTAAATATAAACGCTACAGAGGACTCCCTATTATATAGGTTGTATCAAAGATATAAGTACAATATTTCGGGAATTTTTTTAGGGAATTATAATAGGTTCAATGCCGGCCGTTTAAAGGTTAAAAAAATCTTCAAACTCGCGTTCAATTTCATTCTTAATATTTTTCGTCTTTTATTTATCAATCTGTACTTGCTCCACTTTCTTTAATTCCTTTCTACTTTCTATTTTTTTTTCTATTTTCATTCTCACAGTGCTTCCTCCTTCTTTTTTTCATTATTTCATTTCTCTTCGTTTCTCTTCCTTCATTGCACACTTTTTAAAATTTTTACTAAAAGAAGTAATGTTCTGTTAAAGAAATTTTCATTCTTTAAACACAAAATATCAAAATACCACTAAAATTCACTCATTATTAAGAATTTTTTTAAACTCGCGATCAATTGCAATCTCAATTTCTGTCGGTTTTTATTTAAAAACCTTTATCTTCTTTAACTCTTTTTGCCTTTCTATTTTTTTTTCTCTTTTACACTGTTATAATTCTCCTTTATTCCTTTTTACATTATTCTATTCGTTTTCTTTTCTTTACGTTTAATGCTCATTTTTAAAATCTTTACTAAAGGAGATGATATTCAATTAAAGAAGTTTTCATTTCTATATCACAAAATCTCAAAATATAATATAATATTTAGCCATTATTAAAAAAAAATGTTTGAACTCGTGTTCGATTGCACTTTTAATATTTTCCGTCTTTTATTTAAAAATCTATACCGTCTCCGCCTTCTTTAATTCCCTTCTCCTGTCTATTTTATTTCTATTTTACACTCTCACGATTCTTCCTCCTTCCTTCTTACATTATTTCATTCCTCTTTGTTTCTCTACCTTTATTGCACATTTTTTAAAATCTTTACTAAAAAAGATTATGTTCGATTAAAGAAATTTTCATTTCTATAACACATAATCTCAAAATATTATATGACATTTACCAGTTATTTAATAATTTTCAAATTTGTGTTCAATTTCACTCTTAATTTCTTTCGCAACTTATTTAAAAATTTGTACCTTTTCTGCCTTCTTTAATTCCTTTCTCTTTTTTATTTTACTTCTATTTTACACTCTCACGATTCTTCCTACTTCCTTCTTACATTATTTCAATCTTTTTCGTTTCTCTATCTTCACTGCACATTTTTTAAAATTTTTACTAAAAGAGATTATGTTCAATTAATGAAATTTTTATTTCTATAATAAAAAATCTCAAAATATGATATGATATTTACCAATTATTAAAAAAAGTCTTCAAACTCGTGTTCAATTACACTCTTAATTTCTTTCGTTCTTTATTAAAAAATCTTTACCTTCTCCGCCTTTCTTAATTCCTTTCTCCTTTTTATTTTTTTCTATTTTATTCTCACAATTCTTCCTCCTTCCCTCCTTCCATTCTTTTCTAGAAAAAGCAATTTTCTAGAAAAAAATTGGAATTTTTTTGGTTTTTTTCCAACAATTTGAAAAAAGCGGTTTTTTAAAACTGTAGTTTTATTGTGTTAAAATAAATTTTGTCTTTAAGCGACTTTTGTTAAATCTTATTAAATTGAAAAATAGGGTACTTTTATTAAAAGAGATAAATCAATAAAGTGTTTCTGTTTTGTAAATATGTATTTTTAATTTAAAAAGTAAGATGCAAAATTAGAATAAATATGAAAATAAATAAATAATAATAGCGTGTTTAGAGCCCGTCGAAGTTTAATGTCTTAGATTTAATATATCTTCTTAATTTTGCGTGAAAGCCGCGTAACTTGATTGTGTTCATGATACTTAGGCGCGTCGCTCTCGCGTGACTACGGCGTGACTACGGCGTTCCTTCCTGGCGTGCTCGCTTCGTTTTCATGAGATTTGTGAGCGTACCGGAAAGACTAGTCGATCGAGAGACACAATACGAATAGCGAGTAATCAATTATTGATTGCAATTGTAATCAATTTCTGTTCACAAAAGTCCGTACATCTTTATTTCTCCTTTTTGTTATTCAATTTTTTGTCAGCCCATTTATTGTAATTTTCGGTTTTTCTTCATTTATTATTTATCAGATGTGTAAGGAGAAGCTTTAGCTAAAATAACACATTTGATTTTTGCAGTGTATGTATATGCAGAGCGGCGAATTCAGACCGTCGCGCCGTGCCAATTCAGACAACGACGCATCACCTTTTCGCCACGCGCTGTTGCCTACGAGCTAGGCGACGTCACCTCAGACGTTTTATTTTATAACTCTATAATTATAGCAAATATCGCAAAATGGTATAAGACTTTTTTGTGCCTTTTCATCTCCTCTATGTTCTTAAAGCGGTAGGTTCCCTACTTACTACGGTAGGTTCCCGAACACCCTGTATACACTAACCCTATTATTTCTTTCACATTTGATTTCTTCCATGAATAAAAGTTAAAGACAATTTTATTACAACTTCATGCTTTTATAATATAATTATTGTATAAAATTAAATTCGAAGTAATTACTTACACATATGAACACAGATAGTGTATACGCAGGCGTTTATAATTAATTCTCAAAGAATGGTATTTCGTAAGATACTTTTATTATATATGGTTGGATTTAGAAAAAATAATCTTTAATATGGCTGAAAAAAAATTAAAATAGTTTGAAAGAAATGTTGAGTGGTGGAGGTATTAAACAAAAGCAAAAAAAATTGTTTTTTACAACTTTAAAGTACTTTTTAAACCGTATAACTTTTGTTAAAAAAAGTTTTTTCTATCTCTGATACTTTCACCCCGAAAAAAGATAATGTTTTTTTTCAAAAAGGTATTTTACCCCTTTAACATGAGATTCCGCCCATATAAAAAATACGGGTCTCTTAAATTTTCGTGTTTAAGAATGTTTTAAGGAGAATCAAATAGGCGCCGGACACCCGTTACAATTCCCTTGTTAGTGTTAAAGAATCTTCGACAAAAATCAACTTAAATAATCGAAAGGTTTCGCCTTTTGAAATGAGTCCAGGAAGATTGTTTTACAATTTTTTTTTACGAAGTTTAAATACCGACTTCAACAAAAATTAAGGGAGCGTACAATATTAAAATTAAAAGATCATCTACAGTTATTCTTTCAAAGAGAGTGCAACATAATAAATCAACAAAAATGATAAATCAAGTGTTTCAAAACGCATTTTACAGTTTAATGTTTCTACGTACTTTTAATATCGACTGTGAAAACATACATTGATCTTTTACGGATCCACACGGATACAAATAAAGATGCGGCAAAATTTGCGCAATTACGAATTTTGCGAGTTTATTTGGCGTGAATTAAAAATCACACGCAAATTAAAAGTAAAGATTCACGCTTTCAAATGCAGTTTACAGCATTTGAAAGCGTGAATCTTTACTTTTAATTTGCGTACTTGTTGAGCGCGGTACGATTTTTATTCACTGATTTATTTGACATTGAAGCAAAAAAGGCCATTTTTGCTTCAGTGTTCAATAACTCAGTGAAAAAAAATCGTACAACGCTCAACAAATACGCAAATTAAAAATAAAGATACACGCTTTTAAATACTGTGAACAACATTTGTGTGCAATTTTTATATCACATTATGCAACTTGGCAAAGTTTTTATAAGATTTTAACATTAGTCGAATTTTTTTTTACGAAATTTGCAAAGCTCCACGGCGTGAAATAAAAATGCGGTTTACAGCATTAAAAAGCATGAATCTTTACCTTTAATTTGCGTACTTGTTGAGCGTGGTACGATTTTTATTAGCTACGATAATTATTCGTACAATAATTATTCGACATTGAAGCAAAAAAGGCTATTTTTGCTTCAGTGTTGCATAACTCAGTAAAAAAAAATCGTACAACACTCAACAAGTACGCAAATTAAAAATTCATGCTTCCAAATGCTGTAAACCGCATTTGCGTGCAATTTTTATTTCACGTCGTGGAATAAAATTACAAAGTTTATAAAAAATTTTGAGATTTGACGCATCCCCATTTGAATCTGCGTAACTTCGTAAACAATCTGTAAATCGTTTAACGACTCATCAATCTCAAAACTATGGATTTTAAGCTTTAAAATGCTTTTTTCAGTATTTTTTACGATCATTTTTGACAAAGTTACACTCTCTTGAATTACGCCTATTTTTCGGAGTCAGAATAGGTAATCCCTTAATTTTGCTGTCGAGTGTAAATTAATTTTCCGATTTCCCTTAAGAGAGAAAATTTTATTATTAATCATCATATGATTAATAATAATCATATGATTATGCTGAAGCTAAAATAATAAATTATAAACAATTACAAGCACACAATTTGTAAAGACTTGTGATATTCTTAAGTTTTAATAATACTTAGCAATAAAATAGCTAAAGACTAGATACAAATGACTATAAAGTAACAATATAAGTGATTATATGTATATAATAACGAACTTTCATAAGATTATCGGTTTTTAATAGTATTTTATCACTGTTATAATAATGGATTTAACGGCACTCAGCGCAAAAAAATAAAATTTTATTTGAAAGCTGCTACAGAAATGCATAGTTATGGTCTTTGCTAAACAGAAAAAAGGCGCAAGATAAGATTGCAGTATTACTTATTGCAAGAAAAAGAAATTTATATATAATTTAGAATAATGGAAGTAATTGGTTTCAAATTCCATTACATAAATTTAATAAGGTGTACAAAACTTGGGAAAACTTGATTTTGTGATAACTCTGTTGATCTTAATAAGTCTTGTATAGTAAAAATAACACTTACATAAATGCGTATTTATGCAAAATATAACGTTGCACGTTTTACATACATCAAACATCTTCGTTATTTCTATATATGCATGTTGTATAAAACAACACGATATAGATAACTCGCAAAATTAGTGCTGCCATCATGTAAGTTTTATCAGCGGCTAATCCTAATCAGAAAGATACATTTTCAGATTCGTTATCTTCGGTTTTAGATAAGTTAAATAATCACAAGCAATTATTTAACACATTGACACAGTAAAAAATAAACATTTTTTATATGTATATAAATTACATAATTTTTTTTTATTGCTAAAAGAGAAATAACTTGCAGCAGTAGTATAAGAGCACTTTTAAAAAAATTGTTAAATGCAAAAAATAACAGTATGTGTATATTACCATTTTACAAGATTTAACATCCGTATTTGAAGTCGCGTGCTATATCTGATATCTACGCAGTGAAATAAACAATCTTCTATTCAATTTTCTTTTTAATTTATTGCGATTGGCCGCGTACATGTTTTGCCATGGTTTTAGAAGCACTATGTAAAAACAGATCACGTTAAACGATAAAAAGCAAACTGTACATTTTTTGCGCGTTATCATATAGAACTCGCGAGCCAGCATTCATGTCGGCAGCTATCAAGAACGCACCGACAGTAAACTTTGCGTCATGAACGGGGAACGACGAGCGGCGCGCGTGGACTTAACCTTTATATCTTTTTTTATTTGTGTGTCGCGGCCGTTATATTTTTAATATCCTTATAGGTCAGAATTTATAGGGAAGCTCGAGTTAAATATATCCTGCTTTTATTAAGTAATGAGTTGCGTCGAATTAACTGCGTGTGGAGGATCGATAAAGCACTTTGTCGTTTATTCCCCCTTTTCAATCTTCTCTTTCAAAGATGTTCGATTATTACACGTGTCAATGCTATATTATTACGTTGAATAAAAGCACGCGCAAAAGAAAATATTATTATAATAATCTCTGAATAAATAAACATAGTTGCAATTGAATTAATTAACAGAAATCGAATTAATGTTATTCTGAGAACAAAGTGTACTTCATTGCTTTAAGTGTGACGTTCCGTTTTTTATATTTGTTTGCATTTTGTAAGAGCGCAATTATCATAAACGATCGATAATAAAACTAAAATCGAACTGTTTTATCAGTTGTTATGCAAATTATATTGAAACGATATATATAAAATCGTGCAAATACTCAATGAAGCTGATGTAATTCCGATGCATTGAAGAAAATTATCTTTGTATTTACTCGTGATAATACGTAATAATTGACTCAGGACACGTTTCACTGCATCCATAACATGGAAAATTTTACGTGGATAAAAAATAGGTTTCTAAATATTTAACTTACTCAAACATTCATAACGCTCATTTTATATCTCTAAAGTGTGATATTTATCATACCACTTTTTTTCCTTTATCATCATCACTGTGTATATTGTGTAGCCTATTTTCATTAGCAGACGATACATCGATCAATACAAAATATATTGCCCGGTAATTATTTCAAATCAGAATTGTATCATCGTACCACAAAAAAGACACATCTACGATATGTAACCAGCTGTCGGTAGCACGAATAAACGCAAAACAAAATTAATAAGCCCGAATCGTAATAATTAAAATTAGACGACGATAAACCAGACAGTCACATCGCGAGCTTTTAATTAGATACCGAATAATTATGTAATGTTATATTTAATTATGCAAGATCACATATCTAATTAACTAGTTGTATTTTTTCTCTTTTTCTCCTGTTTTCTTTATTTTTGTCGTGTTTTGTTCTAGTAAAGACAACAATTTGCAAAACTGTGCAACAGCAAAATGCGCAGTCAAAGCTAAAAGATTTATTTTACAACTATTATTATTTTTATACCGAACATGATTATAGTATATTGGAAAAAATGGATTGCAAGTCGATAAAACGTTAGTTTACTCTTCGTCTATGAAATTTGATCAAATTGATTCTTCCGTTTGACAAACAGCAATTTATTCTGATCGGATCACGATGGGAACATGAATTTTTGTAATGGCTGCATAGAATACATATGTATGTATGTCCCATTTATAAATTGTTTAAATTGTTTGTCAAATGATAAACATGGCATATACCGATTACTTTTTTTTAAATGCCAGAGACATGTGTGAAATGAGTGATGATGAGCTAAATAATTTTTGTCTAAATAATAAAGAGTTTAATAAAAACTAGCAGGCTGCTTTAGAATAATATGATTTAACTATTAATATTAATTGCCTTGTAATTAACATACTAATTATCGTAACAAGCTAAATTTATATCCAATAGTTTGACCACAAAAAGTTTATATAAGGTGAGTCAAATAAAAATAAGACAGGCTGTATACGTTATATTATACAGTTTGTCTCGTTTTCATTTGACTCACCCTAATCGATAAAATATTATAAAAATTAAACTTACACGGAAAAAATAATCATTATTGAATTAACAAGACATGTTTAGTTAAGCAAATTTTAAGGAAGTTTATCTGGTACGTAGTACGTCAAGCGAGAAACACGTTCAACTTTGACTAGCGCATTACGCTGACTAGATTTGGCAACGTCAAATTTCTACTTTATGGGTTTTCTCAAATATTCCTTCTCAAACTTTTACATTTTAAATAGCGCGCACTTTGGTAAGAAGTTCCGATGTTGCCGCTCATCGAGTAATGGAAGATAACCTACGCGTGAACGAGATTTTTGCAAAAAATATCTACTCATTTCGTATTTCTCAGATATCCAATCGATTTACACTCTTCGCACAAATTTTTCTTACATATTTTTTTGTTATTAATATTAATTTTTACAAAAACTGTCTGTTAATTTTTTACAAATTTTGTAGAAGAAGGCTCGAAGAATGTCATTTTCCATAAGACACAATTAGGGTTGTAACGAATATTCGCTTTTGCATATGCGAAAGCGAAACTTTTGCCTTATTTTTGACTTTTGCTTTCGTTTTTGTTTTCGCAAAAGATTATGAATTAAAAAGTTTTAGCGAAAGATTTTTGTCCGGCACGCGGGATTCGCAGCTTTACCAAGGGCACACTAGATGGCGGGAAAGCAGTTTACGTTTTATTTGTTGGTTTGTCAATCTGAAGCTAAAGACATTTTAGGTTAGACTTTAGAGGTTATTTAGAGGTTAAACTTATTTATAAAGTAAACTGCTGTGATATAACTAAGTCTGATGATAATTAATTATGAAAGTGATAAGTAATAATAATTAACAATAACAATGAAACCAAATTCCAGTGTTATTTGGAACTTTTATGATGAAATGGAGAGTGACAATGATAAAGCCAAGTGTAAAATATGTGAAAACATTTATTCTCGCACAGGACGGTGTACTTCAGGTTTAATAACACATTTAAAATTAAAACACAATTATGAGTATTTGCAATTCGTAAATTTACGAGATAAAGTAAAAGAATCTGTCGTCGCATCAACTTCTAGATCGAGTTTGACACCATTGCAAGCTATACAAAAACAAATAACTTTGCAAGAATTTTTACAGAAAAAAGATTATTGGGATTCATCTCATACAAAGGCAGTTGAATTTGATAAATTAATCGCAGAAATGATTGCTCTACAAGATTTGCCTTTTACTTTTATCGAGAGCATTGGGTTTCGTCGATTCTTGCAAGCTGCATTACCCCGTTATAAATTGAGAGGATGTGAATATTTCACTTCATTCTTATGTGAAAATCTGTATGACCGGATGGCTAATAAAGTAAAACAGATACTGGAGAATTTCAATAAACTCTCTTTCACAAGTGACATCTGGTCAGATCTTAGTGCTAGCGTTTCTCTTTTGAGTTTGACTACTCACGGAATTACAGAAGATTTTCGTAAAGTCAACATTATATTAAAATGTGAACCAATGAAAGGCAGCCATACGGGTATTGTGATATCAGAAAAATTTAGAATAATGTTAAATGAATGGAACTTAATCGAGAAAGTTCATTGTATAGTACATGATCGAAGCTCAAACATGATTCGAGCTATAAATATTTTACATGTTACATTGATTGCACCATACATTAAATTCAGCTCTGTGTTCGAGCAAGTATAGAATCTGAAGATTATGTTTTGAAAATTATTAAAAAAAATAAAAAAATTGCAACACATTTTAACCATTCCATATTGGCTCAAGGTGAATTACAAACACAGCGACTTAATCAATTACCTCTTGCTGTTATACAAGACTGTCCAATCAGGTAATTTTTATATTTTTAATTATATATTAATTATATATTAATTATATATTAATATAGATAGAAGTAATAATTAAGTTTTTATTATATCTTAATTCTGCTTCGTCTTGTTTTAGATGGAACAGCACATATTATATGATGGAACGCCTGTTAAAAATTAAAGATTCCATGGTATTATATTTGAGCACGTATAATAAAATAACAATATCTATTGATAAATGGGAAGATATGGAAAAATGCGTAGCTATACTGAAACTATTTGAAGAGATCATTCGAGAATTAAGCAGTACTAATATTTTAATATCGTCATTTATACCTCTCCTTCATGTTCTTAAATCAACATTACAAGAAGAAGAATGTAAAACAGATACTTCAGCAATATTCAAAAAAATCATACAAACATTAATCAAAGAACTAAATTCAAGATTTGGGGAACTGCATAATAATAATGCATTCGCAATTGCTACCTACTTGGATCCTCGATACAAATTAAAATTTTTCAATGAAATTATAAAAGAGCAAGTACTATCCGATATTCTTTGTCTTATAAATTCTGAATCCATATATGATAGCTCACCTGCGGCTAAAAAATCAAGAATGGAATCGTCTAATGATGATGAGTGTGCAACAACTTCGCACGCAATGAAAAATTCATCGCACATACAATCTTCATTAGCAAATATTCTAAATTTAAGCAGTGATGATGATATTAATGATGATGTTTGATTGAATCGGGACTCAACTTCTAATCGACTTTTTAGACTGAAGTCATTGTTAACAGAGTACAATAAAGATAAAAAACTTTAGCTTACAGAAGATCTTCTATTATGAAAATTTAATGCTAATAAATATAAAGATTTGATCCCAATCGTTCGCCAATTCCTAGCAACTCCTCCTGGGAGTGTACCAAGCGAGCAGCTATTCAGTGGTGCTACTTTGATTTATGACCCACTGAGAAATAAATTAAAAAGTGAGAAAGCAGCAAAACTGCTCTTTGTATATAATTTGCCACTATTAAATTTTGAATATTAATTTTTGAATATAATTAAAAAATCTACTAACAATAAGAAAAAGAAGTACTAAAGTAAAATGTATAATATAAAAGTATATTTAATTCTTAGAAGAATTTTATTTTTTTTTTACTCAGAATTTTACTTTATGTTGACTTAATAAAAATAAAAAATATATTGATTTATTTTACTTGAAGTTATATGAGTCAAAGGTCATTTTTTTATTTTGTTTTTATGGTCTAATTTTATTTATAAACGAGTTGCAATACAAAAATATATTAAAAACGTATTTTATTGTATTTTATATAATTAAAGTATTTTATTTGATTAAAATTGTAATAAATAAGTCGTTCATATACTAATTTACACATTTAATTCATCTCTCTCAATCTACCATTCAATAATTTGAATAGAAATTAGTAATATTTTTTAAATATTATATTATTTTTCGTGATTGCTTGTGACTGTGATTGTGGCTGATTTAATTATTCAGCAGAAAAAAAGATCTTTTGCTTTCGCATTCGCATTCGCTTTTGCTTTCGCAAAAAAATTTTTTCTTTCGTTTTCGCATTTGCTTTTGCTATAACCACTTCCGTTACATCCCTAGACACAATGTAAAGTTGCACTAAATATTTTTATTAATATCTCATCACTGAGGTATCCAAAGGGCTCAAAAATTTGCAAGATATATTTTTATACACATCTTAACTTGTATTTAACTTTTTTTTTAATCCATCTGTTAATTACTAATCAGATGAACAAAATTTCTGATTAATACAATCATATATTTTGATATGCAACTAAATCATTTGGTATAATAAGGATATGGCTAACACTTTCTGGCTGAAGAAATTAAATACACGAACGCACGCACGCACACAGAGAGAGAGAGAGAGAGAGAGGGGGTGGGAAGAGAGAGAGAAGGAGGGAGAAAGGGGGGGAGAATAAGATTTTATTAACTTCCTAGTTGCATCTACCAAACTTTTAATATATAACAGTATGCGGCATCAAATGGACACAGTAGTATTCCATTTCTTGTAAGAAAAAAACCATATCCTGTATAGGATATATACAGGGTGTCCCAGACCAATGTATAAAGATTATCACGATGAGGTAGAAGGGATCGAGATAAATGAAAAAGTCTAATACCATTTTACTATATTTGCAATAATTTTTGAGTAATAAAATATTAAGGTCAGCCGAATACGAGCGCGCGGAGAGATAAGCGGTCGCTCGTCTGAGCCGTAGGACCGCCCACTGCGGCCCGATTGTAGGCGACGGTAAGTGGCGCGCGGCGAGGGAAAGGATAGCTTGGCACCGCACCGTGTCAAGCCGGGCGGTTTTACGGCTCAGGCGACCAACTGTTTGCCTCTCCGCGCGCTCTTATTCGGCTGACTTTAATATTTTATTACACGACAATTATTGCAAATATCGCAAACTGTTATTAGACTTTTTGATTTATCTTGATCCCTTCTACCTTATCGTAGTAATATTTATACATTGGTCTGGGACACCCTGTATATACAGGGTGTCAGGTAACGAGCGCCCGTGGTTTCGTGGATTGATAGATCAAGTAAAACTGAGCAGAAATGTCCTTTACCATTTTTTAATATTTGCCATAGTTAACGAAATAAAAATTAATAAAGTCTGCGAATAAGCGCGTATCACCGCGCGCAAGGACCGCCTGCCGGCCGCCGAGACGTAGGCGGCCGTGGCTGTAGGCGCGGCACTGTGCGGTGAGGAGGGAAAAGCAGCAGTAGCTGCGGCCTGCGAGCGGCGCGGCAAGGAGGGAGAAGTAGCAATGGTTACTCGCGAGCGGTGCTAGACCGTCGCTCTGAGCTGCTCGTTCCCTCGTTTTCTTATAAAAATAAAATTTTTTAATACAATATCTAAATATGGAAATGTATCTTTTTTTATTACAAATGTGTGTATACACACATACATGCATGAACAACGCGTGACAGATACGCGCGATTTAAGAAGTAATTTTTTGCGCTGTGGTAAGAAAATGCTAAAATGCTATCATTTCCACACCACCTTGCGGTGGTGCGTTTTTTTTAAGTGGTATCTTCAGTAGGCCTAATCCACTTTCTTGCATTTTTAATGCAAAAATTGTTCAAAGTGCCGTCCTCGTTTTCGTACGCAAAGTTCGGCCCTTCGAGTAATATTGCGCGTTGCGCGATGCGCCATTTCTGGCGTGATCGTACGGATAGCTGCGAGAATCGCTTCTCGCATCTCAGCTTCCGTACCATTACGCCTGTGCTCGACCAAATCTTTGATGTAACCCCAAATAAAATAGTCAAGCACGTTAAGATCTGGCAACCGCGCCGGCCAAATGATTGGGCCATTTCGACCCATCCATCTGTCCGAATAGCGCTCGTTTAAAATAGTGCGTACTTGCCGCGAAAAATGCGCAGGAGCCCCGTCGTGTTGATAAATAATTTCCGTCCATTCGCGAAGAGGAAAATCGTCAAGGAACTCCTCGAGAAAGGCGGGCAACACATTTTGCAAAAAATGTGTGTAAATATCGCCAGTTAATCGAAGTAGGAGAAAATAGGGATCAATCTGAAAATTATCATAACAGTAATTTTTATAAACTGAGTCCGTAAGAGAGAGAGAGAGAGAGAGATCATTTTTTAATAAGATATACTTCGGAGAAAAGGGCATTCTGCCGACACTGCGCAAACAGTCCTGTGTTTATTTCGTCGGCAATTAGTATTTCTTAACAATATCGAGAACACTTCATAAAGATAATAAACGTAACTTTGCAAAAATAAATGCGTTGCTCTGCATCTCGCGCAAAAATTTGTTGCACTCGCTGAAAATTGTGTGCAATCCGTTCCGGCGTAAAGTACGGTGCACCACATCCCGTGATAGACCGAGCGCATGACGCACGCTGGTTCCCAGGTTTTTTACGAACGCTCGAAGGATCCTCTCCTTGTCTTGTACGCAAACTTGCATTTGTCGACCACGGTCTTGCCGAGAATGCAACACCAAGATTTGCATCTCTTGTTTCACCATAAATTATCACCGTTTCGATGTATTCCTCAGCACTGTATTCCGCCATTTGATCGCAATAAATAACAATGATACGGAAGCACCTTAAGACACGCAAAGACATGCAAAACACGTTGAAGTGTATAAAACAAAAAAATTCAAAAAGAACACTGGCGTCGCCGCACTTAGGCGGGAGATTAACAGGCAGAGATACGAGCGTTGTTTTCGAATGTCATTTGTTATTTTATAGACTTCATCGTGTTTTGCGTGTCTTTGTGTATCTCGAGGTGCTTCTGTCGTGTATCATCGCTGTGTATCGTTATTTGTTGCGATCAAATGGCAGAATATAGTGCTGCGGAATATACCAAAATGGTAATAATTTATGGTGAAGCAAGAAGAGACTCAAACTTTGCTGCTCGCATGTACGCTGAACGATTTCCCAACCAAGACCGACATCTCAATCCTCATGTTATTTTGCGATGCATTCAACTTTGCCGGGAAAGAAGATCGGTGTTGCATTCTCAGCAAGACGGTGGTCGACAAATGCAAGTTCGCGTACAAGACGAAGAGAGGATCCTACAAACGTTCGAGGAGAATCCCCGGAACAGCGTGCGTCGTGCTGCTCGTGCGCTGGGTTTATCACGAGACGTAGTGCACTGTACTCTACGCCGCAACGGATTGCACCCGTACCACTATCAGCGGATGCAACAAATTTCTGCCCGAGATGCAGAGCAGCGCATTTACTTTTGCGAAAATATTCTTATTACTTTCATAAAGTGTTTGCGCTAGTTATAAGAAATATTAACTGCTGGCTAAATGAATATAGGATTGCTCGCGCAGTGTCGGCGAAATGACCCTTTCCCTGACCGCATCCTGTGGACGGACGAAGCGACCTTCACATCGAACGGCGTGTTCAACTCCCATAATCGAGTATTATGGGCAGATGAAAATCCGCACGCCGTTCGGCAAGGAGCCTTCCAGTATCAGTGGTCCATAAACGTATGGGCAGGAATAATAGCGGACCGAATCGTAAGTATATCAATTAAGAAATGCTCTCTCTCACACACACACACACACACACACTCAGTTTTTAAAAATCACACTGTTAGAACAATTTTTAGATTGGTCCTTATTTTCTCCCATTTCTCTTAACTGGGCTGATTTACGGTAACACATTTTTTAGAAAATGTGTTACCGCTCTTCTGGAAGACGTTTTCCTTCGCGAACGAGCGGAAATTATTTATCAGCATGACGGGGCTTCTGCGCATTTTTTGCGGCAAGTACGCACTATTTTAAACGAGCGCTATCCGGACAGATGGATGGGTCGAAATGGCCCAATCATTTGGCCGGCGCGGTTGCCAGATCTTAACGTGCTCGACTATTTTGTTTGGGGTTACATGAAAGATTTGGTCGAACACAGGCGTGATGGTACGGAAGCTGAGATGCGAGAAGCGATTCTCGCAGCTTTCCGTACCATCACGCCGGAAATGGCGCATCGCGCAACGCGCAATATTACTCGAAGGGCCGAACTTTGCGTACGAAAACGAGGACGGCACTTCGAACAATTCTTGCATTAAAAATGCAAGAAAGTGGATTAGGCCTACTGGGGATACGACTTAAAAAAAACGCACCATGCTATCTACCGCAAGGTGTAAAAATGATAGCACTTTATCATTTTCTTACCACAGCGCAAAAAATTACTTCTTAAATCGTGCGTGTCTGTCACGCGTTGTTCATGCATGTATGTGTGTATACACACATTTGTAATAAAAAAGATACATTTCCATATTTAGATATTGTATTAAAAAATTTCATTTTCATAAGAAAACGAGAGAACGAGCAGCTTAGAGCGACGATCTAGCACCGCTCGCCGCTCGCGAGTATCCATTGCTTCTCCCTCCTTGCCGCGCCGCTCGCAGGCCGCAGCTACTGTTGCTTTTCCCTCCTCACCGCACAGCGCCGCGCCTACAGCCGCGGCTGCCTACGTCTCGGCGGCCGGCGGGCGGTCCTTGCGCGCGGTGATACGCGCTTATTCGCAGACTTTATTAATTTTCATTTCGTTAACTATGCCAAATATAAAAAAAATGGTAAATGACTTTTCTGCTCAGTTTTACTTGATCTATCAATCCACGAAACCACGGGCGATCGTTACCTGACACCCGTATATATACAGGGTGTTTCAGACCATCCGTACACCCCTTTTCTCTTCGCAGGATTAGGACCAATAAAAAATATGTTCAGACGAAAGTTGTAGGGTTTCAAAAGATCTATTCAATGATCTTATCAGTTTGACCTTGGATGGCGTCGCCAAGGTCAGATCGAAATCACATTAAGTTTTTTAAATTTAACACCCTATTTTTGATTCCAGAATCTAATAGCTGCAGTCAAGACCTTTCCAAAACACTATAAGAATGTTTATTTTCGTTGACTACTTTCCGAGTTGTGCGGCTTGAAAGTTACACTACCGCCAGCATCAGCATTACTCAAGATGTACCATGTGGTGGTTACTTAGTCGGATTTAATCTTGTGTGTGGGTGTGTGCATACGTGCATGCGTATGTGTATGGGGGAGGAAAAGGGGAGTCAAAGTTTTATGTACTCTGCTTTTGTTTATTAACTGGATTGATTATGTTTGATGATCAATCATGTCCAGATTGACTGTATGCATTTTCCCGTGCTTAGCATTATCCAGAATGAACGACGTGGACGTGACGAGAATTTCATCCCATTGGGATGCTTGATTCACGTGAGTCCCCTTGCCTCTCACGTTTGTGGTGCTTGATTCACGTGAGTCCCCTTGCCTCTCACGTTTGGGGTGCTTGATTCACGTGAGTCCCCTTGCCTCTCACGTTTGGGGTGCTTGATTCACGTGAGTCCCCTTGCTTCTCACGTTTGGGGTGCTTGATTCACGTGAGTCCCCTTGCCTCTCACGTTTGGGGTGCTTGATTCACGTGAGTCCCCTTGCCTCTCACGTTTGGGGTGCTTGATTCACGTGAGTCCCCTTGCCTCTCACGTTTGGGGTGCTTGATTCACGTGAGTCCCCTTGCCTCTCACGTTTGGGATGCTTGATTCACGTGAGTCCCCTTGCCTCTCACGTTTGGGGTGCTTGATTCACGTGAGTCCCCTTGCCTCTCACGTTTGGGGTGCTTGATTCACGTGAGTCCCCTTGCCTCTCACGTTTGGGGTGCTTGATTCACGTGAGTCCCCTTGCCTCTCACGTTCGGGAATGAATGAGTTTATGTTTTGTTAAGCGACTAAATGTTCAAAGTGAGCACCATTCTCTGCGATGCAAGCATCAACTCTATTTTGAAAATCATTGGTTGCTCGAAGAATTTCCTCGGCACGTAAGGATCGAATTGCTTCACTTATTCCACGAATCATATTATCCCTCGTAGTCGGACGTTCATGATAGACCAAGTTTTTTATCCTTCCCCAGAAATAATAATCAAGGACGGTGAGATCTGGTGATCGGGGTGGATAATTGATTGGACCGTATTTGCCTATCCACTTGTCGGGGAACATAGTATTTAATGCCGCACGAGCAACTCTCGATGTATGAGACGGACATGCATCTTGTTGGAACCACATGTTCAGGCGCAATTGCAGAGGAATATTTTCTAGTAAGACAGGAAGATCTGTCATTATCAAGGCGGAATATCTATCACCGTTTAGATTTTCGTCAAAGAAAACAGGACCTATAATTTGACTTCCAATAATTCCACACCAAACATTGACTTTCCAAATGGTTTGATGATCTACTTCTCTCAACCAGTGAGGATTATTTTGTGTCCAATAACGAGAGTTCCAAGTATTAACAGATCCATCACTTTTAAGTGTACATTCGTCAGAAAATAAAATTTTCAAGTGGAAATCAAGTGGTTGCTGTCTTATAAAGTTACAAAATACAAGTCTCTGTCTAATATCGTTATAATTCAACGCTTGATGAACAGACATTCTGTAAGGGTGAAATTTGTTATTTTTTAGAATGCGCCAAACACTGATTTTACTAACACCAGAATCTTGTTCTCGTCGTCTTAAAGAATCATAAGGGTTCAATTCTGTCGATGCAAGAATTTCCACTGTTCTTTCATCCATAATCGGACGACGAATTTGTGTACCTTTGTTATGTTGAGGCTGAACGACACCTTTAATTTTGATTCGTTTAGCCAAACGTGAAAAAACATTTCGCGAGTGAGGAGTCCGATCAGGATAACGTTCCCGCCACAATCTTTCCGCTGCAATGAATGTACCTCGACACTCACCTAAAATTAGCAGCATATCATATGCTTCTTCATTGGAATAGGACATGGCTAAATAAACCTAGACTAATAAAGAGGGTCGGATTTTTGTTGCGCGATTGATACTGATATGACGGTTATTGAAGACGTAGGTGACAAGTTTGAGAGAGTTATTGTCACTCGTGTTGAGTTGAGTCACAATAGCGTTGTGGTGAATACATCTCTACTACATCCTATGCAAATAACAATATGTATAAAATCACGAGTTAGACATCGTTACGCAGAAAGCCGCGCTCGTTATTGCTCGTGTGCTACCGTTAAAGTAATAATGTAATTACATAATATTATGACATACATATGTATGTGACTATCTACGGTCGCGACAGCTAACTTTCACGATTTTTCATGATCTGTTTTTGTTGGCCCGGCTCGCGTGTTTACTTTCTTTGTGTCGGCTGCACGGCTTTCTGCGTAACGCGTAATTTTATATTGTTATTTACATGGTGTTGGCGGTAGTGTAACTTTCAAGCCGCACAACTCGGAAAGTAGTCAACGAAAATAAACTTTCTTGTAGTGTTTTGGAAAGGTCTTGACACCAGCTATTAGATTCTGGAATCAAAAATAGGGTATTTCATTTAAAAAACTTAATGTGATTTCGATCTGACCTTGGCGACGCCATCCAAGGTCAAACTGATAAGATCATTGAATAGATCTTTTGAAACCCTACAACTTTCGTCTGAAAGTTTTCGACATATTTTTGATTGGTCCTAATCCTGCGAAGAGAAAAGGGGTGTACGGGTGGTCTGAAATACCCTGTATATACGGGTGTCAGGTAACGATCGCCCGTGGTTTCGTGGATTGATAGATCAAGTAAAACTGAGCAGAAAAGTCATTTACCATTTTTATATGTATATATATGTATATATATATATATATATGTATATATATATATATGTGTGTGTGTATATATATATATATATATACACATATATATATATATATATATATATATATATACATATATATCCTATAAATGTGAGCGTAATTTCTAATTTGGATGGGTAACGTAACTTGACTAGATCCTCTTGTTCACTGTCTTCCCACATAGAACTAAAACCTCCAATGGACGTCTAATGGACGTCTGCCGTGGAGGTTCAGACTTTCAGTGGACGGTAAAAAAAATTTTTTTTCAACAGATTTTATTATTTTTATAGCTTAATCTATATTTACTGTTTCACATATAACATTTTAATTCACTAATTACAATTACGTATTATTTTATAAATTTTTTAAACGCATCGGCGCCGGCGGGATTCGAACCTATGATCTTCGGAACGATAACCTAGTATCTTAACACTGAGCTAAACGTACAGTTGTGAGATTGTTAATAAAAAGTTATATTTGAAGTAAAGCTGATTTGAACAAAGAGAAACTGGCGTCTTGAGTATCGCGCGAACACTCTTATTAACTCTTTATTTATATAGCCTTAGATATTTTTAATATAAATTATATAAATAATTAACATCTGTTTCTGCCCATGGCCAAATCAGTCAAAAAACAACAATTAGAAATAGTATCGGAGCATGAAAAAACATTAATGACGTAAAGAGCCCGTTGCCAAAGTTAATTTTGCAATTAATTGTTATAAACAAATTGTCAAAAATGACTGTAGAGGAGATCTGATTGCGCCAATTGATTCACCGGGAAAAATTACTACAGAAACATATATGACGCTTTTTTAATTGTCATAGTTATTATAATTGTTATAAACAAATTAGTTGCATAATTGTTTTGATAAAGAGATAATGATCAAATTCCGTAAAAAGAGCGCATGATGTATGTAATATAACATTTTACCCTTGTTTAACTTTTGGTGATCAACAAGGATTACGTCATGCGCATTATACGCTTTTAGGAATCTATCTAACTTCTATGATGAAAATAAAAATCTCATGAAGCTATAGAAATTTTATGGACTTCTAATGGACGTCCATCTGACTTCCATGATGGAAGTAAAACCCCATGAAGCTATGGAGGTTGGATGGATGTCCAATGGAGATCTATTTGACTTCCATGATGGAAGTAAAATCTCATGGAGCTATGGAGGTTTCATGGACTTCTAATGGACGTCCATCTAACTTCCACCATGGAGATAGACGTCCCATGGAGCTATGGAAGGGCGATGGACATCCACTGGAAGTCAATTTCTATGTGGGTTTATTTCGATCCTGCTGCTACAATGGCGTTCCCGAGTGCGTGTCTGTTCGCCGCTCGTCCTCGATCCGCTGCCCGTTCGCCATCTGCCGGCGACGAACAGCGCCCGCGGTTACAGAGTGTCCGCCTTAGGACGCGCGCAATATGAATCGGAATTGTCGCTTACATAAAGGATATCATTAACAAATCGAAAACGCTATTACTACACTCAAAAACATTATTATACTTTTCTCTCTCTCTCTCTATCTTTCTCTCTCTCTCTTTCTCTCTCTCTCTCTCTCTCTTTCTCTCTCTCGAGCGCTTTCTCGATTAAGTAGCTGCATAGTGCGTATCCTCTCATAAGAACCTATGACTCTCTCTTGACGGAGAGTTGCCCGTCGAGCATTGTAAATGCGCCTTGGCGAACACTCACGAGATTGATGACGGACAACACTGAAAACTGAAATGGTCGAAGTGACATAGACTCGCTGTCGAAATCTCGGGATTAACTTAACCGATTTTATTTGGACCAACCGCAATTGAAAGCTCGTAAAAAATCATTATGAAAGTATCATTAAAGTTTTTTTTATTATAACCTTTGTTTTCGAGTAAATCCGAGTTAATTTAACGGAAAAAATGGGCAAGGCAAAAATTTGAGAAAAAGCTACTGAGGTAGCGTTTCGACAATGCCAGTGCCGTAGTCAAAAATTTTGACAAATTTTTTTTTAGACTTGGCGTCGCGACGCTATCGCATCGCTTGATACATACAGGTTGTCAGAAAATAATCGTTTATGCTCTCGTGGGTTAATAAAGCAAGTCATACTGAGAAGAAAAGTCTTTTATAATTTTTCATTATTTGCAATAATTAACAATTTAAAAATTAGTAAAGTTCAGCGAAGAAGCGCGTATTTTTTCTGCCCACGGCACGCGGGTTCCGCCCGTCGGTCGCCAAGCTAGAAGTAGTTGCGGGTGGCGTCACGTAAAAAGAGAGTAGCAACAATAGCTACCCGCCAGAGCACCGGTAAAGCGCGTCTTTCCACCTTCTGCCTGTTTTCCGATCTCCTCCGCGCTACCACGTGCGTGCAGGGCTTCGCATGTGTAGCAGCCAAGCGCCAGTGCAGACCCCTTGATTATTTTGGAAACTAAGCATTTTAGAAAAAAGTATTTTACATAAAAGTTGTAGGGTTTCAAAAGATTTATTTACTGATCTTATCAGTTTGACCTTCGATGGTGTCGCCAAGGTTATATTTAAAATCACATTAATTTTTTTAAATGGAAAACCCTATTTCTAATTCCAGAATCTAATAGCTGGTGTCAAGAGCTTTCCAAAACCTTACAAGAAAGTTTATTTTCGTTGAGTATTTTCTGAGTTGTAAGACTTGAAAACTACAGTATACTGTAACTTTCAAGCATCATAACTCTGAAAGTACTTAACAAAAATAAACTTATTTATAATGTTTTAAAAAGTTCTTGAAATCGACTATAAGAAAATGCAATAAAAGATGTAACCTTAGAGTATCGATAGTTTCCTAATTAAAGGGTATCGGTACTACACTAACATTCTATATTTTTTATTGCATTTTCTTGTAATCAATTTTGAAAACTTTTTAAAACACTATGAATAAGTTTATTTTTGTTATGTACTTTCCTAGTTATGACGCTTGAAAGTTACATTACACTGTAGTTTTTAAGCCCCGCAACTTGGAAAGTACTCAACGAAAATAAACTTTCTTGTAGGGTTTTGGAAAGCTCTTGACACCAACTATTAGATTATAGAATCAAAAATAGAGTTTTTCTTTTAAAAAAGTTAATGTGATTTTGATATGACCTTGGCGACACCATCCAAGGTCAAACTGATAAGATTTATAAATAGATCTTTTGCTACCTTACAACTTTTATTAGGAACACTTTTTTCTAAAATGCTTAGTTTTCAAAACAAGGGGTCCGATATTTTTCGATGACCCTGTATTTATATAAATAATATAGTTTAATTATACATGGTTCATCTTTTTGATAATATGCATTTACATAATCTATCAGTTATATGCACATATTAGTATAAAGTGTTCATAGATCATCACGAGGAATCCAGTTCGCCGCAATTGCAAAAGTCAAGCATCATCCATCGTGGTCACAACTTGGATGGGTGGCCGCTTGGGGATTTTTGAAAGAAAATTCCCGGTTTTTTTTGCGAAAAATGTTTCTTAAAACGTTACAAAAATATTGCTTATTGGAATTATGTGGTGTAATAATATAATATGTATGCGGATATTTCGAAAAAATTTAAATAATTAAAATGTTCACGGGATGTCTAGGGGAAATGATGAGGTGCTCCTTTGATAGTCTACAGAATGTTCTGTGGATGTCCTGGGACTATGACAGGTACTCCCTATGATATTCTGTTCAATGTAACAAAACGTCCTCAAGACACAGAACCGAGAGCACACCACCACTCACAGCGGCCGATGCCTAAAATTTTTGCGTTGATTGGGTTAGATAAGTCAAGATGATTGGTTGATGGGCTATCGCACCATGCATTATCGGATCTCGTCCCCTCAGGACGTCCTTGTGCTAATAGGATATAAATATGTACTCATTTAGATACTTCTTTAAATAATGATATTAATTAAAAAAAATATATATATTCTTTTTTTTATTAGCTTTTAGAGATGAAGACTGCATATGTATTGTTATGCCCGCTTTTTGGCTGAGCTTGAGAAGCTGGCTAAAAGAAAATCGATCGATTTGATAAAAAAAAGCGCGGCCGGCTTTTGTTCAATTGATCTTCTCGAGAACATAGGCTTGTGATATCAATTAAAAATTAAAGAAGCCTCATTCTTGTAACAAACCGCCTTTCCGACCTCTCCTTGGACCGTCTACCGTTCCAGGCTGTCCAGCCGAATAACCGCCGGACAGCGGAAACCGGCGCACAGCGCCTATAAGACTTTTCAAACCGGCGTAGCGCGCAAATACGCATCCGCGCACCGAGAAGATCTCCGCGCGCACGCGTTTGCAAAGTGACCAAAGTGGCGGTCGCTGCCGATCTCGAGCGGCAGGGATTCCCCCTCCGTTACCGCACCGTTTCGTACATCCACACCGTCCCTGCCCTCGAGACTCGACTATATAAGCACCGCCGCTTCTACAGTCGAGGCTTCTTTTTTGTCCGATTTCCGTCGGCAAATAATTGTCTCCTAGCGCTAGCCTGAATTAAGCGATCTTGGCTCCTGCCAAGAGATCTTGGCGACTAGCCGTTCGCCTCCTAGACCGCCTATTCATGGGCTCAAGTGAATTTTGGGCTCCACCAGGAGATCCTGGTAGTCGGAGTATTCGGATCGGAGCATTCCCGATCCGCTTTTCCGTCTTGGCATCGACTTACTCGGGGTGTGGAGTTCTTCGCCTCCGCCAAGTGATCTTGGCATGAGTCAATTGCCACTGCCGCACAACATCGCGGTATTAACCGCAACGCGTCGCGACCATCCGATCCGAGAATACAGCACGCGCGACGTCTTTGTTACCAGGCCCGTGCGCCTGTGGCCGTGGCCGCGGCCTTCGGCAAGGCCACGGCACCGATGCGTAAACAGGGATTCCAAATTTCGAGAAACTCTGCTTGGGATCCCTCGCGTGTATATAAAAGCAACTTGTAAATACCGTCTGTCCGAGCGCGATAATTCCTGTCTTCGTCCGTCCGCGCGTTCTATTTCTGTTTCGTTTGTCCGCGAGTTATCCGTTCGTTAGTCCGTCCGCGCATAGAAGTAAGTCATCGTCACGTCCGTCCGAGCGTCACCGCCATTTGTCCATCCGCGCGCCGCGTTCCAGAACGCTATTTCCTGTACTCGCCAAACTATCAATAAAAACACGCTTTTGTTCAACACCAAACTCGCGTCTAGTTCTCTTGGCAACCTATCCGCATCCTCGTCCGCACGAAATCACGCCGCCCCGTGCACGGAAAAGTCAGGTCGTTACATTCTTAATAATGATGTCCAAAAAATCTTGTCCCCTCCCCCCTATTTCCAGTGTAAACTGCATTCTGGGGTAAAACGAATTAAACGTGTTCAGAGTAAGGTCAATCAGATTCCCCGGAACTGCCATTACCACGTCATCAACATATCTAAAATAAAAGAGTGGATGCACTCCAACTTTTTCTAAGGCCCAAGCTTCCAGATCCTGCATAACAAGGTCCGCAATCACAGGTGACAACGGAGATTCCATGGGAGTCCCGAATTTTTGCTTGTAGAAATTATTTCCGAAACTAAAATAAGTCGAGTCAAGAACAAGTTGTATCGCCATTAAAAATTCCTGTTTTGGAATGCTGCAAGTGTCCCTAAAAAATTTCCACCTGTTCAAGATGCTTTCTAATGCTAAGTCTATAGGAATATTAGTAAATAACGGAACAACATCTAATGAAATTAATTCGTGACCTGGCTCTAAACGTTTATCCTTTAAGTTGGGGACTAATTCAAAGCTATTGTTTATCTTACTTGAGGCATCTGGAATGATTTTTAAGATAATTTTGTGTAACAACGTGGCTAAACCATAAAGAGGGCTGTCGATAGATAAGATTATTATTCTAAGTGGCACACCAGGTTTGTGAACCTTTGGGAGTTCATACGCCCTCGGAGATTGCCATCGCTGCAAAACATCCTTCTATAAGTAGACTCTGTGATGTATTTTTTGTTCTTCGACCTCGTCAACAATTCACGAGCGCCCTTTGTCAATGTGCTAGTTGGATCTTTCTTTACATTAAAGTAAGTATTTTGATCTTGTAACATTAGTAACAGTTTAGTTATGTAACTTTTTTTGTCCATGACCACAGTGATGTTACCCTTATCGGCTTTTGTGACAATTATATCCGGATTATTATTAAGGAACTTTTTTGTAATTTTCGTCAAATAATTGAAAGTGTTGAAAATTTTATTGTTTTGCTGCGGTAGAGAAAAAATATTGTTAATAAGTGATATAGTTAGATTTATGATATTTAGGCGTTGATCCGGGCTTAACTTGAACAGATTATTTTCAATATTTTTGATATGTTTGAATATTGCATTTTTCCTATCGCAAATTGACAAAGAAAAATTTTCCCCGAGTTGCAATAGCATTTGTACTTCCTTTGGGATAATGGTGGACGATAAATTCATTAGCCATTTATCTTTGATATTTGAGAGTGAAGAGCTATTCAATTTATCAATAAAGTTTCCCGGATTCACGGTCACTTTTTCTTTCTGCAAATGAGAGGATGTGTTGATTGTTTGTATCGTAAATTTTGGATTACTTCTATCTTTATCAGTGAACGAATAATAATAGCTTACTGGTTTTATTTTTTCTAATGAGCGTTTGTTATTCTTATATATAACTTTAATTTCTTATCCAACCTATCATGTTCTCGTTTTAAATGAGATTGAAACGCGGCCTTCTGAATATTGAAAAACGAGTAGCAAATGTTAACCGGAACGTGTCGTAAAATTTGTCTCCTGAAGTGGAAGATTTGTTGTTGAGAATGGTTGACAGATCTAAAAGCAGCATTTAGTTCGATTTTTAAAACTTTTTTGATAAGTTGATTAGTTAAATAATCCCATTTGTGTGAAGACCGATAATGAAAAAAATTGAGCTTACGATTCACAATAAAGTATAGATGTGGTGGTGCTATATTATTCTTAACGCATGTTTTTAAAAATCTAATGCGGATCTTATTCTTAATCATGTTCCTATGGTGTTTTATCCAAAGCTGTATATAATTAACCGCTATAATAGCAAAGGTCGTATATATACGAGGTGTGTTCAAAAAGTATCGCGAATTTTGAATTTTCGCGGGTTACGTATATTCGAATTTCGATCTTTTTGTGGCGTTATGTTGGTACTCATGTCTCTCACTTATGCCGACAAGCTCGGCCATTTTGAATGTTCACTTAATTGTTGACAGCTGCTTTGCTTGCACGTGTTTTGGATCGTCTTCGATTTTTACCTATTCAAAAAAATGGATCAAAGAACCTGTATCAAATTTTGTGTGAAAAACGAAATTAAGTGCGCGGATGCATTCCGAATGTTGACTGTGGCATACGGAGAAGCTACCTTGGACCGAAGCAACGTTTATCGGTGGTACAAAATGTTCTCAGAAGGCCGAGAAGATGTGAACGACGAAGAGCGTGCCGGACGCCCGAGCACTTCAACAACAGACGAAAAAATTAATGAAGTGGAGAAAATGGTATTGGCCAATCGTCGAATCACCGTTAGAGAAGTTGCTGAGGACCTAAACATATCGATTGGCTCGTGCCATTCGATTTTTATCAATGATTTGGGCATGAGACGGGTCGCCGCGAAATTCGTACCAAAATTGCTCAATTGCGACCAAAAACAGCATCGCATGAACATTGCTAATGAGATGTTGGACTCTGTCCGCGACGACCCAAATTTGCTCCAGAGGGTCATAACTGGTGACGAATCGTGGGTTTATGGTTATGACGTGGAAACCAAAGCTCAATCATCTCAATGGAAGCTGCCGCACGAACCAAGACCGAAAAAAGCGCGCCAAGTTCGGTCGAATGTGAAAGTTTTGCTGACAGTTTTCTTCGATTGCAGGGGCGTGGTGCATCATGAGTTCTTGCCACAGGGTAGAACGGTCAATAAGGAATATTACCTGCAAGTTATGCGCAATTTTGCGCGAAGCAATCCGCCAGAAACGCACGGATTTGTGGAAGAACAAAAATTGGCTTTTGCACCACGATAACGCCCCTGCTCACACATCGTTGCTTGTGCGCGACTTTTTGGCCAAAAACAACACACTAATGATGCCGCAGCCACCGTATTCCCCAGATCTGGCCCCCTGTGACTTTTTCTTGTTCCCTAAACTGAAGAGGCCCATGAAAGGACGACGTTACGCTACGCTTGACGAGATAAAGACGGCATCGAAGGAGGAGCTGAACAAGATAAAAAAAAAATGATTTTTTGAAGTGCTTCGAAGATTTGAAAAACCGTTGGCACAAGTGTATAATATCTCATGGGGATTACTTTGAAGGGGACAAAATAGATTTTCATGAATAAATAAATAATTTTTGAAAAAACACAAAATTCGCGATACTTTTTGAACACACCTCGTAAAATAAAAAAAAGAAGAGAAAGAAGAAACAAATGCAGTGTTTTGACACATTTTGCAGTCAGCGTTTGAAGTACTGTCTTAAGTGATTTAGACTTAAGATGTCATTAACCAATCATAACCATAGTAGTATCTTAAGACATTATTTAAGACAATTTTGAAATAAAATTCGATTTTAAATACTAAGAATTGTTTCTTTCATGATTAATATGGTGTTACTTTTTTATATAATTTGTTATAAAAGATTTTATAAAAAATTATAAAGTTTCCAATTAATTTTATTTTTAGTTTTACATGTTCAATTGTGTTTTCTATATTACATGCATAATATACAGGGTAGAACAAAAGTCTGGATACACTCTCATGACATTTGAACGAATCTAGACAAAAAGTTGAAATTCAGAGAAGTTATATAAGATCATGACAGCTATTTTTTATACAGGATAGCATCGACCCCCCACCTCCTTGGGGCACGAGGGCGGAGGTAACTTAAAAATCATAAATGACATAAAAGGTCAACTAAAAACTAAGTTCAAAGGTGATTTAAAGATAAAAAAGATGTATTATGGAAAATATTACTACGATTCTGTAATTGACAATTATGATCATAAAACAAAAATTAGTATTTCCTTGTTTCTTGCGTTACTGTCTTTTGCGTTACCTAGGGTCTTCGGTGAGAACGTGACGAATATCATACCCCGCCCGCGTGCGTGCGTGCGTGCGTGCGTGCGTGCGTGCGTGCGTGCGTGCGTGCGTGCGTGCGTGCGCGTAACGGAGATCAGGACTCTAGGGTTCGTCACATCACCAGTATTTTGAGACTCCAAACCCTCTCTATTTGTTTACTTGTTTGTTCTTATAATTGTTTGCTTGTTTCTGTGCTTTTTTGTGTGTTATGTTTATGTTAAGTAATAAGCAATTTGTTCAGCTTGTTTCATTATAATCGTTAGGTGGCGCGCGTGTCACTGGACAGCTTGGTAGCGCGCTCTCTTATCTTGTCTGTCTTTGTTAACTGTGGCGTTTCACTTTTCTCTCGAGAACCTCAGTGTGAGAGCGTATAGTGATGTGTATCTTTATAACCTACCAGTTATCAGTTTGCTTATTTGTTTGTTTGCTTGTTTGCTTGCTTGTTCTGTGCTTGTTTGCTTGCTTATTTGTTTGTTTGCTTGCAAGAAATTCTTCTTGGTAGCCTACTCTTGATGTAGGTTTACAGCGATGGTAGTACTGCAATATTTGTATACGTATTGCTAATTGCTATATTTGATATTTCGATGCTTTGTCGTATGTTAACAGTATCGATCTTTGATGTGTTTTTCGCCGCTTGGATGTCAAGCGGCGGTTTTTATATGTAGCAATTACGCGAAACTGCTGCTAGGCGCAATTGCTACTTCCGCGAAGTTAGCGTTTTTGTGATACGTTTAAGTAATGGTTTGTTAGGTTTTCAGGTTTGCCTTCTATTGCGGAAATGCTTTACATTCCATTTTATTTTTGTGGCATTGTAACCTAATTCTGGTTATCATGCACAGTATTATTGGCTATAACAATGGCACAGTATTATTGGCTATAATATTGGCACAGTATTATTAGGCTATAACCGGTTACGATATATAATTATCTATTGTAAGATATATTGTAAGATTATACTGTATACAAATAAAATAATACAAACATAAGTTAAATATTACAAAAAAATTTATTGTACATAAAATTTATAAATCGTTAGAATAGAAGGATCGATTTTTTTTAAGGTCATTTCTTTCTTCTTTCTGACTGTTGTTTTATTTTAGCAACTTGCAGTGTCGCATGGTCGTTTTTTAAAGTTTTCTATAAAATATCATTAATCTTATGCAAATTATTATAACAAAAGCAGCAAGATATAAAAGCAATTCTCCGTAAACAATCTTTTTTTTGTTACGGAGGGAAAATACGTTACCGCATACCCCAGGTCCCGGGGGAAGCCTGGTGGTTATGTGGGGCTCTCCCTCGCCGACAGGTGGGTGTTGACGAGGGCCTAACTACTAAAACCCCTCCGGGTGTTTTGTCCTGGTCTTTGAGTGGGGGGCTCCGGGAACGCGTGCAGCATACTTCCGGAGCTCCCTCAGACCTGTCAGCCTTAAGACCGGCTCTTACGCGTCAGGAGCACTTTGCTTGACGCAAGATGCCTCCGGCAGGCCGAGGCCCTTACTCTCTTAGGTTGGGGGAAGGGAACACCGTTCCCCCCCACCTCTTTCCCTTGGTGTTGTGGGGGTAAGACCCGGGGTTCCGCTCTCCCCCCCGGAAAAACCCGGGCCTCTTTGCGCTAATGCTGACGCGGGTTTTCTCCTCTACATCAGAGAGGAAGTGGGGTAGGGCGTTCAGCACCCCCCTTTTTTGCTCCTCCCGGCGAAGTCAAGGGAAGGACGTCCATTAAATGCATGGGGCGTCTTTCCCCCCGGGTCAAGGGGGCAGGTAGACCTTGCCGGCTTTGGTGTGGGTAGGGATGTGTGTCCCAATGGGTTGAACTCCTCCGCCCAGCGTCTCTGAGGCCGTGGCCTCTGCGTTCAGCCCCCGCCTTGTCCTGCTCCTGCTACCGTAAACTGGAACCCCACAAGGAAAGAGGCAAGTTTAGTATTAATCTCTGTTACGGTCTTGCTCCGCTCCTCCTTTTCCGGTATGGTCGGGAGGGAGGGGGCGACAGCGACGGCTGTTCTTTGATTGAAGCGCCGCCGTCTTACTGGCGGTTGTGACCTGATAAAGTCTCCGCTGTGACGGCGGCGCCTCGTTGGCCTGATGGCCCGGGAAGGAGGCGCTCTCCTACTTTTTCTTCCCCCGTTGGGAGTGGGAGCGGCGTTTCTCCCACTCCTTTCTCTCGCCCGTTCCGCCTCCTTCTTCCGCAGCATAACTCGCTCGCAGAAGGAGGAGACGGCTTCCAGGCACTCTTCCTGGACCATCTAACGAACAACGGCCCGCAAGGAGAGGTCTTTCTCCACTTCTTAGCGCAGGACTCCGCGCAGCTCGTCTTACGCTGGACAGACTTCCAGCGTGTTCTGCGCGGAGTCCCATTCTTCCTCACAATAGTGGCTGTGTGCCGTTGGCTCCCTGTCTATCCTACACAGGTATTCACCGAAACCACCGTGTCCGGTGAGCACCTGTGCCATCCTGTAGGAGAAACTGCCCCATGGGCGGTCTACCCACTTGTCCAGGTGAGGTAGGACGGCCTTCAAGGTCCAAATACCGGTCGCCGGCGGGTCGTTGATGAGATGCTCTAGCCAAGCATTTATGGCCCGCCGGCGCGCCCTTGCTCTTAGCAACAAGGCAATCCTGGGAGTCACCACTTCCCCCTCTAGGCGGACGGCCTTAGTCCTGGCATGAAACTATGCCATGGCAATGGCCGTCAACTCCGCCGCGGGGAGTCCCGCCAGGACCAGGGTAGCCTCGCCGGAAGCGGTACCAAACGCGCGCACAACCCTCCTGGCCAGCCGCACTTGTATTGCACGTAAATTTGTGCGTATGCGGCAGCTGGCCAGTGCCTCGCTTAACCAGACCGGGGCTCCATAGAAAGTCTCGACCATGACGGCTTATGTGTACGCGCGTCTCGCACCATCTCTTGGACCTCGGAAGTTAGGCATCAACCTAGCAAGGGCATCCGCCTTCTTGCCCAATCGTGGGGCCACATTGTCAAAATGCTCTACAAAGGCCCAGCGACCGTCCAGAAGCAACCCCAGATATTTAAGGGTTGCTTCCACCTGGACTCAGGTACCGTCCACCAGGATGAAGGCCCGGAGGGGGGGGAGGGCCGACGGAGCCGTCATAAAAAAAGACGGCTTCCGTTTTTTGGGGGCCATCCTCAGGCCCAGGTGTTTGATAGCGCCAACGGCACACGCCACCGCCCAGCTGCTCATTGCAGCAGCTTTTTCCCAGGAGGTGCCCCTGGCTACCACTAGCGTATCGTCTGCGTAGCAGACAATGTGGCAGCCAGGGGGGAGGGCCTCACAAAGTACATCGTCGTATGCGACGTTTCATAACAGGGGGCTTAGCACGGACCACTGCGAAACGCCGTACGACATGTCCCTCCGCAGCTGAAGTCCGGTTTTGTTCCGAAACTCCAGCTTCCTGTCCCGGAAATAGTCCCTTATAATGGAGACATGGTATTGAAACACGAGATAGTATTCATCGAGCGCCTTCACCACCTTGGCCCACGGGATACTATTAAAAGCGTTGGCAATATCCAGGGATACCGCCAACGCCACCTTTCCGTTCCCCGTGATGGCTCCCGAGAAGAATCGCACATTTAGAATTGCATCTATGGTAGACCTTGCCTCTCGGGAAGCTATATTGGCCGGGGGACATATTGAGACCTTCTCGGGACAGGTACCGGATGATGCGGTTCGCAATGATACGCTCGAATAACTTGCCTGCATCATGTATAGTGGCCTATATGCGGAGAGACTCTTCGTTGGCTTGCCCTCCTTTTTGAGGAGAACAAGCCTGGCCCTTTTCCACTTTCTGGGGAATGGTCTTTCTTGGAGGCACTTTGTGAACACGTTACGAAGTGTCTCCCCGACGATAGGGGCCGCCCGAGCCCAGACTTTAGCGTATATTCCGTCCGGTTTGGACGCCATTACTTGGCTCTTAATGCGGGCAAAAGCCGCGGCTATTTCGTCGTTGGAGACCCAGTTTCTTTTGCCAATCCGGAGGAGGGCCGGTCTTGTCAGGTATATCTCTCCCCCTGGTGAGGATGTGATCGGACGCGGATTGTGGACGCGTAATTAGACCGAAAAGCCTGGCGGTTTACGATTACGGCTGGAAATCCAGAGAACATTTAACCGTCACCACTCGTTCTTTACCCGAGAACGAGAGAGGTTAATTGCAAGACGAATGGACTGAATTTTGTACCTTGTCGTCTTGTCGCATGCAATTAACGACGCCTGTCGGTCATCTTAAAGACTCGTGCGACGTCCTTCAGGCCCTTGGTCCTCGGCAATCAATCGTCCAACTTTTATCATCAATTCGTTCGGCGTGGTCGTGGGACGTTCCAATGCGTCTCGGAAAAACTGGGTTTTGCGCAAAATAATTACACGATGTGTCTGACGGCAGAACATTGTTTATTATAAAATTGCCTTTCTCGCGTAATATTACATCAAATATTTCACAATCGAACGCGTATACCGAGATTTGCTTATGCACACCACGCACGCTGAAACGAGGATTTACGCGACGTTGTGATCACCGGTGCCGTCGCACGACATTTTTATAGCACGGTGCTCGGAACGGAAATTATCCATCGAGAAAATTAATTACCTCGTGATCGGATTTTACGCCGGTATGAAAACATAATAAAATAAAATAAAACAAATGAGATAATTAAAATAGAATTAAATTAACGATTCGGAATTACCAAAACGGTGAGAACATCACGGTCGAATGTGCTGCGCCATCTTCTCAAATTTTTAAGAAGTGGAAACTTCGGCGTGCGACTTGCGACGAAAATTCTCGAAAACTCTCCCGAAGCTCTTCTTACCCGTGAGCTTTTTTCCTCGAGTCTCCTAGAACGACTGATTCTCGTAGAGTACCCTCGAAAAACTTCTTGGGTTGTGTTGCTCGCCCACGCAACGCTTGCCAGCGCTCGACCAATCAGGGCTCGACGCACTGGGGCGGTCGCGTCGCGTTGGCGCAACTCAAAGTAGGACCGCTTACCGGCCCCCACCTGCGTGAATGTGGGACGGGAAATGCTTCGTGACGCAATAGGCCACCGCCCATTGCGTATTAATGGCGATTGCCGCGGCTGGTTAGCATCTATATAGATATAGTATTAAATATTTAATGAATCGGCTGGAAAGCCTCTCCTTTGTCACAGTTTTATGCAGGTTTTTGCTTGTGTACGTCGCAATGATTGTTTAAACGTGGTGCTGTCGCACTGATTAAAATAAATAAAATGAGTGAAACAATTTTTAAATTAATCCATTGGATTGCACGTGACATCGACGAGTGTCGGCTGGTACACCCGTCATATATATACATGTGTAATCGCGTTATGTTAATACAAGATAGCTTTAAACCTTTAGGCTACGTTTCTCGCCCTTTTTTTGTTACGGAGGGGAAATGCGTTACCGCATACCCCAGGTCTTGGGGGAGGCCTGGTGGTTATGTGGGGCTCTCCCCCGCCGACGACGTGCCGGCGGGGGTCTACCCACTAAAAACCCTCCGGGTGTCCTGCCTTGGTCATTGGCTGGGGGGGCTCCAGGAACGCGTGCAGTATGCTTCCGGAGCCCCCCGGACCCAGTCGGCCAAGGCCAACTCAGCGCGCCAGGGGCTTTAGGGCCTAGTCTGCTCTAAATCGGGAGACGAGACACCAGCCCCCCACCCACCTCTTTCTCTGATGTTTAGGGGTAAAGCCCGGGGTATCCGCTTTACCCCCGCCGTAACCCCGGGCTCCTTTGCGCTGTACTAACGGCGACGCGGCCTACTGTTATACCCCGGGGAAGAGGAAATGTTAGTGCCTTTTCCCCACCCGGCGAGGCAGTGGGAGTGTGGGAGCGGCTCCGCGTTATGTTGCCGGGCCGTTCCCCCCGGACCGTCGCTCCCCCCCGGACGGTCTACGCTTCTCGCCTTTTTATTTCGCTTCGCAGTGGGTTGCTTCGCCTCTGTTGTTTCGCCGGTCAAGTCGCCGTGCGCTGGTTCCTAATGCTCGGGTGCTGACGAAGTGTGATCTTCCTCGATCGTTCGTGCCCGAATCACAACACTTTTCACTCGTACGTCTGAATCACCTGTATCGATCCCTTACGTTGGCTGGCTAGCCGGCCTGATATGGATTGTGTTCGTGTGAGGTCGGGCTTGACGTCGGTGACAGGGAACAGGCTGTCAACTACCCTGTTCAGGAACTGGGGGTCCAGTGTCTCCGTCACTGGAGGCGCCTATGGGCGGAACCTCTTCTTCACAATTTTGTACCCCATGGGTCACGATCCAGTTTGGAGACTAGATCTTTCCAGACTGCGGCCTTTGCCCGTGCTATGACAGTCCTCAGGGCCTTTCTGGCCTCTCTGAAAACCGCCGCAGTCGTCTCTGCTTTGCCCTCTATGTCCCGCCTCCTGGCGGCCACAGTGGCCCGCCTAAGTTCGGCGAGCTCCGCAGACCACCAGTAGGCGGCACGGCGCGCCATTGGTCGGTTGCGGGACATGGAGGCGTTGCAGGCTTGCGACAACATCTCGCAGAAGCGCTTCGCCTCCTCCTCGACTCCGAGGTCAGCCTCCTCCTCCAACCATGTGGAGGCGAGGAAGTTGATCTCAAGGGCTTCTGGGTCGAGTTTTTTTCATTGCTCGCACACTTCCGTAAGGGGGGGGGGAGACCAGCTCCATAGAAATGAGCCTGTGATCAGACAGCTTACCCAGAAAGCCGGTCTCCACTTTCCAGCCTTTTACCCTATTCAGGGCGCTGGCAGAAGCCCATGTGATATCCATGTGATATCCACTCCGCCCTTGCCCCCACGAAAGTGCTGATCCGGCCCCGGTTTAAAAGGACCAGGCCGAGCCCCGCCGAAAAGTTCTGGGCCAGGCGGCCCTTGGTGTCGGTGCAAGGAAAGCCCCAAGCCTCAGCATGGGCATTGAGATTCCCTCCCCTTATAACGACTAGCCTAGGAGAGTGACTCAGAATGTCGTTCTCCATGCCATCCAGGGCAGCTTCAAACTCCTCCCCTGTTTAAGCTAGAGGGGAGATAACAGTCCAGGACATTGATGAGTCTATATTCAACCATTACGAAACCCTCATCTGCCGATACTGAAAATATCGGCGGAGCGTCAGAAACGTGGTGGCTGACCATCGCCACCTTCCCCGAGGTATCGCTAACCCAATTGGGGTTATCCTCGGGGATTCTATACGGATCGGGGACAATGGCCAGTCCGCCACCCCCCTTCGCCAAGCTGCACGAGCATGTCTTGTGCAGCCGTGGCGTGGTTGAGGTTGGCCTCGAGGAGCTTAGGGGGCATTTTCTAGCCCTTGAGGCTCCTCCACCTCCATTTCTAAGGTTTTACTCACCTCACCCTTTGTGGGAGAGCGGGGATCTTCCGCCTCTAAAATGGAGTCTGGGCTCATCACGACCTTGACCAGACCCTAGTCCCCTTGAGTTTCCCCCACTATTTCTGGGGAAGTGCCTTTGGCAGACACTCTCTTCTTCTCCCCTTTGTTTGCGAGGGCCATCTTGCCGGAGGATTTGCTCACCCCGGTTGTTCTGGCGGCCCGCTGATTAGGGGTTTTTTGTTTTGGCTGTTGCTGCCTGTTGGCAGCTGATTTGCCGCTACTTGCTTTTTCCGTTTTTTTTGTTAATAAGGCACCCCTTTCCGCCTCGGCGGGCTGCCCCTTGTCCTTACATGTAGAGCAGCCCACTTTCTCTTTACAAACGTTAGCTTGGTGGCCAAGGCTTGCACATCTGTAGCAGCAGCCAGATCTGTCGATCTGGCTGCTGCATTTGCTTTAGATATGGCCGGTGACCACCTAAAGCATTGCAAACCCTGCGGTGGAAGTAATGCAGCCCTACAACTGGACCACACCACGGTAATGCGTGGGGTGGCCAGAACTTTGCTCCCGGGGCACCGCACCCTCTGCCTAGCCCATTGGGAGCTATGCGAATTTCCCCGGTTTTTACGTTTAGGGAGGGGGGGAAGCACGTTCCCAACCCGGCCACTGCCTCAGCCACCTCTTGAGAGGTGACCAAATCGTCGAGTCCAGTGAGACGTATCTCGACCGTTTTCTTCGGTCGAGATACCCTCAAGTCGTCCTGCTGGGCCATCATCTTGTGGAGTTTTTTGGCGAGGTGATGGCCCAGCTGATGGTTGGGTTTTTCGCCGTTGCCCTTGCCTCTGACCTCGAATAGGAGTGCTCTGGTGATGGCCCTGCGAGGACGAATGTTAATTCTCTCCCTCGCCATTCTGATGACTTTTCCGTATGAGGTTTGGCTAATGCATGTTACGGCCACGGCCGCCGCACAGTGGGGGGAATGCGGTCATTTGCTTATAAATTCTACATTTTGCAATGGAATTACTTGAAATTTAATATAAATCATGTACAATTCGTATATTTTCAGTGTATAAAATTAAGATTACCTGCAACTTACTGTCATCGATAAAATATATAGATGATTATTCCACAACTGTAACGTATAAAATCAATTGAGTATTTAAAAATGAGCAATGATAAAAATATAATATTTTTTATGAAAAAAAAGCAAAAATCGAGGTTAATTTAATTTTTATTGATGACTTTAAGCTAATATAACACATAAATGTTTCTAGAATTTGATTAAATTTAAATTTTATATTGTTTGTAATATAGGATAGTGATACAGTGATGGACAAAAAAAACGTAAAACGCGAATCCATCAAAGTATACTGATATTCACAATTTGATTTAACAAACGAATATTTATTATTTTATCTGCTCTCAGCGCTACCCAGGATCAACAACGTGAACGTGGCAGATATTTGATTCTTCGGGGTGTTTGATTTTTGAGTCCCCTTGCCTCTCACATCTATTTTTTTAATTTAGTCATCATAGTTTTTATTATCATCGCTGAAATATAATAAACATTTTGCATCATCAGTTAATTCTTTCTTTTTACATTCAATCAATTTTGGCGAACTTGATATTATTGGATCTGAAGCAATCATCAAATTATTAAAAATATCTTCATTATTTTGTATCCGCGACATTTTTTGCGAATGATTTTCTCTATATTTTCGAAAACATTTATGATTGGCTTCCTGAGCTTTTTCAGACAAATGTCCTATTGGTACAATAGTATTTTTTATAATATCTTTGCCATGAATTAATAATTTATGAATTGATACTGGCATGTAGTACCAAAGGTATAACGATACAAATATTTCGGCAGTTTTAAAACTGTAAGATTTGAACTCTGATAGATTAATTTACCACTAGCGATTGCTTGCAACAAGACTCCAAATCGAGTTATCAAATTCTCATCTAAACCTGTAATGGCAGCTGATAATTTTAGATCAGCAAAAAATTTTTGAGCAGTATTACCAACATTGGATATACCTGTTCTTTGTTTAACAATGTCTACTAAAAGACCTGTTCTCGTTCTGAAAGCAGTTTGTATCTTGCGTTTTCTTTGCTCGACTTCTCGTTTATCACTCTCATTCTTCACTGCCCAACATTTGACATTAATTTTGTACGAAATGTGTAATAAACATTCGAAACAGCGAATCCAGCAATGTAATGAGGAAAGTCCGAACGATAAGTATTCATCTTTTACAATATTTTTTTTTATTAAATTTAAATCATTCATTTGTTTTGGAGAAGCTCCACAAAGATAACATTTCATTGATGATTTAGTATTTGTCATTATGTTACAGATCTTCTTTTTGATCATAGTAAATAAAAGCGTATGCTTCATTGAAATTCCTTCTTCAGAGACAAATGGTATCAAAGAAGAAATTTTTTCCTTGATTCTCTCAACGATAGTTTTCACTTTAGCTGTCTCTTCTTTTACAAATTTAAATTCGATCGGTCTACAGAAACGAGTTGAGGAAGGGGAATCGTTTTACCACAATACTTCGCCGTTTTCGTTAGAATAAATTTTTATTGATACAAAACTGCATAAGATGCTAGAATCATCATGCAAAGGAGAATCAAAATTTAATTTGTAACGCGATTGATCGGAAGCACCATCACACCCCCATTTAGATATCATCGTTAAATTTGCAGGTACACTTAAATGAGAACGAAGCAGTTTTACGAATCTAAATGCAGTGTGATTTAAAAGACTTTGTAGAGAGACTTTAACACCTATTTCAGAAATTTCTATTGATTCTCGCTGTGGGAGGCAATCTTTTTTCGCTAATTAAATTTGATTATAACTAGGTAATACTCTAAATTTAAATTTTGTGACGTCACAAATAATATTGTACTGACTGTGTGTTAATTTTGCAGAAATGAAAGTACTTAATGCAGTTTCTTTATTAATCAAATCAGTTCCACTTTTGATTTTTTCACAGATTTGTTTGATTTTTTTTACATGTTGTGGATGTCTCTGGATAAAATCATATATAAATAACGCGTCATCAAATTTAAAATTTTTTTGAACAATAAAGTCGACTATTTTTGGATTATTCCGTACTTCTTCAGTTTTTTTTCTTTTATATTGTTCGGAGAATCTTCGAAATTCTTTGATCTATTAGGAGGAATACGTGAAAAAGTAGGAATTAAATTCTGTATTTCGTTCAGAAAAGAAAATTCGCAATCTAACCAATTCTTATTCTTTGTAATGAATTTATTGTAATCGTAACGACTAGATAACCATTTTGATTTCAAGGTTTTCGTGAAATTCGAAATTTTTCGTTTTAATGCTTCCGATACGCATTTGGATAACTCAGTGTTAAAAGATGTTGTTATTTTGCTTGCTAAAGCCTCGAAATCTGATAAATCCAGATGGTTTTCACGCAAATAATTGAAAAGGTCACGATTTGTTCGAAAATTTTCCATTTTAGGAGAAATAATATTTATTTCTTCAAAAGCGCTGTTTTAAGTACCTTCGGTAACTCCCGCACTCGGAATCAAAACAGTTCAGCCGCTCAGGCATCAAGAAGTGAGAGTAACAAATGAGCAGACTCACAGACAACGCGCGATCACAGACCCAGTGCGTTTTTTGTCTTTTTCTAGCCGAGCATTATTTCCACTCCTCAAAAATCTGGGGATTACTCAGTCTAGAGGTCCTTTGTCTATGGCCGGTTACAAACAATTGGTGGCGCGAAATGTCACGACCATGTGACGTTTAAAATGTGTGTGTGTGTGTGTGTGTGTGTGCGCGTGCGCGCGTGCGTGCGTGCGTGCGTGTGCGTATACGTATGCATGTGCATGTGCATATGCATATGCGTGTGCGTGTTCGTGTGTGCGTATTCATAGTATTATATGTGTTAGTTCACAAATTACTGATTCGTGAAAACGAATTATTGGAATATGGCTGAGAGACTGGCTAAGTGAAAAATGTTCGACCAAATTGAGTGAACTTTGATGTCCATTTTTCCATGAAAGGGGGACGAATGGGGATATTAACCAAACAAGTAAAGAAACTAGATACTTTGCTCTATCAAATAGTATAAAATTCTTCTCATTCCATCCCATCCCAAAAACTTTATTTATTTTTAAATATTGAAGAAAGAATTTTTTTTATCTATCGAATGTTATATATATTTAGTAATATATAATAGTACTCAAATGATATAAAACTAAGATAAGTATATTTTTAGAGCCCCAATAAACAAATTCTAATAAACATTTAAGTAATATTGACAGTTATGTTTTCTGTAGAGGGTTTAGAAAGTAATCTATTGAATTACTAGAATTCTAATATTAACAAAAATGTCACACTTTATCGGATTATTTTAAAGAAAAAAGAAAGTGTAAATTAATTATAAATATATTTATTTATAGTTCATGATATATATTCATTGATATATATTAACGAAAAAAACAATCAAAATTCTAATTTATGCATCTTTAATTTTGTGTCCAATATCTGGTTTTTAATGTATTTGCCCCATTGTGCGCTGTAGTGGGCGATTTAACCTTTGCCATTCGCGTCTTCTCAGGGAGCCTCTGTTTCTTCCCCGAAAGGTTTTTCCTGCTTTCCTTTTGGGAAGGAGGGGGGTTTACTCTCTTCTTCCTCCCAAGGGACGAGGGAACAGCAGAGGTAGAGGAAGATCCCCTGTTTGCCTCAGCAGTGTTGCTTCGCCCCGTAGTGGCTTTCTTGGCCGCCTTCTTTTTGACCACCTTAAAGACTACCACATTCCAGAGTTGCTCCAAAGGACCCGTCGTGCCCGCAGCGCGAGAGGTGGTTGCTGCCTGTGGAGGACGAGGCGGCATTTCGCGGGAGGTCCTGCCAAGACCCTTGCGGCGTTGAGCAACGGCTCTTCCCCGGGCGTCACCAATATTCCGAGAAGAAGCGGAGGTTGTACGACCTCCGGTCGTCCGACGGCTCCCAGGGAGAATCCCCATCTCTTCTAAGATGGAGGAGAGAATCCTGGCCAGGATAGCCTGTATCCTTCCCTCCATTGCTCTTCTCCCGTTTTAGTGGGAGAGACTGGCTTTTTGGCAGCATTGGGCTTTGGCACTCCTTTAGAAAACGTGTCCGGCGTTACTATTTTGTCCGCCGCATCAGAAAGGAGGTTCAGCTGTCGCTGAACCCCTTTGAGCGGCGGCGCAAAAATAGGGAGGTATAACTCCTCGAGGGTTGGTCTCGCCTTTTTTTTTGTTCTTCTTTCTCCCTTTGGGCTTTGATCCCAAAGGGGAAAATTTGTCGGGGTCGGGCAGGACACAATGGGGTGCCCCTGCATCTATTTCTGCCCGTCCACGGATAGCTTCCGAGGTCGCCCAGTCTATGGTCCCCGACCATTCGAGACCGACGGAGACCATGCTCTCTCCATCTTCGGTCCCGACAGAAGGGGGGTCCATATTGGTCCCGAAAGGCAGCTGTTCCGCACGGCGACCTACCTCAAGAAGGGCGTTTTTTGCCCTGAGCTTTCGACTTTCCCCTCAAGCTTTCTTTTCTCCTCCAGCCAGCTCCCTTTGGCCTTCTCCAAAGCAGAGGAATGGTTCTTATCGGCCTCTATCGCCGGCTCGCCCTCCTTTCGCCCTATAATGGAGACGAGCCTGGCGGTAAACTCGATAAAGGCCTTCCACAGGTCCCGCCTTATGGAACCCTGTATGTTTGTGGACCGTTCCACAGATTTGCCAGACCATGTGTCACAGTTGTTGCCACTGCTGCCATGGATTGGCTATCATATTCGAACTTGCACGCTGACCTTCTTAACCGAGACAGACGTAGGAATGACCTCAGGATCCAAGATGGCTTTGTGGTCTCTCTTTAATTGTCTTGCCTTGTCCTCCTTAGCTCCTTAGCACGGCGGGCCATGGCCTCCGCCGTGAATTGCCCCTTATGTGAGGGGTCGATCGCCGGTCTTTCCCGGCTTTTACAGGGCGGCTCCTCCTCAGAGTCCGACGAGAACACATATTTCTTAGAGCTCCCGTCAGTTCTCCGGTGCAGTCTCTTATTTTTGCTTTTGTCCCTTCCCTCTCCATCCGAGGACAAAGGAACAACAGAGGCTGAGGATGTGGCTCTGGATGAGTTTTGAGACTTGAGCTCTGATCCGCCCGCCTGTGCCATGGGCTTTTTCTTCGTAAAAGCTAGTCCCGGCTTACTAGAGCCAGGGCCAACTGCATCTCCAACGTCGCAACCGCAAAGGGCGGCGATCACTTCGTTATCATTGAAATTATTAGTCATTTTGAAAAAATTCCACTCACCGTGACGGCTCCGCCGATCGGCGTATCTTCCATACCCTCCAAGGAAGGTGTGCCTCGGATACTTCCGGGGGGTCAGCATATGACGCGGGTACCGGGAATGTAACATTCGGTGCGCAGGCCATCAGCCCCTTACTCTCCCGTACAAAGGAGCCATCAAGAGCTTGCCCCGTCCGGGCTTTCGGGGGTCCCCCACCTTCAACAGTTGGGGCACCGTCACGGGTGGCGCCACCAAAAGGGCCCCACGGACGGGTTGGGTAACGGAGGCGGCACCGCCGTGGCAACCGGCACGTTCGTCCAGGGTAAAATAATCTCCTGGAGGGACCAGAACACCGGCCCGGCACCCGCTTTGGAAGGGACACCGTCGCGGAGTGCTAGGCTAGACCGACACCGCCCCGGGCCCTGCCTCGAAATACGTCCGAGCGGCCCCAGGGCCAGTCCAACCCGCGATCTCGAGGAGGGTTTTCCGTGAGACGGGCGCTGGATTGTCCTCCATCGCTCTGACCCTGCCCTCGGGCGGCTCGGAGACGGCCCAGCCCATTGGGTCCGGTAAACCGGGATACCAGCATCCGTTATGCTGGCGCGAGAAACAGCGCGGCGCTCCGTTCCGGGACGAGTCCCTTCACAGAAACGCTTGCCATCCCACGCGAACGCCCCCAGCCCTGCTTCGGAAACGTTTGAACGCCCGTGGGCAGTCCCGGCCCGATGCATCGGGGAGAGTTTCCCGCGGTGCACGCACCGAGACATCCCACTCCGTTCCGACCCTGCCCCGGAATAAGTATTAGATGCGCAACTAAGTTCTCGCTGTTTTTTTTATAAAAATGCAACTTTATTGTGAAAAAATGGTTACAAAGGAATCATTCAAAGTATTGTCTATTGCTAGCTACAATTTTTGCCCATCTTTCTGGCAGAGTTCAAATACCGTTATGATAAAAGTGTTTGTTTTTTAAGGCTATCTACGAGTCAAGCTATTTTTTTATGTTTTCATATGAGCAAAACTGCTGATCAGCCAGACGATGTGCCATCAAACGGAACAAGTAATAATCGGACGGCGCAATATCTGGGGAATATGGCGGGTGGGGTAGGACTTCCCATTTGAGCGTTTCCACATAGGATTTGGCAACATGAGGCTGAACGTTGTCATGCAGTAGAATCACTTTGTCGTGCCTCTGCTCGTATTGTGGCCGTTTTTTGCGCAGTGCTCGGTTCAGTCGCATCAATTAAAGTTGATACCGTCCCCCAGTGATTGTTTTGTTTGGTTTCAACAGCTCGTAATACATAACGTCGACCTGGTTTTACCAAATACACAGCATAACCTTTGCAGCGTGGATATTTGGCCGAGCCGACGACGTAAAAGCATGACCGGGCAGTCCCCATGACTTTCTTTTCTTTGGATTACTGTAATGAATCCATTTTTTATCACCCGTTACGATGCAATGAAGAAAATCTTTCCTTTTTTGCTGCTGGAGCAGTTGTTCACAAGTGAAAAAACGACGCTCAACGTCCCTTGGATTTAAATCATAAGGAACCCAAGTTCCTTGCTTTTGAATCATTCCCAACGCATGCAATTGCTTGGAAATGGCTTGGCGGTTAACTCCTAATGCTGAAGCAAGCTGTTCTTGCGTTTGGCACGGATCCTCATCGAGTAGTGCCTCCAATTCAGCGTCTTTGAATGTTTTTGTCTTTCCTTCACGGACGGTCGTCAACATCAAATCACCGTTTTTAAAGCGACGGAACCAATCACGGCACGTTGTTTCAGTTAGACCAGCATCTTCGCAAACTGTTTGGAGCTCTTAATGTGTTTCAGCCGCCGTTTTCTTTGAATAAAATAAGAAAATTAACACTTCTTGCAAATGACGATTGTTTGGCACAAAATCAGACATTTGTACACAATCAAAAGTATATGACGCCAAAACAAAATCATTAACGTGTCAACGCGGTTTGTTTACCATATGTCTAAGCTTGGTTGATGACGTTTTGGATATGTCTAAATCGACCAGCACTTACTGCTGAAGCCATCTATTGACAAACAGCGGGAACTTAGTTCCGCACCTAATACGAGCGACTCGGAAACGGCCCAGCCCGATAGGTTTGGTAGTACCGAGGTCTCTTCGGCCTGTCTTATTTTTTTTAAGAACCAGCTCCCTTCATACCAGGACGCGAGCCGTGAGAACGACCCCGTCCCCAGACATAGGGATCACTGGCCTCTCCGCCTCATGTGCCCGCCGCGCCAAAAGGCACCTTGGGCATCACATTTGCCTTCTGAAAAAGACAAATGCCTTCCCGGTGACCTGTTAGATCCTCGATCTCTCATCGCCCAAGGGCGACTCGAGGAAGAGGGAGCCCCCTCACCACAACAAGGTGGGTCACCATCGAGGGGGTTTGTAGCCACCCTATAATATCGCTAATTTATCTAAAACTCAGATTTAAATATCTTTACTGACTTAAAAGTTTAATTGAAATTTTCAAATGTTTTCGGTACTATAAAAAAGTCAGAAAAATTGAAATATAATTTTTAAAACTTTTAAAATTTAGTTTTACTGTTATAAAAATCTTATCTTTTTGTATTTATTTCTGAACATATCATGTTCATTAATTGGGGGACAAATTACTCTTTAAAATTAACTGCGTATATATAAAGCGTTAAAAACATGAAGACTATAAACGTGTTATCTTATTTGATAAAATTTTGATTAGCTCTGATCAATAAACGTTCCTCCAGGATTGCTTCATCGATATTTATTATTAGTGGGGATGGTACAATTTTTAATCGGAAAAATTGCTTTTTGACACTCATTTGCGTGGCTAACGCCATCATTAATTTGTACAATTCTGGTTAAGTCATACTTTTATTTATTATTAAAATTTTACAATATTTAAGAAAATCCGAATCGAAAATCGAACCAAAAATTAGACCAAAAAAACCAGAAAAATATTTTCAGTCCAGTTACAGTTCTTGTCTATTATCTTGTACAATATTTTGATTTCGGTTTTGGTCCGGCTAAAATAACGATTACGATTAATTTTAAATTCTTTAATTTTTTAAAAATAACATTTTATATTAAATAATTAAAAATAATGTAAAAATTGTATACAAGGTGATTTAAAACATCCATTTGTTCTTAAAGTGTCGTATAGCTACGTCAATTCTGAGACGATGTTTTTTTTAGCAAAATTGTGTGTAATGTCTAGTTTTTAAACTAGAAACAAAAATAGTTGGCGAATGACAGGCTGCATACGGATATTAGGCAGGGGCCGCGCAGGATGGTGCTCCTGCCGAAAGAGGACAAACTCCCAGAGTTTCTCTCGGCATATTGCTCCATCTGTCTGCTCGACGAGGAGGACAAATGGTTAAAGAGGATTCTAGCCGCCCGACTCCGAGAGCACCTGTCCCAGGAGGGCTCCGATCTGGCGGACTGTCAATACGGGTTCCGGAAGAGTAGATCCACGGACGCCATCTGTGTGCGGGCCCTTTTGGACGAGCCCGTCTCCCGCGGGAGGGTGGTGGTGGCGGTGTCACTCGAAATAGCACATGCGTTCAGCATTTTTCCATGGGAGTGCATACCCCTTGCACTCCGATATCATCGGGTGCTGGCGTACCTCAGAGCAATAATCGGGGATAGACAGGATCCGATAGCGCACGATGCGATAGCCCACCAACCAATCATCTTGACTTATCTAACTCAACCGACAGAAAAACTCTAAGCATCGGCCGCTGTGAGTAGTGGTGTGCTATCAGGATCCGCCCATCGGGGACTACCTTCGGGACAGGGACATAAGTTACCCGGGGCGATATGGGGAGATCCAACAAGCGGGGAAGATCCATTGCAGGGTTCTGCAGGGATCGGTCCTGGAACCACTCTTATGGGACCTTGGATACGATTGAATCCTCCAGGGTGCCCTCCCCCAAGGGCTGGGAGTAGTATGTTACGCCGACGACACGCTGGCCTGTGAGCGAGGCTGGGGGAGTACCATTCAGCTGACGAAGACTGGGATGGCACACCTAGTGGGAAGAATTAGGACGCTCGGCCTGGAAGTGGCTCTCCAAAAAACCGAGGCAGTCTGGTTTGCCAGGTGAGGAGGTCTTGTGGGGCCTAATTAGCCGTGGAGGGAGTCTGAGTGAAAATCGGGATCTGGATAAAATATCTGGGTCTTGTCCTTGATTGCCATTAGACGTTTGAGCCACATTTTCTGCACTTTGTTCCTCGAATGTAGGTGGTAGCCTCCAGTTTGAGGAAGTTTATGCCCAACCTCGGGGGGCCTGGAGGAAGGGCTCGCCGCCTATATCTGGGGGTGGTTCAATCCATCGTGATGTATGGTACCCCCGTGTGGTATCCAAACATAAAAATCAACCGCCGCATCAAAACACTCCTCCTCGTGCAGCGGAGGCTGGCCGTTTGGGTCGCACGGGGGTACAAAAACCACCTTCTACAATGCAGCGACCGTTGTGGTGAAGATGTTGCCGTGGGATCTCGCGGCGCGCCTGTACGCGGAAACGTAAACAGAAAGGATTGCGCGCCGGAAAACCCCGCGGCGATTTTTTGGACGTGTGAGACGCAGGAGGTGTGGCGGCTTTGCGCGAGGAGTCGGACTGTCAAAGAGGGGGGGGGGAGCACCTTGCCAACGTCAGATGGAGCGCTTGCACTGTCAAAGCCATCCGCCCGGTCCTAGCGGATTGGGTGGAGCGGCGACGTTTTGGAATCTTTTCTTATAGGTTGGTGCAGGTGCTTACCGGGTTGCACGAAAAGGTTGGGCGGGAGGTCACCACAAAGTGCCAGCATTGCCCAGAAGCAAGGGACACGGCGCAACATTCCTTGGAGGTATGCCCGGCTTGGGGTGATAAGCGCCGTGCCCTCGCCGACAAGATAGGGGCCGGCCTCGACCTTCCCACGATGGTGGGGCGGATGCTCGCCAGTGCTGATGAATGAGCGGCGGTGGCCTCCTTCTGCGACGTAGTTGTTGCAGAAGGAGGCGGCAGAGCGGGCGCGGGAAGAGGCTCCCGACGCGCCGCCAAAAAGGAGGAGAAAGGGGGAGGGAAGGCGCAGAAGGTTCCTGCAGCAACATCAGCAGGGACCACCTCCTCCTCCTTAATGATGATATCGCGATCAGTTGGAGGGGAGAGGGTGAGTTTGTTGCCCTCTCCCTTCCCGATACAAGAGATCGCCGGTGTCCTGGTGGTGACGGATCTGGCATCGCCAGAGACAGATCACTGGCGCGGCTACATTTCCCTCCTTCTCTCTTCCTCAGGGAAGGAAAAAGGGAGGATAGCCGGGAAGAAACAGTGGGGAGGGGGGACCCTTGCAGCGCCGGCTAGACCGAACAGAGGGCCCTACTCTCTCCACTGTTGAGGAGGTACGCCTCGGGCAGAATCAGCGGCGGGGTAGTTGCCCGGCTGACCCATCTCGAGGCTTGGGATGCGGGAGTGCGTACCTAGGGCTCTCTTCCACGGGGTTCCGACGCACACCCGGCATCCTGGTTCGGGCAGCTGGAGCTCGATTTCGGTCGAGTTCCGGCCGCTAATTCCGGGGGGGGGGGGTTCCTGTTCTCGGGCGGGGACCCGTTTGGGCTAAGATGGATCGCGATGCATGCTAGTTCGATCCCGATTGTCCCGAGCTCAGACGCCGGAAAAAGGATTTTAGTGAGTATGCCGCCTACTAGCTAGGTCGGCGAGTCTCACATACCCCGCGTTCCTGTCCCCACAGAACCGGGGACCCATAAAGGCGTTTCCCAACTAAAAAAAAAAGAAAAGGTGCTTACCGGGTATGGCTGCTTTGCTAAGTACCTACATAGAATATGCCGTGAATTCACCAGTATGTGCCATCACTGTGGGGCGCAGAGGGACACGGCGGACCATACTCTGATAGAGTGTCCAGCCTGAGAAGATGTCCGCCGAGATCTCCTCTGTGCCCTGGGGAGAGGGCGGAAGAAGAAGAAGAGTTCTTCCTGGAGAGCATGGTCCATGCAGGTCATGCTTGCCGCGGGGGAAGAAACCTGGGACGCGGCGCTCTCCTTCTGCAAGGACGTCATTTTGCGGAAAGAGAGCGCGGAAAGAGAGAGAAAGAATGATCCTGAAGCGGATCTAATTAAAAGAAGGAGGAGAGGGCGACAAATTCGGGCGTACGCCTGGACCCCATAACTCTTCGAGCTCTGAGCTGGGGGGAAGTTTTGTGGGTGCGGGGACAGCGCTTTGCTTCATTGCTGTGACGTCCTTCGCGTTTACCCTTCCCCTGGGACTGCTGGCTTGCAAGGGGCAGTCATGGAGTCGGCTGTTCCCATTGCACGCAATTTGCGTGGAGTGGGGGCCGTTGAGTGATAATCCCGCAACGGCCTCCGAGGGATAGTGATACCCCTTACAAGAAGGCTCCTTTCTCCCTTTTGGAGGAGAGGGGCAGTAGATCAGGGGGCGCCCGTTGGTTGAAATGTATGCGATCCTGGGGCGCTCCCCACATCACTTTGATAGGAGGACCATTATGGGGTTTTAGCCGGTAGGAGTCCGGCATAACCGCCCCCCTCCTCCTCGAGAGGGGGAGAGGGGTATCCATGAGGATTTTCCCATGGTAAAAAAAAGGCAAAGGCGGCGCGGTCACCGCCCGATGCGGGCGCTTACATCGAGTACTAATAGCAAATAGCTTGTAACAAACCTTCTTGTTATTACCCCCTGGACCGTCAATCGTCCCACGCTCTCCGGCCAAACATCCGCTGGACAGCAGCGAAAGGCGCAACGCACCGATAATACTTTTCACGTTCACACGCGTTTAAACAAAAGATCCGTGCAACGGCAATCTTGGGGTGCACGCGCAGTTATCGCCGATCTAGCGAGCACGCCGCTTCTCTATGCCCGATCTCGAAAGGCAGGAATGCCCTGACTCCGCTGAGCCTCCGACTGTTCCCCGAGCATCCTCCTACCACCGAGTTCGGGTATATAAGCCACGAAAACGCGCATCTCGTGGCTGTTTTCTTTCTCCAAACCTATTCCGAGAAGAAGCTATCCAGGTCTCGAAAAGGAGTCAAGCACCTGCCTTCCGCGGAGTACTTTTTGCCAACGACCGTTTCTATCCCGTTTCTTTGAGTATCGCGGGCTCAAGTAAACTTGAGGTCCGGCAAGTGATATCGCTTACTCGATAAATCCAGCTCCAATTTCTGCTCTCGGCAACACTCTACGACCAGGGGTGCGGAATTCCGCACCTCTACCAAGTGCTCTTGGCGTGAACATTGCCACCCGCCAGAAATTATCATCATTATTAACCGCCACGTGTCACTCCCGTTTTGCGATCAGGCCTGATCTTGCGACGCGATACCGCCGTACCCTCGCGGCCGTCCGGCTTGCAAGCGCGTGAGACATCGTAAACAGCGTGAGACTATTTATAGCCTCACAACTGATCGTTGAATAACGCAAATACGCGGTACACGCGCATGACGCCGCTAGACCATGCTGTAGGCACCTATCTTTGTAAATAGTTCTGGATTTAATCTTTGATTGTCTGTACATAATTTCGCAAATTGCTCGTCCGTTTTCCGTTTGTTATAGCGTCTGCCTTCTGACACAAGTTTTGTTACTTTCTTTTATGTTAAATTATTGGCCGTCATATCACTTATTTTTTTGTATCACGTTAGCTTTACAAGAAACCTTGTACATATATTTTTAAGACAGGATTCGATAGCGCACGGTGCGATAGCCCACGTCCCGATAGCACACGTCAAATTTAAAATAATTCCCGATAACCCACGTCTCTTTAGTACACATCCCAATAACGCACAAAGTAAAATACGCACCTGCCCGATCACACACGTTTCGATAGCACACGTCAAATTTAAAATTCCCAATAATTCACGTATCTTTAGCATACGTGCCGATAACCCACGAAGAAAAATGCACGACTGGTCAAACGCACGTCTTGATAGCATGCGTTTCTATAGCCCACGTCTCATTAACGCACGTCTTGATAGCCCACGTCTCTATAGCGCACGTCTCGATATCCCACGTCTCTATAGCGCACGTCTCGATAACCCACGTCACTATAGCGCACGTCTCGACAGTCCACGTCTTTATAGCGCACGTTTCGATAGCCCACGTCTCTATAGCGCACGCCTTGATAGCCTACGTCTTTATAGCGCACGTCTTGATAGCCTACGTCTTGATAGCCCACGTCTCTTTAGCGCATTTTTTACTTCATGGGTTATTAAGACGTGCGCTAAAGAGGCGTGGGCTATCGAGACGTGCGCTATAGAGACGTGAGCTATCGAGACGTGCGCTATAGAGACGTAGGCTATCGAGACGTGTGCTATAGAGACGTGTGCTATAGAGACGTGCGCTATAGAGATGTGAGCTATCGAGACGTGCGCTATAGAGACGTGGGCTATCGAGACGTGCGTTATCGACCAGTCGTACGTTTTTCTTTGTGTGTTATCGGCACGTGTTCTAAAGATACGTGGGTTATCTGGAATTATTTTAAATTTAACGTGTGCTATCGGGACGTGGGCTATCACATTGTGCGCTATCAGAATCCGCCCATATTTTTACCTAAAATGAAGTTTAATCTTCAATTCTGTCCTTTGCGCTCTTGCCTCCGTTATTATCGCTCGTGCGCGAAACGGAATTGTTTCAAGCTGATTGCTCTTTAATGATAAACGGTCTGATTCTCATTTACATAAACCTTACACACGCACACTCACACGCACGCGCACGCATGCACGCACGCACGCACTCTCTCTCTCTCTCTCTCTCTCTCTCTCTCCACCATGTGTAAAGAAAGCAGCTGAGTTGAAAGCGTTCAAATAACTTCTCTTGCATGCTTGCTTGCTGGGGGTAAGGTTAACCTTAACCAGCGGCAGATGCTGCGCAATATAGTACCTTAGGGTCCTAGCCTCTCTCTGCCGAGGATCGTGGTACGGGGTGATGAGCCCCAACCTACCTCGAGGTGCCTCTGTCTCGCAGAACACCACGGATCTAGACCAGAAAAGGTCGAGAAACCATCCCCCGCTCCAAGCTGTCGTGTCGTGGGTAATGAGTACTGCACCGGGGATTACGACGCCGGTGTTGTGATTTCCTCTTGTAGGACCACATCCGTCATACCACCCACTGCTGTCTGTGGTCACGTCTCGCGGGCAGTAGGGAGAGGTTCTTAGCTTCAACGCTCGGACCTAGAGGAGACTACCTCTCTAAAAAACCCCAAACCTGTGGTGGAACAGCATGTGCCCATGGTTACATGACCGAGGGGGTGCTTGGACGCTAGCATGCGGACTCTGGAGACTAGGGGACCTCCAGTTTTAAAACTCCCTTACTGCGGCATGTGGGGCTCTGCCGTGGTAAACCATCCCTTCCCTAGCTTCTCGTAGGACCAAAAATGGAATCTGAGTACAACAACAAAGAAGGGGATGCCACTCCGAGTGCATCAACTGAGATGGAGGTAGAAGAGGCAGCGACTGCCCCCACGACCATCCTAGAAGGCAGCAACAGCGTGGAGGACACCGCTCAGCTCTAGGAGTCAGTCGAACGACTCAAGCTGCGTGATAAACGCCTCAGCGGGGCTGCGCGAAAGAGGCTAAGATAGCTTCTGAAGCAGGGGATCCCTGAGGCTCAGGCCAGGATTCAAGCCGTCCAGCCAATTAATCCGGAGGGTAAGGGCTCCAAACGGACCCAATCCGACGGTTCAACGCCTGAAGCTGCTTCTAAGAAGAGGCCGAAACCTACGGGTGTCGAAACGCCCCGGGACACCTCAACGGCTCCAAAGGCTACAGCCCCTATCAGCTTCAAACAGGCGGTAGAGGGCAAAAAAGTGGAGATCCTCCATCAAGGCTACCCTGTGGGAGTGCCAAATGAAGGCCATTCAGGAGGCTATCCTCCAGAAAATTGTGGATCAGGAAGAAGGCTCTGTGAAGCCTAAATTCCTGGGCTCCACCTATAAGGCCGGTTAGATGATCCTCAACTGTGCGGACGAAGCCACTGCCAAGTGGCTGTCGGAAAACGCGGGCACCCTCTCTTCATGGGAGGGAGCCAAACTAAAGGCTGTTGAGGAAAAAGACCTGCCCAAGGCCATCATCGTCAACGCCTTCTTCCTAGACAGCGCGGAAGACAAGAGCGAGAGGATCCTCAAGCTCATTAAGAGCCAGAACGAAGCCTGAGCACTACTGACTGGAGAATCCTGAGAAGGACGCAGGAGGGATCTACCGTACATTTCACGATGTCGATAGATGGCCCCTCCCATGAAACCCTAAAGAAAAATGGCTACAAAGCCAGTTTCAAATTTGGTCAGTGTTCGCGACTGCACGTTGCCGAGAGAACGTGCGCGAACTTGAGTTTGCCGGGCGAGCTCGAGTGAGCGCGAGTGAGGCGCGTAAGTTAAGTACTGCGCAGCTGGCTGTTGTCCTGCCGCTGAGCGCGACAGCGTTCGAGTGAGCCGAGAGGCGCGACGAGGATCGACCGCGATCAGCTGCTCCGCGAGCGTGCGGGATTTAAAGGCGCGAGGATGGAGATTGAAAGAACGACTCAATAGGTCCGCTGCCCAAATTTCGCGAAACACCTTTATTTGTTAAATTGTCTCACTGGCGTTAACAAATTTGTCTGCAGCTTTCATACACAAGTTCCGACCAGCGTCGGTCAGTAATCTATCAGTTTTCAATCTCACGGTTGCGGCGCGATTTTAACGGCGATCGTTCTCGGTCGAATCACTCTGAGAGTCTGGTTGAGCGGCGAGATCTTCGGCAGAGCGACCGATCGACGGGAACAATTCGGGGGAAAGATCTTTCCGCGGGAAATCGTCTAATTGGCTGACTGGTCTAACAAGATGACCGTGGCCAGCGTCTTAGGAGAAGAATCTCAATATTTTGTCACGATCTTCCCGCCGAGTTGTCCCCGCTGTTAGCGCGTGATAGAGAACGGAGCGACCGAACACTCGACTCCGTATACACAAGCAAATAATAACAGCACCGAAGCTGGTCGAGATAATCGATGGTACACAAGAAATACTGAAAGTAACAGCTTGAATTTTGAAACTTAAATCTACAGGACGCAATAAAATTATACAAGATTGTTTGGTTGGTTTGATCGCGAACATACCGCCCGCCTCGGAACGCTAGTTTCGAAACGCAGGAGAGTGTATTACTCCGAGACAGAGAAAAAGAAAAAAGGGAAACCAAACATAATCGCGGTTAGCGCAGCACGACGAGATGCGTAACGGAAGCGATAGGCGAGGCGACCGATATGTCTCGCTAACTGAACTCATTGTTCGTCAGGTTCGGAATCTGCCGGATCGATTTCGACCGGCAAAACGCATATTTTAGATAGCGGTCGTTTATACTCAGCGGACGCCGTTTTGATTGTGACGACTCGAGTTAAGCCGTCGGAACCCGGATGACACTGACTCACGCGACCGAGCTCCCATTTGCATGGTGGGAGCAACGGGTTCCGAAGTAGTACCATTTGCCCGAGTTTAATGCCTGGGAGTTGAATGCGTCGCCACTTTGCTCGCTGCTGTAGAGTATTAATGTAGTCGCTCTGCCACAGCTTCCAGAATCGCTCTTTGAGCTGCTGAACGAGCTGCCAGCGAGTTAAGCGATTTTCATTAACCGACAACAACGATGGCTCTGGGCGCGAGGTGAGAGCGGCACCGATCAAAAAGTGCCCAGGCGTTAGCGGTTCGTAGTCATCGAGCGAGTCCGTGAGCGGAGCCAACGGACGGGAGTTTAAGCACGCCTCAACTCCGCAGAGGAGAGTCGACAACTCCTCAAAAGTAAGAGTGTGCGCTCCTACCACACGGCGGAGGTGGTGTTTTACACTCCGGACGCCTGCTTCCCACAGTCCTCCGAAATGGGGGGCTGCGGGAGGTATGAAATGCCAAGAGATGGAGTCTGAGGCGATTTTATTGAGGAAGGCGGGATCGCGAAGAGCGGCTCGAAATGAGGCGGTCATTTCGCGATCCGCGCCGACGAAGGTAGTCCCATTGTCTGAGTACATAGACTCTGGGAGCCCTCTGCGCGCAACAAATCGGGCGTACGCTCCTAAGAACGCCGGAGTCGAATAGCCGTCGATTAGATCGAGATGCACGGCGCGTGTCGCCATGCAGATAAAGACTGCAATATAGGCCTTATGCGATGTAACCCCGCGTCCCGACAGAGCGCGAACGGCGATCGGGCCGGCGTAGTCCAATCCGCAATGGAGAAACGCTCGCGCAGGGGGAGAGACGCGGACCGGAGGAAGGTTCCCCATGAGCTGTGCGGGCGATACGGCTCGCTCGCGAGCGCACGCGACGCATCGATGAAGGACCGATCGGACCACGCTCCGAGCGCGGACCACCCAGAATTCTCCTCGTAGCATGGAAAGCGTGAGCTGGATTCCGGCATGAAAATAACGCAGATGTACATTCTGAATAATGAGCCGAACCAGAGGATGAGAAGCTAAGAGAATCGGATGCTTCACGCGAGTCGGAACCGGTGCCTGACCCAACCGCCCGCCAACGCGAATTAATTGCTCCTTGTCGAGAAAGGGATGAAGGGGGAACTCGCTTTTCGTTGAGAGGGGGGCGCGGTTCGTCAGCGCGTTAAGCTCCCGCGGAAATAACTTGGCTTGAAGAGCCTTGAGCCAAAAGGTTTTTGCGCGACTGATTTCCGCCGCGGCCAAGGATGACGGGCTCTCTCTCATATCGACCGGAGGGGGATCGCGTCTACGAATTCGCGAAACGAAACGTAAAATGTACGCCGTTACGCGAAGAAGTTTCGGCCACGACGAGAACCGCGTCGCGAGATCCCACGGCTCGATCGGTCGAGCCAAGAGAACTTGTCGTTTCAGGGTCCGTTCCATGGAGGTCTCCGGATGCTTAACGAGATCCGGCCACTGCGAGCTGGGAAGCTTTAACCAGGGCGGACCGTGCCACCACAAGGGGTGAGACGCGAGCTGCCGCCCCGGAATCCCTCGCGATGCACAATCGGCCGGATTGTCGATTGTAGAGATGTGACGCCACGTCGCAGACGGAAGTCGAGTTTGGATCTCGGAAACGCGGTTGGAAACGAACGTTTTCCACTTAGACGGGTGTTGCGACACCCACGCGAGTACGACCGTGGAATCCGTCCAACAGTGACACGGCACATGCGAGAGTTGAAGCGACTCGACGACGAACTCCATGAGACGGGCAAGCAGAACGGCTGCCGCAAGCTCTAAGCGAGGGACACTCAACGATTTAATCGGGGCGACCCGCGCCTTCGCGACGAGCATCGCTGACGAGACCTCACCGTTCACCGACGCGAGTCGCTGGTAAATGACCGCGGCGTACGCGTAATTAGACGCGTCGGAGAACCCGTGCAACTCGCACGCCGGCGTGGCGGAGCCGCGTCGAGTCCACCGACTTAACTGAAGGCCGTCAAGCTCTAGCAACGACGATCGAATGATCTCCCACTGATCCACTAAGTCCGACGAGAGTGGCTCATCCCAATCAACGTGTAATTGCCATAGACGTTGCAGAAAGATTTTAGCTGAAATGGTAACCGGGGTGCTCCACCCTAATGGATCGAACACCTTGGCGATCGTCGAGAGAATCGATCGTTTTGTGATAGCGATCAGCGAGGGACAAGAGACTCGGAATTGAAAGACGTCCGCAGACGGAATCCAACAGATTCCAAGAACCTTTAGGTGCTCGTCTGGTTGCAGATCTCGGCTGCATGCGAGACCGTGATCCGTCTCATCGATGTCGCTGAGGAGAGCGACGGAGTTACTCGACCACTTGCGTAAAGCAAGTCGGCCACGCTCGAGAAGCGCGCATACTTGCTCTCGGATCCGACGGAGCGAGGGAATGTCGTCGGCTCCGAAGAGAACGTCGTCGACGTATATATTCTCCGTTAGCACGGAGATGGCTAACGGAAAAGCATGACCGTCATCATGAACAAGCTGGCGAAGCACGCGCAACGCCAAGAAGGGAGCCGAGGCGGTTCCATACGTCACCGTCAAGAGTTGATACTCTTGAATACTCTCTGTGTCGCGGTCAACCCAGAGAACACGCTGGTAATCAATGTCACGCGGGTCGACGCCAATTTGACGGTACATTTTTGCGACGTCCGCTGAGTACACGTACCGGAATTGACGCCAGCGAAGGATAACCGCGGCCAAGTCCGTCTGCAATTTCGGTCCGGCCAGTAAAAGATCGTTGAGCGATCTCGCATTCGTGGTAAGGCTGGACGCGTTGAACACGACTCTTAGGTGGGTCGTTGTGCTGCCTTCGCGAATAACCGGGTGGTGCGGAATGTAGACTGTCTGAGAAGATTCTGGGGTAGACGGAGCTCGGCGCATGTGTCCGAGCGCCTCGTATTCGGACATGAACTTCGAATACTCCGTTTCGAGCTCGATGTTCGTTTTGAATCGCCGAATCAGTCGTTTGAGACAGCGCTCAGCCACGTCGCGAGAGCTCCCGATGTCGATGGGAGGACCATGACGAAACGGAAGGCGGACGATATATCGTCCGTCCACGTCGCGCGAATGAGTCGCCACGAAATGGTCCTCGCATCGCTGTTCCTCGGGACTGAGAACGACTCGACGAGGAATTTCTTCTATTTCCCAGAATCTTCTCAGTTCTTTGTCTAGAGAGAGCGACGCGGAATTGGAACACTGCTGTGTCGTGAGTGCTTGACTATTCGGACGCTGAACAGGTGTAGGGCCAGATACCACCCACCCAAAAATCGTGTTCTGAGCGAAGGGTTGCCCGCTAGCACCTCTTCGAATACCGTCGCGAAAGATCTCACCACAGAGGTCGACTCCGATGAGGAGATCGCAGGGATCGGCGCTGCAGAGATTCGGATCCGCGAGAGCGAGATCGGCGAGATGAGCGAGATGAACCTGCGAGAGTTGGACCTGAGGAGAGTAACTCGTTACCGACGGGAGAATTGACGCCGCGACAGCGATAACCGGAGCGGTTCGGTTGACGGGCGCAATGAGAATGGAAGCTGCCCATCGGCAAACGCCTGCATCGAGGCCTCCGATCGCTGAGAGTGCGAACGGCAGCTGGGCATGACGCAGTTTTAGAGTTCGCGCGAGACGAGATGTAATAAAGGTGATTTCGGAGCCCTGGTCAAGCAGGGCTCGTACATGAGTACACCGACCGATAGGAGAAGAGACCGTAACGCGAGCCGTCGCGAGAAGCACAGCGGGCCTTGAGGGCAACGCGATGGCCGCACGGAGAGACACGGCACTGCGCGTCTCCGACGGATCCGATGGTCAAGACGGCGTAGACGATGTCGACGCGCTAGCGGCCGTAGCGTTCGCGACCGTCGCGAGAGCAGTGGTCGCGGTAGCAGGCGAGCTCAAATCGACATGGAGCGTCGAATGATGTTTCTGCTGACAGGTCCGACACGAGAATTTGCTCGGACAAGCTGCCAGATCATGTTTTGAGCTGAGACAGTTAATGCAGCGCTTGTTCTGCCTGACGAGCTCCATGCGTTGATGTGAGCTCGCCTGAATGAATTTTGGACATTTGTTAATAAAGTGAGAGGCACGGCAGATCGGACACGACACCGGAGAGGCCGTGGCAGCGTTGACGCTCGAAGACCTTCCGTTTGCTGGACGCGAGGACTTGGCCGGGTTATGCGGAGTGAGTTCCTCCAGCGCTCGAGCTCGCGCCGCGAGAAAGCGATCTAGATCGTCATATGACGGAATGTGGTTGTCGTCACTACTTTTTAGTCTCCACGCCTTACGAGTGGCGTAGTCGAGCTTTTGAACGACGAGACTGCTCAAAATATCGCTCAAGATATCGTCGGAGGTCCGATTTAAACCTTGCAACGACGCGATTGCGCGATTCGCTTTGTCACGCAACTCCGTGAGCTCGAGTGCCGATTCGCGCGGAACGCTAGGCAGATTGCACAGCGCTGAGACATGCACGTCGATAAGGCGCCGTTTATTGTCGTACCGCGAAACTAAAATCTGCCACGCGATGTGAAAGTTATCCGCGGTGAATGGGACAGTTTTGATCGCTTCGAGGGCACGCCCAGAAAGGCTCGACGACAGAAAGTGCATTCGAGCAAATGCAGATACGTCTTTATTATTAATGATTAGGGACGTGAAGCGATCGCGAAAACTTTCCCAATCTTCCGCTTTTCCGGAAAACGGCGGTATATTTATAGGCGGTAGATGCGACAACGACCGATCGACGGTCGAACAACACCGAGACGAATGACTTGCCAATGGTGTGGAGTTCAGTGGAAGAGGCTCCAATTCCTCCAGGCACTCCGTCATGTAGTCCAGAGCTTCTTGGAAGTGGTCCTCATGTCTCTCGAACTCCAGATCCTCGAAGTAGGGGATGTCCTTTCGCTTGTCCGGAGGAAATGCAGTCAGCAACGCGGCGTGGCCTTCCCCGCAGAGCGTCCAGTTGTCCTTTAAGGTGGCGATGCGAGAGCGAATCAATGCTGCCGAGTAATTGTTCTTGCCCACCTTCTTGAAGTTGGTTAGCGCTCGAGCCACCGAATGGAGATTCATCTGATGCTTGGCTGGCACCACGCTCATGGCTCCGACGAAAGAAAGTCGCTGGCGTTACGTTAACGGTTTTACGCGCACAGATACTCGATCCGGCTCGAAGGACCAAAATTATGTTCGCGACTGCACGTTGCCGAGAGAACGTGCGCGAACTTGAGTTTGCCGGGCGAGCTCGAGTGAGCGCGAGTGAGGCGCGTAAGTTAAGTACTGCGCAGCTGGCCGTTGTCCTGCCGCTGAGCGCGACAGCGTTCGAGTGAGCCGAGAGGCGCGACGAGGATCGACCGCGATCAGCTGCTCCGCGAGCGTGCGAGATTTAAAGGCGCGAGGATGGAGATTGAAAGAACGACTCAATAGGTCCGCTGCCCAAATTTCGCGAAACACCTTTATTTGTTAAATTGTCTCACTGGCGTTAACAAATTTGTCTGCAGCTTTCATACACAAGTTCCGACCAGCGTCGGTCAGTAATCTATCAGTTTTCAATCTCACGGTTGCGGCGCGATTTTAACGGCGATCGTTCTCGGTCGAATCACTCTGAGAGTCTGGTTGAGCGGCGAGATCTTCGGCAGAGCGACCGATCGACGGGAACAATTCGGGGGAAAGATCTTTCCGCGGGAAATCGTCTAATTGGCTGACTGGTCTAACAAGATGACCGTGGCCAGCGTCTTAGGAGAAGAATCTCAATATTTTGTCACGATCTTCCCGCCGAGTTGTCCCCGCTGTTAGCGCGTGATAGAGAACGGAGCGACCGAACACTCGACTCCGTATACACAAGTAAATAATAACAGCACCGAAGCTGGTCGAGATAATCGATGGTACATAAGAAATACTGAAAGTAACAGCTTGAATTTTGAAACTTAAATCTACAGGACGCAAAAAAAATATACAAGATTGTTTGGTTGGTTTGATCGCGAACAGTCAGGTAAGGATTAGACCGAAGAGCGCTGCAAAGCCTCCGGCTAACCCCCCGACCACTTCTAGAAAACCGAAGGGTGCTACCGCCCCCACGATCGTAGCTAGGAAATTGGACCAGAAGAGAGGAGCCGCAGCAGCCTCGAAGCAGTCTGACTTAACTCAGGATGGCGTCGGAAACCAGGGCGCTGGGAAAAAGATTACTGGGGCTAAAGGTGCCAAAGCACCTCCCCGTATCCCTCCCACGCCCGGTCAGGACCTCTAAACCGACGCCTTCAAGGTCCTGCAGATTAACCTGCAGCACAACAAGACGGCCTCCGACGTGCTGTGCAGGACTTTTGACAAGCTAATAGACATAGCTCTAATCCAAGAGCCCTATGTTTATGGAGGCCTAGTCCGCAGACTAACAACCAATGCAGGTAGGCTAGTTTATGGGAAAGGAATTGAGAGGCCAAGGACCGCAGTCCTCCTGAAAAAACACGTAAAATTCTTACCATTACCTCGATACTTGCAGGGATCTAGTGGCAGTACAGGTGATGCTACCCACGGATGGAGGATGACAAGAGGCGATAATAGCCTCGGCCTACTTCCCAGGGGATGCAGCTGAGAACCCACCACCAGAGGAGGTCAGAAACCTCATCCAATACTGCCGAGAAAGGAACAGAGGCCTCATCCTCGGCTGCGATGCAAACGCACACCACAAGGGGCAGCACCGATATCAACGATAGAGGTGAGTGTCTATTTGAGTACCTGTGCCAAACCAATCTAGATATAATCAATAGGGGAAAAGGATCAATAGGGGAAAAGGAACCCACTTTCACAAGAGCCAGGCAGGAGGTGCTTGACCTCACGCTGGCCACTCCCTTGCTTGGCTCCAAGATTGTCAACTGGCACGTATCCCGGGAAGCTTCGCTCTCCAATCGACATATAGTCTTCGATCTGGGGGTGAGGGGCCCTGTGGAGGAATTAATAAGAATCCCTAAGCTCACGGATTGGACGCTCTACCAGGAGCTCCTGAGGGGAGAATTAGAGGATTCCAAAGTAGCCATAACAGGCATAGAGGATCTGAACAGTGCCTCAACCGACCTGCATAACACTATTCATAGGGCCTACAAAAGTTGCTGCCCTACTAAACACATAAAGTCCTCCTCCAATACATCATGGTGGAATCAAGGCCTGGAGGAGTTGCGCTCTTCGGCCAGAAAGCTCTTTAATAGGGCCAAGAAGACCAAATGTCAAGAAGATTGAGATCGGTATAGGAAGACTCTTACCGATTACAATAAAGAACTGAGGAGGTCTAAAAGGAAATCATGGAGGAGCTTCTATGAAAACATTTGCGACTTCCCTGTTGCGGCTCGCCTACAAAGAGTAATGGCGAAAGACCACTCCAACCAAATCGGCCATCTGCTCAGGGCAAATGGCGAATACATAGATGACGCTGGGGAAATGCTAAGGCTTTTGCTAAGCACTCACTTTCCTGGCTCTCTTTTTGTCGAGGACAAATCGAAAAGAGAGGAGGGGACCTCGCTGCCCCATCACCCCCAACTCCGCAGACTCAAAGGACTTGCCAATCACATCTTTGTGCCCAACAGGGTAAAATGGGCAATCTCATCCTTTAAACCATACAAATCTCCGGGCGGCGATGGAATCTTTCCGGCCCTACTTCAAAAGGGCCTGGTCTATCTGCTGCCGCACATCACTAATTTGTACAAACACAGCTTTATGCTGGGGTGTATCCCTGAGCAGTGGAGGCGGGCTAACGTGGTCTTTATGCCTAAAGGTGGAGGGCACTCCAGTGCCCAACCCAATTCATTCAGACCGATTAGCCTCACCTCCTTCATGCTAAAGAGCATGAAAAAGGTGCTGGACCAGTATCTCAGAAATGAGATGTTGCCACATGCACCTCTCCACAAAAATCAGCACGCTTACCAAAAGGCAAAATCCACCACCACTGCCTTGCATCGGCTAGTGAGCAGCATAAAAAGGACCCATGAGGCCAAAGAGATAGCCTTGTGTGCCTTCATGGACATAGAGGGAGCCTTCGACAACACATCATATGATTCTATTGAGAATGCGGCCAATGAAAAAGATTTCCACCCCGCTGTCACGACTTGGATCAAAGCTATGTTAAGTGAACAAAGGATCAAAGCCACTGTGGCTGGGGAGACCACAACCATCATCACGGCAAAGGGGTGCCCCTAAGGAAGGATATTGTCACCACTTTTCTGGTCGGTGGTTGTGGATGATCTCCTGAATACATTAACAGCAAACGGATACGAGGTGCAAGGCTATGCCGATGATATAGTGATCACCATCAGAGGTCGGATGGACGCCATCGTTTCACACAGTATGCAAAGAGCCCTGAACATCACGCAGCAGTGGTGTAGAAGTAAGGGACTACGCATCAACCCCGAGAAAACCACCATCGTGCCTTTTACCAGAAGAAGGAAGCTCCATCTCACAGCTGGCCGGCACAATGGTCGACTTCAGAACAGAAGTCAAATACCTTGGAGTCATCCTGGATCAAAAACTGACATGGAACTCCCACCTGAAAAAGGTGCAGTCCAAGGCTGCCCTAGCACTCCACACCTGCCGCAGACTCCTGGTTAGAAACTGGGGTCTTAGGCCAAAAATGATCCTCTGGTCATACATGGCCATTGTTAGACCCATGGTCACCTACGCAGCTGCGGTATGGTGGCCAAAAACTGAACAGAGGGCGGCGCAACTACAGCTGCAAAAGATTCAGAGGCTTGCATACCTCAGTGTCACCGAGGCCATGAGAACCTGCCCCACTGCAGCTTTAGAGGCCATTCTGGACCTTCTACCTCTCCACCTACAAGTTCGTAAAGTTGCTGCCAGCTCGGCAATTTGTCTGAGCCACGTTACACCTATGCCAACTAGTCGGACTGGACATATGAGAATACTTATAACTGACGGCCTATGCGACATTGCTCAACTCCCCATGGATGCGATGAAGACAAAATTCAACTTCGTGCGCAACTACAAAACTGTCTATACAGACAGAGAGACGTGGGCAATGAGAGGGCCCCTCTTCAAAAGGGGTGCCTTACAGTGGTACACCGACGGCTCCAAAACAGCAAAGAGTGGAACAGGAGCCGGTATCAGCGGTCCTAACTACCGTGCGTCGATTTTCAACGCCCTCCATCTTCCAGGCAGAAATATCGGCCATCAACTCTTGCGCCAAGATCAACCGAAACAAAGGTATGAAAGGCGCAACAATCGACATACTAACAGACAACCGAGCTGCGGTCAAGGCTCTCACAGCCTACTGTGTGACTCTACACTAGTCTGTGAATGTATCACTAAACTCAAGCTCTTAGCCGAGGATAATCACGTTACACTCTGGTGGATTTCGGGGCATAAGGGCATTAAAGGTAATGAGGAAGCAGATGAACTCGCGAAGAAAGGGGCACGCTCACTCCTGATAGAACCGGAACCCTGGTGCGGGGTCAATGCCAGCTACATCAAAAAACACCTAACAATCTGGGAGGACGAACTAAAGTTCTCATACTGGAGCGACACTAGGGGACTGGCCCAGGCCAAAAAGTTCATTACCTATTCGCCACAGAGAACACGGGATCTACTTTCCCTAGACAAGAGAGACTTAACCACTCTGGTAGGCCTTCTCTCTGGTCACTGTCAACTCAAATATTACCTCAATACAATTGGCAAAATTGAGGATGACGACTGCCGCTTCTGCATGGAGACAACCGAGACGGCTGAGCACATCATGTGTAACTGCCTGGCTGTCGGCCATCTCAGACAAGAATTTATGGGAGGGATACTCATCACCCCTGACCAAATCAGGAAGTTAGATCCCCGGCGGGTCGTAAGGTTTTTCAAAAGTCTTGACCTGGCGCAATTTTAAGTTAGGGCACTGTCACAATAGATCTCACTAGGTCGCGATGACGCACTAGCGGCTGCTCGCTATGGCCCTCTTCCTCTTATTATTATTATTATTATGCTTGCTTGCTCCGTTTCTTTGAGCTTGATTTCTGCCGTTTTCTGCTCTCCAGGGCCGCTTCTTTTTGCTTGTGTCTGTCAAGGCTTTCTTTCACTTGACACTACTCTATTGCGGTGAGTGTTTTCCTCACTTCCCGGTGTTGTCTTGCTATTTTTTTGGCACTTGTTATTTTTGGAAGTTATAGGTCCTTCTTCGTGCCATTCTGCCCTTGCTTCTGCGTCTTTGGCCTGAGTGATTCCGGCGTTCTGCTACCCATCGCCGGCAAGCGCGTGTCAGAGTGCGTTTTTAAACCCACCAGCTTTACGATCACAAGTGCGTTCGGCAAAACATCACAGCCCGACCTAGCAATCTCCAGCCAATCAAGATGACTCTCACCTGCCGAGTGGGTAAGAGATTTTTGTCGGCAACAACAGCAATCCAATGCGAGCGTGACGTGAAGCACAATTTCCACGTGGAGTGCTTGGAGCTCCCCGCTGGCTCTGCTATCTCTCCGGATGACATCTTTTGTCTTATTTGTCGGGAACCCTGCCATTTTCGGCTTTCCACTCTCACACCAAATGATACAGCCACCGCCTGCTCCGTTCCACTGCAGCCCAATTCTGATTCTATTTTCTCCGCTCTGCTCTCCAAGATGTCGCGCATCAAGAGACATCTGCGGGACCTTTCCACTATAAAGACGCAACTGCTAGATCTTTCGATTATTAAACCTCAACTTGCCGCCCTCGATGTGCGACTCTGCTACGTGAGACACTCTTATCACGTCCATCCTCGATCTCAGGGCGCAGCAGAATACTCTCAGTAGGCGCATGAATGCCTTCGAGACGCGCGGCCTACCTGGTGACCGGCGGGAGCTTGAGGAGATCGAGGTTAGGCTGGAGACTCTCAAGCGGGCCAAGCTGAACTCGGAACTTGTTATCTTCGGTGTCAGAGAACCACCTTCCGGAGGAGACCTCCCGCTCCATGGATAAATGACACCATCCAAGATCTCTTGCGAAAGCGGGACGTAGCTAGGAGAGCCTTCCTTCGCCTCCCTTTTTCATCGAGGAGGGAGACTTTTCGCGTGCTGTGCAACCAAGCCAAAACCGCTATATAGTCTGCCAAAAACACCTATTTGACCAAAAAGCTTGGTTCGACCTTTAGCGCCGCTTGACTGTGGTCTTATCCGCTCTCTGGGCCTTGCTAGCGCTAGGACTCCGTGTCCGCACCTAAATTTTCTCCTAGAAATCATGAACACCTTCTTCTCAGCTCACCTCGCCTTACCCAACCCTCCTATCCTTCCGCCTGGTTCCTTTCATATCTCTCCTTCCCACCTATCCTATTCTTACTCCCCCCTCTCTTGTCTTTCTGTCTCTTTCTTGCTCCTAGCTGATTTTTTCACCTTCTATTTCCTTCATATTACACACGATGCTTTACTGCGTGCTCTACGCCGCAACACCTCTAACTCTTCCGGAGCTGACATCAACCGTCGCCTCATCTTAATGCGCCTTCCCATTATTTTTCCTTTTATCCTCAATATTTTCAACCGGTCTTTCACCACTTCTTCCTTTCCCTCCTCCTGGAAACTCTCCCACATTATCCCACTGTCTAAATCCAAGCATCCCTCTGAACCTTCTCATTTTTGCTCTATATACTTGCTTTGCTTTCTGTCCAAAGTGCTCAAGCGTGTTGCCTTCGAGCAACTTTCCTCCCACCTACAAACCTACAACCTCCTCAATCCTCTCCAAATCGGCTTCCGAATGGGGCACACAGACGGTTCTCTTGAAGCTGCTGGACGATGTGAGACTGGCCATTGAAAAAAGGATGGTCACCTTGCTCGTCCTATTTCACTTGACTAAAGTTTTTGATACGGTTCCCCACGATCTCCTCCTTCGTAAGCTGCGCTCCTTCCGCCTGTCTCCCTCTGTCTGTTAATAGGTGCGATTCTACCTCACGGGACGTCATCAGTGCGTGGTCCAAACGGCTCCTTCTCGTCTTAGACGTCTGTTGTTGCCGGAGTTTTCCAGGGCTCGGTTCTCAGCCTTCTGCTTTTTTCACTTTTCATCAACGACCTAGGATCCGTTCTAAGTCACTGCAACCACATCTTGTACACGGATGACCTGCAAATTTATATTCACTTTCCACCTGCTGATATTGACGCCGCTATCACTAAGGTCATAGTGGACATTGCCGCAATTGAGTTCTCAGAACAACTCCCTTACTTTTAACGCTTGCAAAACTAAATCAATGCTCCTGGGGTCCTCCAAATTCATTAACAGCATTTCCTCCTCTTGCATCCAACTACATCTCAATGGTGCATTAATCAAATCAACCGACAAGGTTACAAACCTCGGCATCTGCCTATCCAGCTCTCTTAGTTGGTCGGAGCAAGTACGTGGCACCTCGAATCGCGTTAACGGAATCCTGTGGCGGCTAAAGGCTTCCTCCAACTGACTCTCCTTGCGCCTCCGTACTCCGCTCATCACGGCTCTCATCTTCCCCATCTTTGATTACTGTGCGGCCCTCTTTACTGATTTGACGGGGCAACAAAAATTAAAACTAAGACGCCCAATGAACTCATGCGTGCGGTTCATTTACAATCCTCGAAGGATGAGCACATTTCGAGGTACTACGAGAGGTTGGGGTGGCTCAGCTCTGACAACAGGGGGGAGTACCTCACATGTTGCCTCTTATTTTCTATCATCCTTAATTCGTCTCCCCACTATCTCTCCAAAAACTTTCGTCCTCTTCACCGTCCTCTCACACATCTGCGCTCCTCACCCTCCTCTTCCCTCGATCTCGCTATTTCTTTCTGCCGCACCTCCACCTACCAACGTTCTTTTTATTCCACTGCGTGCCCTATAGAATAATCTCCCTCCTGCTATCATGAAGGCCGTCTCAACTAGCGCCTTCAAGCACTCGCTCTTCGGCTATTTGATGAGCCGCGGCCGTGCTGCGATGCCTCCCCTCCCCCGGTTCGTGCATAATGATCCTTTACGTTACTCACTGCTCACATCACTATTACTATTATTTTATTTGTTTGTTTTGTTATTATAGTTTACTTTCTTCTTTTGTTGCTTACTATTTCCCTGCAACTTTGTTTGGTTTTAGTTAGTAAGTGATATTGTTACTCTCTACGTTTAACTTTACTCCTGAGTATCCTTAGAGAGTTTACTTTAGGACAAAATAAATGCTTATTCATTTATTCATTCATTCTCTCTTGAGGTGAAGATGTGTCGAGAGTTGCTCCGTAAATATAATAACTTTTGAGTGGTTTAAAGTGAGAAAAGACGTAAAATAAGTTGTTTAATTTACGCCGCCAAAGCTGGGAGAGAATTACAAAGTGCTGGAGTTGTCTCACACAATCAAAACCAAAAATAAAAATTGTTAACATAAATTTAGAAGAAATGAACTTAGATGATAATAAACTTGTAAATATGATTAAGAAGCAGAATAAAATAGATATAGTAAATGTGCGAATTGTGAAGAGAATAGTTAAAAAAAAAGTAACAATCAAAGAAGAGGAAATGAAGAAAGATCAATAATAATGGAAGTAGATGAAGAGACGCACGAGCTGATATTGAAAAAATCAAAACTAAATGTAGGATGGAAGAAATGTCCTATATTTAATTACGTCAGTGTCAAAAAATGTTTTAAATGCTGAGGATACTTCCACATTGCTCAAAATTGTACAAGAAAAAAAACATGGTGCAAATGCGTAGAGAATCATAGCTCGCTTGTTTGCACAGCAAAAGAGAGCAAATGTGTGAATTGTATGTTCAAAAATAAAACATACAATTTAAAGATAAATGACTACCATAAAGCCATCAGTCGAGAATGTCTGACTTTTAAGAGGGCGTTACAGGAAGAGAAGAGGAGAGTAGGTTGGGAGGATACAAAATAGCAACTACAGAAGAAAGAAGAAATAATTGTGTATACAAATGCGCAGATCTTACCAGCTCATATAGACGAACTTTAGCATCAGGTTATGAAGAGGATAAATCCTGTGATGATAGCGATGCCGGAGACCAGGCTGATTAGTGAGATAGAAGACAGCAAAGTAAATGTGCCGGGTTACAGTGTAGTTAAATGTGATGCCAAAAATAGGAACACAGGGGGAGTTATGATGTATATAAGAGATGATATTAGATATGAAGTAGTACTAATAAAAAAGTTAGAATCAAATTGCTGGTGTGTTTCAATAGAAATGAAAGAAAAACTATGTTAAGGAGTGATAATGATAATATATCATTCACCAAATGCATTGCACGGGAATTTCATGAGATTTTTTGAGGCTACAGTAGAGGAGTTAATAATAATGGGAGAATGGTAATAGAAGATTTTAATATAGATTTTATGACGGACTCGTTTTATGCGAAGAAATTACAAGAGACAATGTTAAGCTTGGCTATGAAACAGTATGTGCACGAATCGACGAGAGTTAGGAAAGGTAGTCAGACATTTATAGATTTAATCTTCTCTAATAATAATAAAATAGTACAAATAATTCATAGAACCTAAGATTACGGACTATGCGTGGCTGAAAGTAGAGTTGCATGTGAGTAAAATTGAAAGTAAATACAGGGAATTTAGCGCTCAAAATTACAAAGAGTTCGATGAATATGAATTTGTTATATTAGTAAAAAACAAATTACAGGAAAGTCAGGGATGGCAATGTGAATGTATGGGTGTAAGTGAGAGAGCGAAAAAATTTGTTAACAGTATAGTAAATGCGTTAGATCTAATGGCACCAAAGAAAAAATTTAGAATTCCAAAAGTACGAGAGGATAAAAAATAGTTCTCAGATAAGATAAGAGAGACTGCGAATAGAAGGGATGGAGCAAACATTGTTTGACAATATTAAACATAATTGGGCACAGTATAAAATTGAAAAAATAGAGTAGTAAAATTAATTAGAAAAAAAAGAGAATATTATGAAAGTATGATAAATCTTAATAAAGAAAATTTTACGACTATGTGGAAAACCTTGAAAAAAGTAATTAGAAGCGAACCAGTAGGTATAAAGAAAGTAAGAAATATAAATTTTGAAATCTTAGGCGATACCAAAGAGTGCAATATAGCCGATAAATTGAATTTATATAATATTATATGCAAAATATTAATAGTATAGTAAATTCTATAAAGGTAGATAGACCCGGCAGTGATATAATTAAATATTGGATAAATATAAATAAGAAAACTATTTATACTATCAAAAACAAAAAAATTATGGAAAATTTTGAGGTTGTTACACTAGAGCAGCTAGAAGAAATTGATATGGGATTACCAAAAAAGGAAGGTACGGAAGAGAAAATAACTAGTAATATATCGAAGGTAGTTTATCTTGTAATAAAAGAAGAATTTGCGATTTTAATAAATAATTCTTTAAGAGAAAATCACTGTCCGGAAAGTTAGAAAACCTCTACTATAATACTGATCCCAAAGATAGATAAAGCCAAAAAAGCGAACAAATATAGGCCTATTAATATGTTACCGATATATGAAGAAGTGCTAGAATTAGTAGTAAAAGAACAACTTGAAACATACTTGGAAACAAACAGTATTATAACAGAGCATCAGGCGGGATTTAGAAAATATTATTTGTGTGAAACAGCGATTCAATCTGTCATAGACGAATAGAAATTAATAGTGAGCAAAAGAAAAATGGTAGGAGTAATCTTCATGGACATTAAGAGAGCGTTTGAAACAATAGATAGAGAAAGAATGTTAGAAAAAATGTATCAATATGGAATTAGAAGAATGACCTTAGAGTGGTTCAAATTATACTTAAATAATAGGAGACAACAGGTACAATTCAATCAGATTTGGTCTAAATTATTGTCTACAGAATATGGAGTGTCACAAGGTTCAGTAGTAGGACCTTTACTATTTATAATACGTATCCATGATATAATTAAAGTTTGTCCAGATGGGTGCAATATAAAAATGTTTTCAGATGACACGCTTATATATGTAAGTGAAAAAGTAATGCGGATGTAGAGATAAAAATGAATACGGCTTTTAATGTAATCGAACATTGGATGAATATAAATAAGTTAAAAATGAACGCAGATAAAACAAAATATATAATAGTTAGAAGTATTAGAAAAGAACTAAGAGGTAATACTGCCGTAAAGTGTTTGGATGGAATTGAAATAGAACGGGTATCAACCATGAAATATTTAGGTATAATGCTAGAAGATAGACTTAGATTTCAGGACCACTGCGATTATATACTTAGGAAAATAGGGAAAAAGACTAGTATTTTAAATAGAGTACATAACTTCGTATCAGCATATTGTTACGGTCGTGCGATATTTGTAATGTGTCACCGTATAGTTTATGTAATCGATAGTAATGAGTTGACGGTCGCTCGTTGACGACGGTTGTTGTTATGTTGCTGACGTCTGGAGCCTCGTTTCGGTGACAGACGTGTTCTAATAAACGTCTCAGTTTCTTTTAAAGAATCTGCTCAATTATTTATTGTGCGTGAGTGCGCGTGAGTGCCTTGTGCCACCGTCGAACGTAACAATTTGGGGGCTCGTCCGATTTGAACGACGAGCAATGGCTTTTATATCACGGAGCCCACGAAAGGGGATGTGCACGCGTTCTACAACGTTTGCGGAGCAATCTCTACGAGATGACGAACGCCCATGCATGCAGTCTTCGGGCGATGCCGTCGAACGAACGACAGAGGATGTCGTTGAACGGACATTGGAGAATTTTAGTAGTGAAACATCGAACGCGGAGATGCTTCTCCGGACGACGTTGAAGGAGTTGAGGCAAATGCGTGAGGAGCGCGCGTTGCAATTACAGCAACAGGAAGATCTTGCAACGCTCTTGCGACAGCGAGAGGAGGAGTTTCGGCATCTTCGGGAAAACCAGCTAAGTCTTTCTAATGATAATGCCGCGAATTTAATCGGGAATGCGAGTGTGCAAAATGATATGCCTCTTGAGAGTGAAATTGACGCGATCGCGGGAGAGCGGGTAACTTCACGAACTTCGTTTAAATTAAAACCGGATACGTACGATGGAAGTACCTCGTTGCGCGAATTCTTGTCGCAATTTAACCTTATCGCTCGGGCAAATCGATGGGATCAGGAAATGAAAACTGCCGTGCTTGTGTCATGTTTAAGAGGGAAAGCTCGCGCGGTATTAGAAAATATACAAGATTTAGAAAGTTTGGAATTCGCAGAATTAAAATCGAAATTAGAATTACGATTCGGAGAAACTCATTCATTACAGAGTTACTACTGTCAATTTACGAATAGAAGACAGAAATTTGGGGAAAATTTTGCTGCCTTTGGAACGGATATAGAGAGATTATCTCAGCTTGCATATCCTGAATGCCCACATTCTGTTCGAGACAAGATTGCTTGTGCGCAATTTGTTTCTTCAATATCAGATGAGTATGTGAGGAGAACCCTTCAGTTAGAAGGAATGACATCTTTGAAAGTGGCGATAGAAAGAGCTAAGACGATAAAATCTATTCAAGAAAATAATTTTGAACGAAAAGCGGGAAGTAATTTTAATTCTTTTAAAAGAAAAGGAAATAATTTTGATTTTAGGAAAAAAGAGAGTGGTTTTGGAAACGTGGAAAAACGAGGTAAAAATGAAGGTGAAAATAAATTTGTAAGAGGAAATAAATATAGAGGGAATTTTGTGAATAAAAATCGAACGGAATGTTGGCTTTGCGGAAAGGAGGGGCATTTACGTTTTGAATGTCCCGGGAAATCGGAAAACTCGGAATAGTTGAACTTGACGGGGCGAGTTTGACTAAAGAACGGGGAGCCCCGAAAGTTACGGGGAGAGAATTTAAACGTTTTTTTAAATTAAATAGAATTAAGTGTGATCTTGATGAATTTTGTTATTCTGGAGAAGCAGATAATAAACATTGTATCTTTAAAATAGATACGGGCTCTGATGTATCAATTTTGAATAGAAATTTTGTTGAGTTAGGTAAGCGAAAAGTTGAGATTTTTGATGGTGATTTGAAATATCCTACGGGGGAAAGAATTTTGATTAAATACAAAACAATTGTAAAAGTTCGGCTTGGAAACTTTTCTGTAGAAATGCCAATGTTAATTGCGGACATTAGCGATGATTGCATCTTAGGAGTGGATTTTCTTAAAAAAATGAATTTAAGAAATGTTTGATTTCGTTTTTGAGGGTCAATCTTTATCTGGTGAAACAAATATTTTAAGATGTTCTCGTGTGGAAAGTTGTTTTAGAGAGATTCCTGAAATTTTGAAAGAACTTTTCATTAAAGATTCAAAAAATTTAAATGACAGTCAGAAGAAAATTTTTGCGGAATTTTTGATTGAGTTTCGAGATGTGTTTTCTGATGAAATTGTTGCAGGGAATTGTGATGTTGTCAAACATGAGATCAATGTAAAAGATTCTTCCCCAATTAAACAGGTACCTCGTCGAATTCCAATCCATTTACGAGGAGAGGTAGATAAAATTATTCAGGACATGAAAAAACATGGAGTTATCAAGGAATCTCAGAGTCCCTGGGTTTCGCCGGCGGTTATGGTGAAAAAAAAGGATGGAACAATCAGATTTTGTATTGACTATAGGAAGTTAAATGATGTCACTAAGAAAGATTCTTTTCCTTTGCCTAGAATTGATGACATTTTCGATCAATTAACAGGTAACGATTTGTTTTCCTCTTTGGATTTAAAAAGCGGTTATTGGCAGGTAAAAATTCATCCAAGGGATAAAGAAAAGACTGCTTTTTCTATCGGTAACGGTCTTTGGGAATTTAATGTTATGCCTTTTGGTCTTTGTAACGCCCCCGCAACTTTTGAGAGATTAATGGAAAAGATTTTACAAAATTTATTATCAAAAATTTGCTTAGTTTATCTTGATGATGTTATTGTAGTCGGGAAAAATTTTGGGGAAATGATAAAGAATTTGAGAGAAGTTTTTCTTCGGCTACGCTCTGCAAATTTAAAAATTAATCCTAAAAAATGTGTTCTTTTTGGAAAGAGCATTAAATATTTAGGTCATGTTATATCAGCTGAGGGCGTTGCAACGGACCCTGAAAAGATTGTGACTGTGAGGGATTGGCCAGTTCCGCATAATAAGAAGCATATTCGAAGTTTTCTGGGATTTTGCTCATATTATCGGAGATTTGTTAAAGGATTCTCGTCCATAGCAAAACCGTTATATGTTTTAACTGAAAATCAAGTTAGATTCTTTTGGGACGAGGAATGTCAAAGAACTTTTGATAAATTAAAACAAATATTAACATCATCTCCTATTCTTTCTTTTCCAAAAGGAGATGGGGAATTTATTCTTGATACTGACGCTTCGAATACGGGAATTGGTGCAGTCTTGTCACAGACACAAGACGGAAAGGAAAAAGTGATTGCTTATTTTAGCCGAGTATTTTCTAAGGCTGAAAGGAATTATTGTACAACGCGTCGGGAATTATTAGCTATTGTTGATTCAATAAAAACTTTTCATCATTATCTTTATGGACGAAAGTTTATGGTCCGTACAGATCATGTTTCTTTAAGATGGTTAATGTCCTTTAAGGAGTTAGAGGGTCAATTGGCTCGTTGGATGGAAAGGCTTCAGCAGTATGAATTTGAAATTATCCATCGGAGGGGTCAGTGTCATAAGAATGCTGACGGTCTTTCTAGGCGATTATGTGAGGATTACGGATGTCAATATTGTACTAAAGTGGAATTGAAGAACACCTTATTTGGAAAAGAGACTGTTAGACGATTGATTCTAGAAGGAGAAAATTTGGAGGGGTGGCGTGAAGATCAGAAAGGGGATCCTGGTATTTCTTTTATTTATCAAAGCAAGGTCTCGGGAGAACGACCTTCTTGGACGAGGATTATTTCTAAAGATCCTTCTTGCAAGATTTACTGGTCGTATTGGGATGCGCTTGTTTTAAGGAATGGAGTTCTTTATAAAAGATGGGAATCTTCAAATTCAAAATTCAACATTTTCCAACTTGTTCCGCGCAAGCGGATTAAGCGGATTTTGGAAGAAGCGCATGATTCTTCTACTGGAGGTCATTTTGGAGTTAATAAGACTTTAGAGAAAATCCGTAAGAGGTTTTTCTGGGCGACCTGCAAGCAAGATGTAGAAGATTGGTGTAGAACTTGTAAAATTTGTGTTTCCAAGAAGGGTCCTTCCGGAAAGGGGAAATCCCCTTTACAAGTCTACAATGTGGGAGCTCCATTTGAGAGAATACAGATGGACATACTTGGGCCTCTTCCTTCTACCTTCTTTGGAAATAAGTATTTGCTTGTTATCGTTGATTGTTTCTCCAAGTGGGTGGAGGCTTTTCCGCTTAGGAACATTAGGACCAGGACAATAGCAGAGGTTCTCGTTAAGGAGGTTATTTCTCGATATGGAGTTCCTATGGAGATCCATACTGATCAAGGAAGAAATTTTGAATCTAAGATGTTCTCGGAATTAATGAGTTTGCTTGGAATTAAGAAAACGAGAACGACTCCCTTACATCCTCAGATGGGCAGGTAGAACGACAACATCAAACTATAATTGGTTATTTATCAAAATTTATTTCCGAGAATCAACGAGATTGGGATCATTGGGTTCCAATGTTTCTTTTAGCTTATAGATCTTCGAAGCATGAGGCCACTGGTGTTACTCCTGCCGAGTTGTGCTTTGCCAGAGATTTAAGACTTCCTTTAGATTTGCTGCGGGGTAGTCTTCCAGAGGTGGAAGTAGATTCCAATGAAGATTATGTTAGTGGATTAAGAAGGAAAATGGAATTTATTCATAATAACGTTAGGGAGCGGATGGATCTTAGATCTTCTCGAATAAAAAATAGATATGATCGAGGAGTTAGACAGGTTCTTTTTCAGGAAGGGCAAAAGGTTTGGCTGTTCAATCCTCATAGGGTAAAAGGAAAGGCTCCTAAATTACAAAGGAATTGGGAAGGTCCTTATGAAATAGTAAGAAAACTTAGCGAGGTAGTGTTCAGTATTCAAAAATCATTGAGACATAGAAGAAAGGTTGTGCATGCAGACAGATTAGCATCGTATTCGGAAAGACGTTTGGAGTGTGAATAGGGAATCAGGGCCCGAAATTTATTTGGGGGGAATTATTCTTGTTTACGTTCAGAGAATGGAAGTTCTAGGGAACTTCTATTATAGAAAATTTTTGGGGACGACGCTCGGTAACTTGTGGCAGAAGCCCAAGGTAGAGCAGAAGGTCGTCAATTAAGGTTTACAGGAAGGGACGATGCTCGGTAACCTGAGGCAGAAGCCCAGGGTAGAGCGGGAGATCGTCATGAAATTTTGATTGAGGGAATAGACGACGCTCGGTAACTTGTGACAGAAGCCCAAGGTAGAGCAGAAGGTCGTCAATTAAGGTTTACAGGAAAGGACGATGCTCGGTAACCTGAGGCAGAAGCCCAGGGTAGAGCGGGAGATCAGAAATCCTCTCTGGAAATCCTCGCCTTGGGGGAAAGGGATTCTGAGGATTATTTTTCTTCTAAATCGAGGGGGGGGTGTGAGAGAGAGAGAGAGAGAGAGAGAGAGAGAGAGGCAAACTAATGTTTCGTGAATTGAGCACTTGTCGGATTTTATTTTTTTATTTCAGTTTGGAGGCTTGCAAGGTCGACGCGTAAAGGGAGGTCAACGAGATTCTTTTTTTTTAAGAAGACCGCCTCGCCCCGGTTTTTGATTCAGGGTTTTCCCGTGGGCTTGGAGGCAAATGCCGAGGCGGGGACATGGGAGCCTTTAGAGCGTTGGGTCCCTGAAAGTTAATTTCTTTCCCCCCCTTGTCCGAAGAATCAAGAAAGAAGCACTCAAGAATTAAGATGAAGAGTTTTGTACAAGCAAAGATTGAAGTGAGAAGGTTCCGTTTTGAAGAAGAGGTTTCGCAGCTTCATGATCTCTGGAAGAACAAGCCTTCCAGCTTGGTTGTCGGGACGACAACTTTAAAGAAGGGGGGCAGTGTTACGGTCGTGCGATATTTGTAATGTGTCACCGTATAGTTTATGTAATCGATAGTAATGAGTTGACGGTCGCTCGTTGACGACGGTTGTTGTTATGTTGCTGACGTCTGGAGCCTCGTTTCGGTGACAGACGTGTTCTAATAAACGTCTCAGTTTCTTTTAAAGAATCTGCTCAATTATTTATTGTGCGTGAGTGCGCGTGAGTGCCTTGTGCCACCGTCGGACGTAACAATATATTAGATGTATTGTGTACAAGTCCATCATAGCACCTCATTTCGAGTACTGTGCTACTCTATTAGTTAAGATGGGTGAAACGCAATTGAATAAATTACAGATAGCTCAAAACCGTGCCATGAGAGTAATTCTACAGTGTAATAGATTTACCAAAATTGAACACATGCCTTACAGTTCATGTCTGTAAGGCAACGGTTATGTTATAACGTTAATGTATTTATCTTTAAAATATTAAATGGCATGGCTCCGGAGGCGTTAAACAATAAAATAGAGATAGTGGGAGGAGAATGCGATAGACAAACGAGGCAGACAGAAAACTTAGTAGTAACTTTCCGTAAAACTAGAAGTGCTCAAAAAAGCTTTTTTTATAAAGGTATAAAAATGTATAATTTGTTCCCCGCCGTGATTAAGCAATGTAGAGAATTAGTAGTTTAAGAGATTGTTAAAAGAATATATATCAGTTAATGTTAATATATATTTAATGTATGTATAATAATTGTGTACAAGAAATAGCTGTGAAAGCTAAAATAAAGGTCAATCAATCAATCAATCTCTCTCTCGTTCACTTATTACCTTGTAGAGAATTGATGCTTTCAAACTGCTGTAGTATAACAGATAAATAATTTTACAATTGTGGATAAGCCACAAGATCACACGTCACGTTCCCATTTGATGACTTATTACCAAATAACAGTCACAATTTATTTTTGTTTATAAATATATCACGTATTACACGTTTTCAGATTTAGTCACGCACTCAAGGCATTTATGAATGAAATTATTTTTATGACTAATAATTACTACTATTTAATTATTCGGCGACCGTTTAATTATCGGCTTGAAATTACTTTAAGAGAGAAACACGTATACAGCACATATTTACTCGATGCGGAAATTACTCAACCACAATAATTGCATAGGTGATCTTGTGGCTTATCCACAATTGTGAAATTATTCATCCGTCAAGCTACAACAGTGTAAAAGCATTGATTCACTACAAAGTTGTAACGCTGATACTTTTCTGGGCGGTTACGGGATTGCGTTCGGGATCGGTTGCTCGGATGTGCTCGCCGAATGCCAGGGTTTTTCGGTAGTAATGAGAACTCCGTGTTGAGTATAATAATGCAAACGTAATAATATATTTATCAGATGTAATTGAAATACACAAGCAATACCAAGGCACCGAAGTGCTCGGTTAAACAGTAATTACACCCGCGCAAAATAAAAAAACGGACAAAATATAATTCGCGGCGTAACTTAATTTAAACAAAAGAACGGATTTGGATAACTAATGAAACGGACGGACTGGTATTATGCGCTATGCGCTCGGAGGTAGCAATCGGAGTTGCTCGGTTAAATAATAATCGATCCCGTGCAAAATAAAAGAACGGACAAAATATAATTCGCGGCGTAATCTAATACAAAAAAACGGATTCGGATAACTAAAGAAACGGACGGACTGGTATTATGCGCTATGCGCTCGGAGATAATAATCGGAGTCGCTGTGAAGCGGCTAACTTAACGTGCGGTTAAACGGGCCGTGATTGGCCCGCGCAACGGACGGTCGTGACCGCGGAATCGGCGGCACGTGGTGCAGCGGACGGTTCCGCGATACGTGAGAGTTGTCGACGTTAGAGACCTAAGTGGTCTCACCCCGCGGGGTGTTGTCACCCCATGGGGAGTAGGTTTACGGATTGAGCCGGAGGAAGGCGTCGAGTATTCCCGACGACGGTGTTGGTCTCGAGAATCCCCGAGAACGGATTTGCGGGACGGACGGTTCCTATTGGCCGAGAATGCCCAGCCGCGGAAACGACGAGTATTCCCGTCGCGGACAAAGGATGGGACCGGTCGAGTATTTCCAGCCGTTACGACCGACGAGTATGCCCGTCGCAAGATAGTTGGAACGAGAATGCCCGTTCCCGAGGAAGTGCTTGAGAATACACAAGCTAAGGAGCGCCGAGGGTATCCGGCGCAGGAGCGGAATAGGTGCGAGATCGGTGGCTCGGAGCGATCTGATTTCGGCTGCCCGTTGCTGGCTTATATAGCGGTCCGCGCGGTCAGACGTACCAATCAACGCGCGCGGTTAGGCCGGCCGGAGTGGAAACGCTTGCCGAACGCGGCGCGCGGCACGCACGGTAGCGCGTGATCGCGGCAAGCTTAGCCGAGCGCGTGCACGTGCTCAGTCTTACGCGTTGTGTTCGGCGTTTGGACCGGAGTAGCGGTGCGGCGGAGGGGCGTAACGTTACAAGGTAATAAATAAATAAGAGAGAAAAAGAGAAAAAGAGAGAAAGAGATTGTGCGTGCGTGCGTGCGTAGTTTATGTAAATATGTATCAGAACACCGTTTGTCATTAGAGAGCAATCAGCTAATCGTCACTAGTACTCGACGTAAACTCCTGCGTCAAGCAGTAAGCGCGCTGCCTCTGCCTACCATCCTTATGCGGCCTTTATTCGCCAACTATTTTTGCTTCTAGTTTAAAAACTAGGCATTGCACACAATTTTGCCAAAGGAAAAATTATCTCAGAATTGACTCAGCTATACGACATTTTAAGGATAAACGGTTGTTCTGAATTACCAATTTTTAACAATTTAAAAATATAAAATTTAAATACAAAAAGTTTCATCCGTGGGTGTTGAACCTGAGACCCCACGCATACTAATCGACGCCCTAATGCCCCACGCTACGTCGCTAATTCGACAATTGTTCTTTTGTAGTTCTTCTATAGATGCTGGAAATATTTAACCGTCATTTTCTTGAGAATGCCTAATTTTTGCAACAAATGGCTTTATTACAATAAAGGTGTGAGTAAATACTACACACCCATAAAATTTTATTAAAATGACCCACTTGTTGCGGATTCTCTTTGACAGTGTTCATTAATATTTAACTATTTCTAATACTTGAGTATTGACCAATATCAGTTTCCAATATTCACTAATACTAACTCAAAATACTCAGTATTCATCAATACTTGACTATCTCTAATACTTGAGTATTGATCAATATCAGTTTTAAATATTTAGTATTCACCAATAGCAATTGTCAATATTCAATATTCATTAATAATTCTTGACTATCTCTAATACTTGAAGATTGATCAATATCAGTTTCCAATATTTAGTATTCACAAATAGTAACTGTTAATACTCAGTATTCGTCAATACTTAACCTTCATCAATACTTAAGTATTCATTTCAATAGCGATCTGGAGGCTACATTAGGATACCTGGACTTGTTGATTTATCTTTTGATCACACTCCACATGTAGTAATCGAAACGATTTAGGTCAGGTCTATTAGGAGGCCAGAAGTCCTTCGACTAAAACATATTGACGTTGTCAAAGAGCCAATTTTGAGTTAAACTATTGGTATGAGTGCTGGGATGTGCCGCTTTGATGAAAGATACACGGCCTCCTAAGTACCACAGCAGTCATTCAATTTCCAGAGTAAAATTCCCGGGTTTCCGATAATCACATCTTAGAATAACTTCTGATTTCTTGTTGACTTCTCTCTAACGTGAATTTTCTTCGCCAAGATAGAAAAGCTCTGTTCAGACTCCTCTGAGGCCGCATATCTTTTTGCTATATTGTTGATCTTGAGCATTCAAAGAATGTTGTAATATCGCTAGACATTTTTTTAGCTCGAAGGCTTTCTCTAGTCATTGTTCTTCTGTTATACAATACCGAACTTGACTTGGTGAATGGCATAAAGTCCGTATTTAAAGTCATTTCTCAAATCTCAGATCTCGATCTGTCTTTGTCTCGCATGTGGTAAAATATAGAACGCGAAACAGAGATAGATTAGGATATGAGATTTGAGAAATGACAATGAATATGGACTATAAGATTATAAAAGTTTTACTAATGTTTTTTATCTATTTTAGCACCAATTAGAACCTATCCCTGAATTTTAATACGATGGAAATTTCAAATTCCATTTTGTCCGGATTTTACTGACGCATCCTATATGTATAATGCTTACAAGGGGAAGACCAGGTGACTCACCCTGGGATTTTGACCCTAATTTTTTTAATTATTCTGAAGACAAAAAGAAAGTTTATGTCTCCCGGCGTTTGATTGAGCAGGCCTTAGTTTCAAATTAATAAATTTGTGAAAATTGACCATATCTGAAGCGCGCCATATGAGCCTTTCCGATAACCGTACTTTCAACCAGTGCAGTTGGCTCTGTGAGTTTGGTGTTTGTTTCATAATCGTAAGACCCGGGTTTGCTCCCGGAGGTGAGCAATATATATATATTTTTTAAATGAGAATTTTTATTTATTTTTATTTATTTTGATGATATTGATATAGTACGTGTTACGTCTGGCAAGAAAATTTTCATTTTTCCCCGCCATCCGTACTAATAATAACCCAATCAGAATCCGGAAACATCCTCCGATCAATTAGATAAATCCCGCATCAGTCGATATCGCTCGATTTCAAATTTCATACGGCTTGGCTACCTCGTGCCGCCCCCTCGACGCGCAACACCCGCGAGCGTCCATCGGCGCGAGACAAACATCGTGCGCGCCGACCCCTCGGCTCGCGGCCCCCTCTGATACCAACAAGCTCCGCGCGTTGGAATTCTATTCATCTTTCCAATTTAATACGAAATATTAAGAATGGCAAATTTATTATTATCTAAGCGTGATCCACTCATGGACGCTTCCCACTGCTGTGCCATGCAACTCAGATCGAAACAACTTTAAAATCACGGCCAATAAAAATGCCAAATAATTTTGAATCAATCAATCTCCTACGAACGATAATTAAACCTTAACTTTTTATACATAAAACTATTGCATGTGCTTGGCGCTATCGCCTCGCACACTCTCAATATAAATTCTATTAAATTCTATTAATTTCCTGGGCACTGGATTTCGCGTCGGGGCTTGGTATGCGGTGCCCCCGCGAGTCGCGATCCCCGGAGAAGTCTACAAGCGCTCGCGCGATATAGGCGCAAGCCGCGCGGTCGCGGAACGGGGCGGGCTTCTAAGGGCCACACGTTACGAAAAACTATCACTCCGAATTTTCCGCGAACCTGAGGAATCGTCCCGCGACACCTCTTGCCCATATTCTTGCCTATATAAGGAGCGAAATCGGAGCTCGAGATTCAAATCAGTCTTGTTGGTCGAGTGAGATTCGCTGCCATCGGCGACCACCAACATTCAGACCTCCAGGTACGATCTCAGCGACGGGAGGGTTTTACTCCTGACGAAGACGTTGGTCTTCGGGGTGGCCCCGGTCGGATCGCCTCTTTTCCTCTCCCTCCTTTCCACCAGAAATCCTGAGGGTTGAACCTCACCTAGCTCTAGCTAGAGTGTGGCCTCACTCGTTTCTCTGTCTCCCCCCCTCTCTTACGGCGTCGAAGAAGACTCGCTAACGCGACTCTTCGACGTCTCCTCTCTCTCTCTCTCTCTTTCCTGCGGCGTCGAAGAAGACTCGCTAACGCGACTCTTCGACACCGTCCTTCTTCCCTTCCCAACCCGTCGAGGAAGATTCGCTAGCGCGACTCCTCGACGCTCTCACCGTCCCCTCTTCTTCCATATAATTTCCACCTTTAAGGGAGGCGTTCTAACGGGTCACTCCGACCCAGCGGATTTGTCACTCGTTACATATACTCGATCACTAATCTATTTCACTAAATTTCGTAGATCTTCTATACCGAGTTTTCTCTCTCTCTCGCGTTAAGATCGGTAAGTTACCTGTTCATATACGCATTAACGTGGCAATCCTTCACCCATATTAAATCTACCATGTCTCGCTCGAAGCACCTATGGGCAAACGTAGGGCACACCGCGCGTACGCCGGCGGCAGAAAGCGTGGCAATCCTTCACCCATATTAAATCTACCATGTCTCGCTCGAAGCACCTATGGGCAAACGTAGGGCACACCGCGCGTACGCCGGCGGCAGAAAGCGCTTCTTTCGCAAGATGACGTTTTACCCGCCGCCCCCATATGTAACCATCTACTATTCCGTAATCACGAAAATACATATACATATTCAGTTTAATCATTACACGCTCTGTCATTCATTTAATCCCACGCCAAGCTCGAGCACGCACGCTACTCCTCCAGTAGCGTTAATAAACGCTACTACATTTTCCAAACCTACTAATAATATATCTTCCTACAATACCTCCTACTTCCCATACAAGGAATTTGTCGCGTATCCGGCCGTGTTATCACATGATTCGGAGCCGCGACTGGTGACAGCTGCCTTAACACCAAAACTAACCAACGAACCAGAACTACGTCCCGGGATCGCAACCCTCGCGAATCCGCGGACGCAACAGTACGTAAATTTTTTAAATAGAAAATTTAATTTAATATCACATTTTAAGCATTAATTTAAATTTAATTTTAAGGGAATTTTAATTCAAATAATAATATTTAAAATAATAAATAAGTAATAATAATAATAATAATATGTTATTTGTAATGGATAACATATAAAGGCAACGTATCTGAATTTTCAAATTGTTTAAATTTAAAACCGCTAAAAGAAACGGATACAAAATGGTAATTGAACGATAGGTTTTTCATCTACTTGCAGGTATATATTCGGTTATAAAGCCGAAATTCTTTCATGTGTATTTTTTTCGACAAGTGAATAACTTCATCCGAAAAATCCAAAATTCTCTTGAAGTTTTACAACAAAATCGGTAGCTCTCTTCGCGAGAAGACACAATAAAGACTCATTCTTTAATTCATTCACAATTATCAGCGGGGACTTTTACCGATATAATTAAGTACGCTTGGTTTGCATCGAAATTAATTCCTGAAAGAAATATGTTTCAAAACGTCAGCAAAATATGTTTAATCCCGAACTTACGGAAAAATAAATGTGTATGCGATACTCCTTCATTTATTCATTGTACAAATTGTAGAAAATTTATATGCATCAAATTTTTTTTATAATGTTTATCATCCAAGTAAAATGTTCCGCATTGAAATAATTGAATTTTGTAATAAAAGTATTCAGTTCACATTCAGATGTTTATTTATTCTTCTTCTACGATTAATTGTTTTAAAAACTAGAAATTTAAAATAATATTAATATTATTTCCAATTAAATTTTAAATTTTAAATTTTAAATTTTAAATTTAAACAATTTGAAAATTTAGATACGTTCCCTTTATATGTTATCCATTACAAATAACATATATTATTATTATTACTTTTATTATCATTACGTATTATTTCAAATATTATTACTTGAATTAAAATTTCCTTAAAATTAAATTTAAATTAATGTTTTGAATGTGATATTAAATTAATTTTTTGTTGCGAGTTATGCTTCGGAGGAGAAAAAGATTCAGTAATATTAATTACTTGAACAAAATATATTTATTTTGTATAGACAGATAAATTATAATTTGTGACAAGATGACGAATTAATAACGTAAGACAAAAGATACATTGTTTTTATAAGAATTGCTAAGTAACGGAAATGCTAAGATTAAAATATATAATGCGAAAGTAAAAATAAGTATTGTAACACCCCTACTACTTGAGCGTTTTTGTAACACCCTTTTTTTTAAAAGATAAATAGAAGTTTAGAGCGTTTTAAACTTTTCAAAAAATAAAGATTTTGTAAGTATATCAGCACATTGATTCTCTGATTTTATGGGACATATGAAACGTCATTAATTATCAAGCTATTCATTGTTTATTAGTCTAGAGATAAGTATTTTACCGCGGCCTTCGACTTTTAAGCTTCTATTATCTCCTAAATAAACATATTCATTACTACATGGTGTTAACTCAATAAACCAATCTTTTTGACAGCAAAGATGTCGCAATGCACCGTTGTCAAGAAGCCAAACGTACTTTTCGTCAAGTTCGGATAGCGTATTTACCTCGCAAGTAACCGTTTCGTTATTTTTTCCTATCGCGATTTCTTGTACAACAAACCCAGTAAAATTCGCTAAACCGTCACGTTTAAAATCGTTACTTTTATCATTATTTTCTTTATCGTCTGATTTTAATGCTTTTTTTTTGCAAAACAATATTTCGTAATATGACCGGTTTTATGACAAAAATTACAAACGATTTTTTTCTTACACATTGCTAGATCGTTGCTGTCACGTGAGCCTTGAGATTGATGGTGTCCTCGCTTTCCGATGGTGGAGATGCTTGCTGCAACCAAAGCGGTTGAAGCTTCGTCCATCGAAGTCATCCTAGCTTCTTCTCGTAGCAATCTCTCTCGTAGACGAGGCAGTGTCTGATCTCCAGCAGTAACGCTGTCCAAAGCCGAAATAAAAGCGTTGTATTTCAATGGTAAGGTTCCGAGTATCTTCGCCATAATCATGATATCCGAAATATTTTTGTCGATATCCTTTAATTGATTTGCCATATTTTCGATCTTTGCAATGTGCTGAGCAATCAAATCTCCAACGGCCATGCGATATTCGTGGAACTTCGTTGTGAGTGTCAATTTGGTCGATGCGCTCTTCTGCTCGTGGATGGCAGAAAGCTTCGTCCACATTTCAGCTGCCGTAGTACATGTAATGAGATATTCCAGTTGTGAATATTCAATCGTTGATGAAAGGATGGACATTGATTTTGCGTTCTTCTTAATCCAAGCATCTTAAAGATCACCATGCGCTTCTGGTTTAACTTCAATACTTTCTACAACTTCCAGGAGATCACGCGCGACAAGAATAGTCTTCATCTGGAATTTCCATAACTGGAATTTTTGTCCGTCAAATTTCGTCACGTTTCTGAGATCTGTAGATTCACTCATCTTGCACTGTCAGTAATAAATCACCAGAAAAGCTGTTTTTTGTCACTATTCGATACCGCGAGTGAAATAAAATTTCTGCTCACAAAGATAAATGTTTGACGAAATTAAAGATCACTTCCGAATAAGGAAAACTTATGTTCCTGGACCCACAACCTATTGCAAGTTATGCTTCGGAGGCGAAAAAGATTTAGTGATATTAATAACTTGAACAAAATATATTTATTTTGTATAGACAGATAAATTATAATTTGTGACAAGATGACGAACTGATAACGTAAGACAAAAGATACATTGTTTTTATAAAAGTTGCTAAGTAACGGAAATGCTGAGATTAAAATATATAATGCGAAAGTAAAAATAAGTATCGTAACAATTTTCTATTTAAAAAATTTACGTACTATATCAATATTATTAAAATAAATAAAAATAAATAAAAATTCTTATTATAATTTATTTCTCTTCAAGCTTACATTGCCAAGAAGGGGACTTGGTTTACAATCGTTCCTTAACCACTCATTCATCCACACCCTAAACTAATCTTTTGTTCTACTCTCTCTTTACCTATACTTTAACACGCGCTTATGCGCATTTCTTTCCTTTCTTTGCGCTCACGGTGCTAACTATACCTTCCTATACTTATTCATTTACCTATCCTAGGTACAGCATGGCGCAACAGTCCGCCCAGGCAAACAAACACCGTACCATATACTGCAAGTCTGTCCACCCGAACGAACCCCAGCACCACACCGTCCTCATTCCTATATCTATACCTATGCTTATGCCAAATTCTGTTTCTATCTTAACTCCTAATTTACATTCTTCTTCCGTGTATCCTTACAACCTTCTTTCTTTGTAACTCCATTCCTTGGTTCCTCCTTTCCTTCTTCTCGGTTCTTCTTTCCCTCTTTTTTTCTCTCCTCTCTTTTCTTTCCTGCTTCCTATACCAAATATCTTTAATAATCCTTAATAATCCTTGTAGCCTCCTTTTCACCCAGCCTTACAGAGATTACTTAATATCTCCACGCAGAAATGCAGAATTTCAGAAATTACGCATCTTATGGGATCGTTCCAGTACAACGTGACAAGAATTACCCACAGTGTGAACTTGTTGCTGCAAAGGAGATCCACAGCGCTCTTCCGTCTCTTCTGCATCCACCTCTGTTGTCTTATTCCATACTATCCTTCTTCAACCTCTGTAAGTGCAGTCTCCAAAGGCAAAAGATCCGGCTCCGTTTCTCCTTCTCCTTTAATAATCCAACAGCCTCCTTCTTTCCAATTCTTACTAAAATTCCGGTTCCTTTTTCCTTTTTGCTTACCCCTCTGTCGCCTCCTTATCCTATATATTTATTCTAGTTCCTTTTCCTTTTTCCTTTTTCTTTTTCTCCCTATACCACTTTTTCTATCCTTTATGCTTCATAACCTCAGTCTCCTGTACCTTTTTCTCCATCCTTTATGCTTATTAACCTTAATCTCCACCGGCCGGTGATCAGAGTTCCCTCGGTCTCCTTCCTATATCAAGCCAGGATCCTTAATTAACTAATTACTTATACAATTCAACTATACCTTTACATTTCCTTTTCCTCTACGTTTACTTTTACTTTTACAATTACAATATCTATATTTATGTCTATACCTGATCCTATTACCTAACTTACGTTCTAATTTCTAATTTCTTTTGCTACTTTTACTACTTCTTTCCTATAATATCACTCTTCTCACCGTCTCCTTACATTCCTTCCAATCTCCTTTCCTTTCATTCATTCATTCTCTCATGTACCATATGTCACTCATTCTCCATAAACCATTCTGCCTAATTCCTTGCATTACTTATCGCCTTTTCTTTCCTATTGCTGTTTCTGCCTTTATTTCTAACCTTTTGTTTCTCTAACCTATTCTCCTTACACTCTTTCTCTTTGCCCTTTTTATTTTCCTTACCTTCCATGTTTAATTCCTACCTTACCGGCCCTCCCAGATTCTCCCGCCTCATTGTCCGCCCTAACCTATTCCTGTTCCTTCCGCCTATGTCTCATAATATCTCCTCAATTCCTTTTCCCCTACATCCGTCTCCAATTACCCATCTTCTCTACCTTCTTATCTCTCTAATTCGTACCTCTTTCTAATACTTCCTAATATACTACAAACACTCATACTCAGCCTCACACTATCTCCATCCACATCCACACACCATCGCGCAACCTAACCAAGTCCAATAAAAATTCTTATTAAAAATGAAAAATATTACTCACCTCCGGGAGTGAACCCGGATCTTACGATTATAAAGCAAGCACGTATCTCACGGAGCCAACTGCACTGGTTGGAAGTATGGTTACCGGGAAGGCTCATATGGCGCTAATGGGATATAGCCAATTTTCACAAAAGGCATAGCGAAATCAGCATGTGAAATCTGTTCCCACACCAATCGAGCTCAAATTGGTACTATTATCAAGACATCTCTGAGATGTAAAACTTTCTAAAATATTATCCTAAAAAATGTAGTCCCGTTCTCTTTATTTCTATTAATTTTCTTAACAACTAAACATTGCAACAAAATTAGTATGTAAATTCCATGGCCAACAATCGTCGTACATACGCCGCGGCGCGTCGGGGCAATGGCCGCCCGATCGGCGCAACGTAGCGAAACGTTGCGCGAATGATTGTTATTTTTAATCATGTTCCCCAACTACGATCAATTTGAAAAAAGAATATATTAAAGTAGAGAGTTTAGAGAAGCTTTTGAGTAAATATAAAAGTGGTACCTCAAAAGTATCACAAAAAAAAATTCGTAAAGAAAAATTTTTTTACCGTTTTTTTCATCACAAAAATTACACAAAATTTCCTTATATTTATCTAAACAATATTAACAACATATTTTTTTTTTTATTAAAATTGGTCCAGTTGTTTTCGAGAAAAACCACTTTTTAAATTTTACTTTCCTCTTTCATAACTCCCTAAAAAATGCATTTTTAAGAATAATAATTTAAAAAATTTTACATCTCAGGAATGCCAACTAATAGTACCAATTTGTGCTCGATTGGTATGAGAGCAAATTTCACATGCTTATTCCGCTATGCCCTTTATTACTCTGGAACTAAGGTCTATTCAATCAAACGCCGAGAGACATAAATTTTTTTTCCAGAATAATTAAAAAAATTGGGGACGAAATTCCAGGGTGAGTCACCTGGTCTTCCCCTTGTTAAAATAATTATTTTCACGGATATTTTTCTGTGTAAATCTTGTTATCTCTTTTGATTAATTTATTCAACACAATGAAACAAATATTAAAAAGTTTGGAAAGGGAAAGAATCGGAAAAAGAACATCATTCAAATCTAGTTGCATTTTTGTTTCAGCGACTATTTCGGTGTGCGTTTTCAATTAATCATCGGAATCAATGAACTCTCGAATGAGAGTCAAAAATCATAAGAATTGCGTTTTTTCTCATGATTTTCGATTCTCATTTGCAGCCACATAGAATGATTAAACTTGACTTTGATCGCCGTTGATTTTTGCAGACGTGCATGTATGGCCACACAATTTAATCCTCTTTTTCGCCTCGTGGTCCATTTTGTAATACAATTTCAAGAATAATCACGCATTATAAAATCATCAAGAAAGATTACATTTCAAGTTTCCATTATTTCAATTGCAAGTAAGATTTGATGAAATCCGTGGGCAGATTCCTGTGCAACGCATAATTTTGAAAATCATGTCAGGAAAAATCGATTTTATCAGCCTAATTGTTTCTTTGTTTGATCTAGTTTAATCTTACCTCGAAACATATATTTTTACTTACTTTCCTCGTCACATCAAAGTCTGTGAAATTCTGTATCTTGTCATATATCTATAAACTGAAAGTATATTTTTTAGTTTAACACATGCAAAATCAATATTTAAGACAAAAATAGATAAACAAGAATCAAAAGGTTTTTTAGTGGACCCTTTGGACTAACAAAAGATAGTACGATATAAATTGCAGTAAATTGCTTCAAAAAGTTTAATTATTTAAAGTATTAAAATTTTCAATATTTTTGAGAAATCAATAAATAACAATTTTACAACTAATAAACAAAATTTTATATTTCAATGAAATTTAATAATATAAAATGTATAATAAGGATTATAATAAAAATAATATTTTATATAGAGGAGAAGAGGGTAATATGGCAACCATTTTTACTTTATTGAATAATTTTGTCTATAATTAATATTTTCTATTGAAACTTGAATGATTACATTTGTCAAAGTATTGTTTGATAGATTCCAGACTCAAAGTAATAAAATATTTTCTATTTAGGATGTAATTTATAAAAATCTAATGCACTGCATAATCGGTGGAAAAAAAAAGTAGTTGTAATATGGTTATCCATATTACAACTACTCCATAAAAATAATTTTAAAAAATTAGTTTAGTTTAAAAGAAACACAGTACCATGTTACAAAATTTATATATTTTTAATTTTTGAATTGTTTAGAATTTTCCTGCGTTTAGAAACTTCGAAAATACCATTAGAAATTTTATTACAAATATCATTTTATTTATGTTTAACATTAAACAACAACTATAAAACTCTAATATTTCTAAACACCGCCCTCTAGAATAACGATTGATTTATCGAAGAAATATTTTGATATAAAAATTTTGTTTAAAAAACCATATTCACAAAATTTCATGTTATTGTTTTAACTTTGTATAACTCGAAGTGTGTACAGCCAAATAAAAAGTTAAATAACAAAAAAACGATCAAGTGTATGTACTTTCGTGTAATAATATTTACACTCGAGTTTAAGAATAATGAGGAAGTATATATAATTAAAGGTTAAAAGTGTACCTTAAAAAAATTTAGAAGTGCTCAAAAGTAAAAATGCCTTAAAACAATTGCCATTTATTATGTATTAGCATATTAACATCACTAAAAAAAGACGGGCTACTAAACAAATAACTCCAAAAGCAATTGTTAGAATACGTCAGCTAATACTGGAATTAATAGGGGTAGCCATATTGTTGACAGTAGCCATAATACCCTCTCCTCTTTTATAATGTGAGTAAGGCGCACCGACTCTGAAGAGAATTTTACTGTGTTTGGACATGTTAAAATGCAAAAGGTGTAAAAATATTACATTGTATTATACATAATAATACGTATACATTATATTATTTAATATACTAAAATACTTTTAAAAAACTTTGTCCAATTCTACAATTTTATGCATTTACTTTTATATTATTGGTACTTAAATGTATATTTAATAAAAAATATAGGAATATCCAGAACGCTTACCGAAAAACTTACAAATTACTTACATGAGAATACCAGGTATCTTCTTTGAATTTTTGTGTACTCTCACATTGAAAATAATGCAAAATATTTTCCCTGTAGGTTGATTTATGAATAATTAAAATTTTGTTTAAATTTTAATGCAGATCTTTAAATTACATTATGAAAAAGTTATAGCAATATAAAAATTGTACTAGAGTAGGTCGTATCCAGTATAAAATGCTAAAATTAAAAGTTTAAAAATAATTACTATACATTTTTCTTACATAATTTCTTTAGAGATGTTTTATTAGTTAGTTTTTTAGTTTTTTTTAAATAGATGATTCGTGAGGCAAAACTTATTTTGTACATTTTGATGATTTAATTGTTCATCAATAATATCTCACGTTTGTTGATAAGACATTGTATGTACAGTGGGCGACAAGAAGGTTGTAACACTTTTTTCGATGAATTTCGGAACGCAGTGTGATTACCGAACTATTGGTTCTTACTTATGGATGTAACCAATTACGTTCATCTGCTCTATGAACAAGGCTAAATCCCAAAACTCATGAAAAAAAAGTCTTACAACTTTTTCGCCACCCACTGTACACTTTTTAAGCATCCGGTGCAACGAATAAACCAAAATAACTCGAAGCAGATCTCACCGGGCTAGGATAATAATATGAATGAAATACTGGCAGCCAGTTTGTTAGATAAGAAGCTGATGCTTCTTGGAGCCAACTCATGCTCTTCCCCGTCCCTCATCCTTCCGTACGTCTTCTCAACATTCGTAAATCTCTTTCTTCGACAGCATTAGAGGATGCTGTCTGAGCTCTTCTGGCTCATCTCCACATGAATGAAGAGATCCTAGCACCTAGATCTATGGACCGACTATGGTAGCGGCCATAATCTGTAAATAATCGCGGAGAAAGACTTTTGCTTTAACTTGAAATACTTTAGGAAAAATACTGCAAATTACATATCGATATATTAACTTTTTTTATTATGCGTATGTCGTAAGAAAAGTTTATAATGTTTCTGTACTTATAATGTTATGGTGTAACGCCTGTGTTTATATTTTTCTATAAATTTACGATATCGAAATTGTACATACACCCAGTAATTTTATTTTACTCTTTCACGGGAATGAGAGAAGATAATTTGACGTAAAAGATCTACCTTGTGACGACAACAATTATTACGACATACCGGCAGACCACCCACGGATCGAGCTGTCGCCGACAGAAATATATTGTTTGTCCGATCGCGAGATATGCAGCAGACGTTTACGACTATTATTAATCGGAAGTGTTGTGCCAAGTCATCGAAATAAACCCCACTCTCCTGTCGTTCTTTTATATACATCCTCTTCCCAGCATACGTGGCTTTAAAACATGACGATAACGATTATATTAGGCGCGGAATTGTCTCGTCGCATGAGTGGCGGATTGGATTTTATTTTGAAACAATGTACTGATATGTACTGATAGTATAGTATATGGGATTTGAAAATAGTTTAGCCGGTATCCCAATCTCGACGATAATGTAAATTTGTTTTTGAAAATTTTTTTTTAATTTAATTAAATTGCGGCGGTTTATTTTTGCATTTGAATTATTGTAATTCATAATGTTTAATTTTAAGCAGGATTAGAAAGTAACTTGTTACTTGTAACGAACTAAGTTTTTCTGCGTGTCATGGCCTTTAAAGTCTTTTTCAATAACTGTAACTTTGTTCCCTTCTTTTTTATCTATAACTTACAACATCTTTTAATAACTAGTAACTAATTCATTAGTTACTTTTATAATTGTTTTACTTATTTAAAACTTATTCGTCAACATGTGATCTACTTTAAGTTGAATAAAGTAATAAATTAAAAAATAACTATTACATAAAAACAAGTAACAATTTAAAAACAATCACAACAAGTAATAAAATGAAGATGGCTATTAATTTTAAAATAATTCAAACAATAATTATTTATATTTTAATTTTGTATTTTAAACAAAAAAGTGCATCTAAATAACAATGTTTTAACCTCACTTGATTTTCTTTAGTTGTGGATATAAAAATTAAAAGAAGTCAAATTTTAATTACATAAATATACTTGACTCGGTAGATCAGTTAAAAGTGACAAAAAGCAACATCAAAGTCAAAATTTAAAAAAAATAAGTTATTTTATTTGTCAATAATAGGAGACGTCAGTCGGTGATATACATATTAGTTAACATAATAAAGGCAAATAATCTGACCATGAAAATAAAACCGTCAAGTCTTTCCAGGCTGAGATTTAATTCAAGTAAAAAATTCTGTTTGAAATAAACAAGTCAAAAACATTGTTTAAATTAATGTGAAACTAAGCATCATTCTCGTTCTATTGCTTGTTGTAGTCGTTTTCGAATTATTATTTATTTTTAAATTAACGAGTTTGTACATGTATATTTTCATTGTTATTATATAAACATTAAAATTGAAACTTAAATCAAGTCTTGGACCATTGATTATTGAATGTTTTAACTAAAAAATATTGATTCTATCATTTTAATACATTTTGAATATAAATATTAATTTATTATAAATTCAATTAAATTATTAATTCAATTAATATAATAAATATATGTTTCGAAGTCAAACAGTCAATAAATTAGAGCGAAAAATATAATACAAGCCACGCTGGGTATAAATGCAAATTTATCAATTATCATTACATAAATACAATGGTAATTTGTTCTTGATAATTACAAATAATGACAACAAACGTTTTGACTTATCATAAAGTCATCTTCAGTGCTTTGGATTTCTTGGAACGCAGTATTAAAAAGTTAGTATCTCTTGAGATTCATATCTACTCTCAGAATTACATTCCCCAATCAAGTTAACAATATTTTTTTGTAAGAATCAGTGCGAGAACTCTCTGTATGAACAACGATAAAAAGACGAGTAACGGTACGAATAATAGTTAAACAATAATAACAAAAAGTCAAGTCGTAATAATATACAACCAACGAGAATAAAATGTCGATCATTTAAAGTATAAATATTGAAAATTTAATTAGTTTAAAACAAATAAAACCTTAAAAGATAAAATAAATAACTAAGAAAAGCAAATAAATAAAGAAAGCAAAAGAAATAAAAAAAGAAGAAAATTAAAAACAAAAATATTTTTGCCGGTTGCAAGCATCATGCTGACCAATAAATTTTTAACTTAATTCTTTACTGCATTTTACAAAAAAATATTATTAACTTGTTTGGGAAATCTAAATCCGAGAGCAGATATAGATTTCAAGAGAAACAACTTCCCACATTGCGATCCATCAATACACTGAAAATGATAAGTCAAAACGTTTGCCGTCATTATTTTATTAAGAAAGTAATTATAAAAAAAAATTGCGATTGAGTAATTATGTAATTATAATTAATAAATTTTTACATTTACATCTAGCGCAGTTTATATTATATTTTTTGCTCTAATTTCTTGACTGTTTTGATATTTAATCTTACCAAGCCTTTATTGTAATTGTTTAAAATTTTAAATATGTTTTGGTTTCAGATAACTTGAAATAACTGATTTATTATACCTATACAAAATAACGGAGCATACAACAGAGTTAGTATAATAAATAAAATAATTTAAAGTTAGAAATGCAAGATTCTTATATTTAAAATAGCAAAGTATAAACAAAATTAACAGAAAAGTAACTAAAAAATAACTCATTGACTTTTTGAGAAAAAAAACTATTACTGTAATTAATTATTTCTAGTATAACGTTCCCAATCCTGTTCTTAAGTTATAGTTTTTTTCTTCAATACAGTCATATCATATATAATATGTATATACCTACTTTTTTGTATGCTTATCCATTTTTATTCTAAACATTAAATGTAAACTAATTTATAACAAATTTATTTAATTTATTGTAAATTAATTCATGTTTTAAAAATAAATATAAATATATTCGTAAAATGTGTATCAGCATTTATTTATAGATTACTATTTCAACAAAAACTCAACACAATTAAGGGGGATGTTAAACGGAAGCCATTTTTGGCCTAGAATCGATACTTAAGTTGTTTATTAAAAACTGTTTAGGGGAGCCTCTAACAGCAGAAAAAAGTAATTATTTGGCACCAGATTCAGGAAAAGTTATAAAAAAGTCTTTATTGATTGTGTGTGCGTGCGTGCGTGTAAATTAATTTATTTTTGGATAGAAAGGAGGCCGAGGAGGAGCTATCCGAGTATAACTCGTCAGCGTGCGTCCTGATCAAAACTAGGAGATGATTTTGAGAAAGATGATGGCCAAAAAATGTCGTTTACTTCAGTAGTTACTTAGGCAGCGCGCTTCTTGGCTGTATATAGGAAGAAGTTTTTAAGAGAGATATTTTTGAGGCAATTATGAGAGTGAAATAGGAGGAAGAAAATATGGCATTGAATAGTCTCGGCGGGAGCTCACGCTTCCAAAAAACCTACCCGTGATCTAAACTGACTGGTCTGAGTGTGATCATCTGATCGTCCCCAAGGTCGAAGCACGTATCGACCAGCAAGCTTGATCTGCTTTTGGAAGCTCCGATTTTGTTCCTTATACAGGGTGACCCATTTTAATCTATTACCCTAAATATTTCCGTTTTCTTGCATTTTACAAAAAAATGTTTCAGAGAGAAGTTCTATAGTTTTGAGGGAGACATAAGATGGTGTCATTAATTTGTCTTTGAATAGTTACTTGAAGGTCACGTAAAAGTTACCTTCAGTTTTTTTAATAGAACTACTTATTTTTTATTGCATATTCTTGTAGCTTATCTCGAGGCCTTTTCAAGACATTATAATTAAATGTTTTTTTGTTCAGTATTTTTTGAGTTACAAGACTTAAAAGTTACAATACCGCCGGCATTAACATTACTCAAAGTGTACCACGTAGAGGTTGCCCGATTGGATTTACACCTCTTTTATGTTCGAAGAAAGATCGGAGGATAATCCAACCAGTCAAGGTAAGATCGGACAGTGATCCAGTCAGTCAAGACAAGATTGATCAGTGATTCAGCCAGTCAAGATCGAAAATCGGAAAAGATCCGGCTAGTTAAGAATTTTCTATCACAATAAGTGTTTGAAAATTCCTCTTTTATTCTGAATACATAATTGAATACATAACAGAAAATTCTCAAAATCTTACCTTAACTTGCCGGATCTTTTCCGATCTTGCCTTGACTGGCTGAATTACCGATCAATCTTGTCTTGACTAACTGGATCACCGACCGATCTTATCACGACTGGTTGGATCATCCTCCGATCTTTCTTCGAACACAAAAGAGGTATAAATCCGATCGGGCAACCTCCACATGATACACCTTGAATGATGCTAATGCCGGTGGTGACTTTCAAGTCTTGTAACTTGAAAAATACGTAACAAAGAAATTTAATTGTAGTGTTTTGGAATAGCCTTGAGATAAACTACAAGAATATGCAATAAAAAGTAAGTAATTCCATTAAAAAAACTGAAGGTTTTATGTGACCTTCAAGTAACTATTCAAGGACAAATTAATGACACCATTTTATGTCCCCAACGAAACCATATAATTTTTGTCTGAAATATTTTCTTGTAAAATGCAAGGGAACGGAAATATTTGGGGTAATAGATTTAAATGGATCACTCTGAATAGTTATTGTATGTAGAAAAGAGGTATTGAGGGACAAATTTTTTCAATTCCCGATAGTTTTTCAAAATGCTAGGTCCTTTGATTACCACACTGTTCCGCGATTGCACGGTTTGCATCACGGTTTGCATTAACAAGTGTTTGTAGGCGCTCGCGGGGGTTGCAACTCGCAGGGTTAGCACGCACAAGTGCCACAATGTGAATTCCTTAGATTTCGCACACGATATCAATTCAATACAAATTATAATTTCTCAGTGATCTTAATTTTAACATGTACGGCGCGATAACAGTCAGTACACGCAATCCTCATGCTATCTCAAATTTAATATTCCTTTATTATTACTATTTTTTATTACATCAAGAAGGGAACAACAAATATTATAAAGAATTATCGGGTAAGCGCGGCCACACAGGCATATTTGTAATCGAATTTTTAGACGATTTTTCGTTTGGCAATAACTTTTAGTTATAAAAAATCAGTTTTTTAGTTATATAAAGGAATAGTTTGCGAATAACGGATCGGATACAAGCGGTAGGTTGGTGTGGCGCAACTCATTGTTTTACGTGGATGTTTCCGTGAGGCACCTGCTGCGCTCAGATGACACAACAGTATGCGGACAACACATTCACATTTAAACTTTCTTTCTATCTTTTTCTCATTTTAATTATGCTATATTTAACTTGTCAAATATCAATGTCATCCAACTATCAAATACCGGGATGACCGTGAAATCTTCAATTTCACGGTCACAGACGCGACACATGGACGCAACAGTATTATAATGAATGTATGGTTGCTAATAATAAAAGAGTAACCCCAAAAAGACCTGTTTTTTGGACCATTTCTTGGACCTTGAATTTTAAACTTTTCTTTATGCCAAATAGTACTATATAATGGAATATTAATCCTAGAGAAATTTTAAAATGAACATAAGCGCGGTTTCGGGGATATAAAGGATTGAAAGTGATGGTTTCTCATAACACAGAGCGCCGTTAGAATTCTTTTCTATTGTTTGAATAAAAGTTACCATTTTCCATGTATTTTTGCATGTTGAACACGAATTTGATAAGCAAATTGCTCTATCACGTCAGATTTGTTAGAAAAGTGTCAAAAATGATCATTTTTACCTCACTATGGCGTTAAAAAAAAACAATTTTTATCTATCTAAAAATCTATCACTCACATTAAAAAAGCACCCAATCTGTGAGAAGCAAAGAGACTTACATTAAAAAAAAGCACCCGAATCTATGAGAAGCAAGGAGACTCACATTAAAAAAGCACCCCAATCTGTGAGAGATAAGAGAACTCTCAGTAGAAAAGCATCTCGATCTATGAAAGGCAGTGTCACGTGTCACTTTAACTCCATCTAGACTCACGTTAAAAAAGCACCTCAATCTGTAAGAAGCAAAAGGACTCACATTAAAAAAGCACTCCAATCTGTAAGAGGCAAGGAGACTTACATTAAAAAAGCACCTCAATTTGTGAGAGGCAAAGGGACTTACATTAAAAAAGCACCCCAATCTGTGAGAGGTAAGAGAACTCTCAGTAGAAAAGCATTTCGATCCATGGAAGGCAATGTCACGTGTCACTTCAACTCCATCTATCTCGGAAAGTTTTCATACTAGACGAAAACTAAGGTCATATTTCAATCTGAGATAAAAATCCATAAGAAACAATGTTTCACTTTGTTATATATATATTTTTAAATAGATAGAAAGAAATTTTTTTTAACGCCATGGTGAGGTAGAAATAATCATTTTTGACACTTTTCTAACAAATCTGACGTGATAAAACAATTTTGCTTATCAGATACAAATCGTGTTCAGTGCGCAAAAATACAATGGGAAATTATAACTTTTATTCAAACAACAGAAAAGAAATCTAAAAACGGCGTCCTGTGTTATAAGGAACCATCACTTTTAAATCTTTATTTTTGGAACCGCGCTTATGCGAAACGACGGGCACTGCGGAGTTACTGCGTGCTCTTTTGGAGGAGCTCCGTAAGATGAAAGAGGACCGTCTCCGTTTTCAGCAGCGTGAGGAGGAGCTTTGTAAACAGTTACAACGAGCAGAAGAAGGCCAATCGTTCACTAATTTTAACTCCGATTTAATTGTTAAAAATAATATTGGATTTAAATTAAAGCCAGATGTATATGATGGTAGTGCTCCGTTACGCGAATTTTTCACGCAATTCCATTTACTCGCTCGTGTGAATAATTGGTCCGATTCGGTTAAAGTAGCGGTTTTGGCTTCATGTCTAAGAGGGAAGGCACGTTCGGTTTTGGATGGAATTTCGGAGATAGAAAATTTACAATTTTCCAAATTAGAGTCGCGTTTAGAATTACGTTTTGGAGAAAGTCATTTAACTCAATCATTTTACACACAATTCGTTTATATAGTAGAAGGCAGCGTTTTGGTGAAGATATTCCCACTCTAGCTGATCTCGACCGATTATCTCGTTCTGTTTAGTCAGAATGTTCCGCGATAGTTCAAGATAAAATTGCGTGCTCTCAATTTGTTGTTGCACTTTCAGATAGTTTTGTTAAGCGAACCTTTTAATTGGAAGGAATAATCTCTTTACATGCAGCCGTAGAAAGAGCAATGGCTATTAAAGTTATTAAAGAAAACAGTTTTTCCAGATTTTCAAAAAAATCAAAATTTATACAGAAAAATACGGAAGGGAAAGATTCTGTTAATAAATTTTGAAAAATTAAAAATTTTAAAGAAAGAGAAAAATTTTTTTTTTTTAATTTTGAATGCTGGCAATGTGGTTCCAAAGGACATTTCCGTTCAGAATGTCCATCACTTACGTTAGCGGGGAAGGAGGGAAACTCGGAGTAGCCGAGCTTTGCAGGGTAATTTTGCATGGCTCGGCGGAAGAAAAAAAAATTAAGAAAAAAATTTCTTTGAAGTCTAATTTTATGCTAAGTGATAATTTTTGTTTCCCTGGTTCTCTAGATAGTCAATTTTGTACTTTTAAAATAGATACAGGTTCCGATGTTTCCGTTCTCAACAGAAAATTCGTTAAGGAAAATAAACAGTGGATTTTCGTTAAACATTGTAATTTGAGATATTCTACTGAAGAAGAGGTCCCCATTGATTTTAAACTCAATGCAAAAATTGTTTTATAAAAGCACTCTTTGAAGTTCCCCATGTTTGTTTTAGAAATTGGGGATGATTGTATTTTGGGTGCAGATTTCTTAATTAAAACCAGTCATGGGGAAATTTTTGCTTCAGCTTTTGGAAAAGATCTTGCAGAATTTGAAAATTTTTCTTGTGCTCGGATTAATAATCTTGAAGTTCCATCTTTTCTGTTGGATTGTTTCGAGAAAAATTTTTCTGAGCTCAATATTTCTGAAAAAAGACAGTTTGCGAATTTTTTGAAGAAATTTCAGGATATTTTTTCTGAGGAAGTCATTGCAGGAAATTGTACAGTCGTGGAACATTCTATTAATTTAAAGAAAAAAGATCCTATTAAACAAACACCAAGACAAATACCATTTCAATTGCGTCACGAAGTGGAAAAAATTTTAGAAAAAATGAAACTTCAAGGGGTTATCGAGGAGTTTCATAGTCCTTGGATTTCTTCTGCTGTTCTAGTTTAAAAAAAGGACGGTTCTCTTTGGTTTTGCGTAGATTACAGAAAGACGGTTCTTTTTAGTTTTGCGTAGATTACAGAAACGCTATGACTAAAAAGGATTTTTATCCTATGCCTAGAATTGACGATCTTTTTGATTATTTATTCGGAAGCTCCTGGTTTTCTACATTGGATTTAAAGAGCAGTTATTGGCAAGTTAAATTACGTTCCCAAGACAAGGAAATGACTGCATTTTCGATAGGAAATGGGTTATGGCAGTTTACTATCATGCCTTTTGGTTTATGCAATGCTCCAGCAACTTCTGAGCGTTTGATGGAAAAAGTTCTTCGTCAAATTATTAATAAAATTTGCCTCGTTCATCTTGATGATGTGATTATTTTCAGTAAGATTTTTGAAGGTCAGTTAGCTAATCTTAGAAAAGTTTTTCTTTGTTTTCGAGAAGCGAATTTAAAATTAAATCCTAAAAAGTTTTTTTTTGGAAAAAAGGTTAATTATTTGGGTTATATTATTTTAGAAGATGGAATTTCTACTGATCCTGAAAAAATTAAATCTATTCGAGATTGACCTATTCCTCGTAACAAAAAGCAATTGCACGGTTTTCTTGGTTTTTGTTCTTATTACCGAAAGTTTATCAAGGGTTTTTCTCTGTTTGCTAAACCTTTGTTGTATGTTTTAACCGAAAATCAAAGTAAATTTATTTGGAATGAGCAATGTCAATCAGGTTTTGAAAAACTTAAACAATTTTTGTTGTCTTCATTAATTTTATCTTTTCTTTCTGAAATTGGAGAATTTGTTTTTGATACTGATGCTTCTAATCATGGCATTGGTGCAGTTTTATCTCAAAAACAGGAGGGAAAAGAAAAGGTTATCGCTTTTTATAGTCGAGTATTAAGTAAATTGGAGAGGAATTATTGTGTTACTCATCGTGAACTCCTAACAATTGTTGCTTCCTTGAAAAATTTTCATCATTATCTTTATGGACGAAAATTCACGATTAGAATGGATTATAATTCTTTATGTTGGTTGTTGTCTTTCAAAGAGCTTGATGGTCAATTGACACGATGGTTGGAAAGTCTCCAACAATATGATTTTGAAATTGTTCATCGAGCAGGGAAATTACATGGCAATGCTGATGCATTGTCTAGGCGTCCTTGTGCTGAGTTTTCTTGCAGATATTACGATAAGGTAGAATCTAGGGAGGAGGAGTTGAAAAATAATTCTTTGGGGAGAATTGTTTTTGAGGAAAATGAATCTGAAAATTGGAAAAAGGCTCAGTTGGAGGATCAGTCTATTGTGAACATTTATCATGGAAAAGAGATTGGTGTTCGTCCTTCTCGTCAGAAGTTAGCTCTTAATGACTCTTCCCCGAAAGATATTTATTGGATATTGTGGGATTCTCTGGTCATCAAAGATGGAGTATTATTTAGAAAATAGATTTTTCCGGATTTTCATACGGAAGTTCTTCAGACAATAGTTCCAAAGAAGTTAATTCGACAGGTGTTGGAAGAAGCTCATGATTCTTCTTTTGATGGGCATTTTGGAGTGAACAAAACTTTAGCAAAAATTCAAAAACGATTTTATTGGACTTCTTGTAAGCAAGATGTCGAACATTGGTGTAAAACTTGTAAGGTTTGTTTTTCTAAAACAGGTCCTTCTGAAAAGGGGAAATCTCCTTTTCAGATTTATAATGTTGGAGTTCCTTTTGAAAGAGGCCAAATAGATATTCTTGGTCCTCTTCCTAGCTCTTCGTCTGGAAAAAAATATTTATTAGTTATTACTGATTGTTTCTCTAAGTGGGTTGAAGCTTTTCCTGTTGGAAATATTAAAGCAAATACTGTAGCAGAAATTTTTGTTAACCAAGTAGTTTCTAGATTTGGCGTTCCTTTAGAAATTCATACTAATCAGGGCAGAAATTTTGAATCTCGGTTATTTCAGGAACTTTCTCGTTTGTTGGGAATCAAAAAAACTCGTACTACTCCGCTTCATCCTCAATCTAATGGACAAGTGCAACGTCAGCATCGTACACTTTTGAATTTCTTAGCAAAATTTGTTTCAGAGGATCAAACAAATTGGAATCCTTGAATTTTTCTGGGTTTGTTAGCTTATAGGTTTTCGAAGCATAAAAGTACTGGTTTTACTCCTTCTGAATTTTGTCAAGGTAGAGAGTTAAGGTTACTTTTAGATCTTCTTTGTGGACGTCCTCCAAAAAAAAATTCAAAATCGGAGAGAGGATACGTCTCTAAACTTAGAGAAAAATTAGTTTCAATTCATGATGTTGTCAGACAGCGTTTGGGAATCAAATCTCAAAATTTGAAGTTGTGGTATGATCAAAAAAATAGGCGTTTGTCTTTCAAACCAGGTCAGAAAGTTTGGTTGTATAATCCTCAAAGAATACTTGGTAGGGCTCCTAAATTACAAAGTAATTAGGAAGGGCCTTACGAGGTGATTAAAAGAATTAATGAAGTAGTTTATTGCGTGCAGAAATCTAAAAGGCATAGGAACAAGGTTGTTCATTTAAATAGACTTGCTGTATTTCAAGACAGGAAATCTTTGTAGGGAAAGAGAGATTTGTTTAAAATATTGATGGTGCCTAGAATATTTTTTTTTCTGTTATTATTGTTTTTAAGTTTTTTAACGGCTTAAAAAACACTCTTTGCTGTTGATTGTGTTTTTCTTTGCAGAAATTTGTTTTCTTCAAATCTTCAGATTGAAGCAAGAAGCATCACGACGAAAAGGAGTTGATTATTTTAAGTCAATAACTCTTGAAAGAAGTCCGTCTTTTCCTCGATTGTTTTGAACCGTGGTTTTTCCGAAGGGACTTAGGTGAATGCCAAGACGGGGACTTGGGGAGTCTCTCAAGAGACGCTGGGTCCACGGGAAAATTTATTCCCCCTCCCCCCCTTGTCCAAAGAATTAAGAAAGAAGTGCTCAAGACTCAAAATAAAGAGTAAGAACGGGCCACTCAAAGACGAAGATACGCAGCTCAGAAATCCCTTTGCAGCAGTTTGGGAAGAGCAAGAAGTCGTAAAAGTCTTTCGACAGCTCCCTGGGTTGTCGGGACGACAACTTGAAAAAAGAGGGCAGTGTTACGGCCATAAATGTTGTAAAGTGTAAATCGATTAAATGAAGAGACTCGTTAGCGACGTGTTGTTGTTAGGTTCGGACTTTTGGTTTTGACAGTTCGTCTTGCCAATAAAGATGTTCTTTTTAATAAAAGCCTGTTCTTTTATTAGTGTACGCAAGTGTTACTGAAAGTGTGCGAGTGCGAGAGTACGAGGCGATTCACCCGGTCGTAACATTTCTTAAAATTTCTCTAGAATTAATGTTCCATATAGTTCTATTTAGCATAAAAAAAAGTTTGAAATTCGAGGTCTAAAAAATGAGCCACGTTTGGGGTTCCTCTTTAATGCAAATGGGATTACTTAAATATCATTTGCAAGTTAAAAGTAGCACATTTAAAACGCATGAGAAGGAAAAGAAGGAGTGAAAGAGAGAGGGGGAGGCGTTCAAACAAGTTTGAGCTCGTTTACTCACGCATCATCCTATATGGCGATCAGCTTATTGTTTCCACGATGCGACAGTTTAATAGAAATTTAGCCTCTGTCTCTCGAAGTTGTTTCACCACATTTACACTATTTACTTACTTGATCGTTTTCTCTTTGTATTGTGTTGTATTGTGCTACGTTTGTGCTAATTTGTACCTCAATAACACGAAGTATTTTTTTTATAAATAAAAACCAAATTTTTGACAGCCCCGCACTTTTCGAATTTTGTATTTTTCTTAATTGTGCTATGTTGGGCTACGTTTATGCTGATTTGTGCCATAAGGAAAAAGTCAATAACTAAAACAAAAATTGCAAAAAGAATAAATAAATAATTACTAGTCCCGCATTTTTTCGCGACAAAATTCAAATTTTTTTATTAAAATGACATTAATTTGTGCCATGTTGTGCCGTTAAAAAAATATTAATATCTCATTCCGTTTTGATAAAAAAATTTACAAAAATAAATGAAACAAATATAAATAATTTGCAATGTTTGTAATACTTAAAGAAATATAGATATTCTAGGAATCGTGCTTTAATACTGAGTTAAAAATAAAGTAAAAACAAGAGATAATAATGTCTAGAAGCTTAGTTATAGATAAAACTTAATGAAAAAGGGAAGTGAATAAAAAATTTTTCATTTTTAAAATTCTTTAGTTGTGCTAAAAGAATGTGCTAGACTAGCACAACAACTTATCTTAATGACAAAATTTCCGCAGATCAATAAATTTTACAGTACAGACAAATTTATAAAGCAGACGTTAAGAATTTTAGGAATAAAAAATTTCAAACTCGTGTAACTTGCAAACGGCGAAAGATAATCGAATTCTGCGAGTTGTTTCAAGTTGTGCTACGCAAAATCCACGAGGCACAAGCATAAAAAGCAGGGATTAGCTGAGAAAGACGATAAAATTAATGAAAAAAAGAAGGGGTAAATAAAATATTTTACATTTTCGAAATTACTGTTAAAAATGTATCTGTTTTTCAATTGTAATCAGTGGTAATATAAAAACACATATTTTAGTTTTCTTATATTTTTAAGCATTGATTACAATTAAAAACATAGACACATTTCTAACAAATATTAAGATTTACTTAATATAAATACACAAACGGTATTTTATTATTGCAAACAATTGTTAACCATCTGTTAGCATAATGCGGCACAACTAAAGAAAAATAAAAAATGTCAAATTTTTCAAACTTGAAATTTTTTATTACTAAAAATTCCACAAATTCCACAAATTCACCGCAGCGGAATTCTTGCGGTGGGCAATCCCCGCCGCAAGATCTTACGACAATAACCCGGCCAGGACGGTCGCTGTCTCCCAGGAGATGGACCTATACCCCCGCGCGGCCGGGAACCAGACCTCACTGCACTCTCTTCAAGAGTGTTTGATTACGATGCCTGGCCACTAGCTCCGGGTACCACACAGGGGCTCCATACTATGACATGGACTGCATCACCCCCACGTAGAGGCGGCGAGCCCCTCCCCCCCGGGTCCCCCGGATTGAGCATTAGCCTCCCCAAGCTAAAGGTCGCCGCCCGCAATCGGGGAACCAGTTGCCGGAAGTACAACTTGAACGTCTATTGGCTGTCAAGAACAAGGCCCAGATATTTTATCTGGATCCCGATTCCAACGTTCACTCCCTCGATGGTCAACTGGGCCCCTTGGGCCGGCCCTTTCACCCGAGATCTAACCAAATAGCTTTGATCTTTTGGAGAGCCACCTCCAGGCCTAGTGACTTAATACGGCTACCAGATGTGTCACCCCTACCTGTGCCAAACGGATGGTGCTCTGCCAATCTTTCTTCTAGGCCCGAAGCAGCGTATCATTAGCGTAACACTACCCACAGCCCGCGGTTATTATTCATAACCTTTTGGGTAAAGCCGGAGGACCCAATCGTATCCGAGATTCTACAGGAGTGATTCTAGTCCGATTTCTGTGGAACCCCACGATAGATCTCTCCTTTGTCAGTCACTTTGTACCGCCCCGAGTAGTATATGCTCCTGCCACGGAGATAATCCTCGATAATTTGCTGCACATACGCTGGCACTCAATAGAACTTGAGTGCCTGACGCATGCACTCCAACGGTAGGAAATTGAGACAATATTAACCCTAACATCCCATTGAATAAAATTAACACTTTAAAAGTTTCTTCAGGGTACAAATTATTCATAAAGAACCTTAGACCTATGTCTAGTCTATGAAATCTATATGTCTAGTTCTATGAAGGACAGAAATTTGACGGTGCAAAAACGATTCGCAGAGGTGTCCCTCAGGGCCTGAGAACCAACCATTCACGGATGACGTAGCCATCCTCTGTATGGACAAGAATATAGGCAATATTAGTGTAACTCTCAAACAAGCATTTACTCAGCTGAATGGCTAGAGTCAATGGGACTGGAGATTTTCATCTTAAAGATCCAGCTCTGTTTTTTTTTTTTTTTTGTAGAAAGCAGGGAATACCACTGGGCATCACAATGCCCAGCGGGAATATCCTTAGTAGATCACAAGTAAGATACCTGGGAATTACATTGAAATAGGGTCTCAGATGGAGATCCCACATAGCTTCCATAAAAATTAAAGCTTTTAAATTTATCAGTATTCTTAAATGGTTGACAGGGAGCAATTTGGGAATCACCTTTTTTAGATCATCAATTTTATCAACGCCACTTTGAGAGCTCAGGCTCTACGGGGGCCATTTGGTTTAGAAACTCGAATAAATCATACATAACAATTATTGATAACCTTTTGGGTGCGGTCTATAAGACAACTTTAGGCCTTAGATTTCTGGCTGTGAGACTGGGATGAAAAATAGCTAACCAATGGTCTAACCTACGTTATATATCTAACCAAAGCGACAAAATTATCCTTAAATCTTGTCAACTAAAGAATATGAAAATTATTAACAAAATTAAAAACTTTACAAAAAAGTTTGTAATAGCAATCTAGCTTAACATAACATCCCTTGTTTTATTTTGAAATGGTCAGAAATCAATTATTTTATGCCCTCGTTATATAGGTGTGATTTTTATTCTCATTTCGTTTATTCCCTCTCCTTCAAGTTAACAGAGATAGAGATCAACACAACTTCGGGGGCGGAAGCGATAATGGATGATTTGTGTATTAATATAACTTTTAATAATAAGATATACAATCATAGAAATAATGACGAGGAAATTGATATTTACACTGATGGATCTAGATCCTTAAGAAATGAGACGGCTGAACAAATGGACGAGGATAAAATTTATAATAATTATAGAGTGGGATGTGCAGTCCACATTCCTAAACTTAATAAGAAACTTAAATTTAAATTGAATTCATTTTCGTCATCTTTTACCGCGGAGATGGTCGCTATTAATAAAGCAATTGAGAGAGCAATTGAGAGAGAGTTAAACTAAAAATAAAATACATTAATATTTGTATGGATTTAAAGAGTGCCCTGGTCGCCTTGGATTCAAAGAGAGGGAAATTTTATTCTCACATAGAGTTTTTAAATTCATTAGTTAAAGACTTGTTTAATCTTATTACCACTTATATGAAAAATAATCAG